>NC_134291.1:12154371-12465204 GCF_949628215.1 Phalacrocorax aristotelis
TGGTCTGATAGCATCCATCCTTCCAAAGTGAGCCTTTCTAGCCCTTGAAAAGGCACTTCAGCAAGTGAAGCCTAGGGCCCTAAAATACTTGCTTTCTGCAAATACAAGGAGCCCAAGCTGCTTATATCAAAATATTACAAAATTAGATGTAAAATTAAATATTTGGGAATCCTGTTACATTGTTTTGTATTGCTTGGAACAGGAAGACAGAGTCTGGCACTGCCCCACAGAGATGCTTTGGTGCTGCTGGCAGTGCCCCTAGTTTGTGTGTGCTGGAAGCATGAAAACTATTGCCCAAGGGCAGGCAGGGACACGGGCTCATCCTGGGTGAATCTATTGCAGCAAACGCCTCTGGGGTGCTGCAGTGATCCCAAGCAGGCACGGTGCACGTGGGACTTCTGGGTGCAGAGCCATGAGAGCAGGCCGGGACGTGCAGAGCCCTGCTGGGCCAGCTGGATGCGTGCGGCTGCTGCCATTGCTGGCTTTCGGCAAAGGGAGCCTCAAGTATTTAAACCGTGGTCTGCTGAGAGAGGGGTGGCCTGGGGAAAGGCAGCTCTTGGTCTATCTGAAATGTCTCATGAAGTTTGTGTCTTGCTGGATTTTGGCAAGAGACACCTTGATTTAACTTGAGCTTTTAAAAGTGGGAAATGTGAAACAGCTGCTACAGTTGTAAGCAAGCCAGGAATGGCGAGGAGGGCAAGACGTGTGGGTGTTCTGCTTACAGACCTTGGCAAACAGGAGGCTTTCCTTTTTTTTTTTATTTTAATTGGTATCAGGAAGATCTTTGAGACCTTGGAATCCCAAACGAGCAGTCAGGAGAGCTGGGTGAGTCTGAAAGGTACCTCTGCACTCTGAAACGTTGACAGTGATGTTAAGTCAGGGAAGGGGCAAAGGAAACTGCAGAGATTTGAGAGGGATGTGGGAGAAGTCGGTGAAAAAGGAGAGAGGGAGAATTCTACACATCCTTGCCCAGACTTGTAAAGACTTAAAAATACCCAAGGCCCTGCAGCCTACTGGTTTCGGGGGGGAGCATTGGAAGCATAGCTCAGTCTGGTCCCTAGGCCAGAGTACCCTGAGACGTCTCCCACCCGCATGTGCTGCCTGGGGCAGCTTGTGGTGCTGGATCACATTGGGACTGGCACCTCATAAGGGCAATTCACCCAACTGCATATGGGGTGAGATTAATCACTCCTGTAAGGGCTGATTTTTATCAACTAAGTGCAAAGACAGCTGAGAGTAACTCATGCAGACCTCAGTATCTGACTCAGATGCCCACAGTAGAGCAGGAAAGTCCCTTCTATAACATCTGCTAGAGACCTGACCTGCTCAGAAAGCCTGAGAGAGGGGTTTGTCCAGCCTAGGCTCTCCTTCCTGGCCATATTAGGAAAAAGTTATTCACCGAAAGGGTTGTCAAACATCGGAATAGGCTGCCCAGGGAGGTGGTGGAGTCTCCATCCCTGGAGGTATTTAAAAGAAGGGTAGACGTGGTGCTTGAGGATATGGTTTAGCGGTGGGCTTGGCAGTGATAGGTTAGCGATTGGGCTCGATGATCTTAAGGGTCTTTTCCAACCTTAATGATTCTATGAAATGCTTTGGAGGAAGATGTAGGAAGCCTCTTATAACCTGCCTGGAAGGGAGGCTTGTCCCAGTTAGGATACAGTAAGTTTTATCCTTGCATTAGATGAGTTTTCAAATAATTTAACAGTGGATATTCTCATCCTTCATATACTGATGGAGTTGTTTTTGTGGCTTTAATGCTCTCCTGACCTCAATAATGTCTTCTGTGAGTGCATTTCTCAGGTTAATTATGCATCAAGTTTACATAAGGCTTTTTCTTTCTTAATCAGTTCTAAACCTGCTGCTTTCAGATGTGCTGAATGCACTGACACACGGGTGCTATGGGAGGGGCTTTCAGGAGCATCATACCCATCTTCCTACCCTGCCAGTTCTTTTGCACACCTTGGTATGTGTCCCTTATTTGTCACCTTGCTAAATAAGCACTCCTGAGACTTCTGGCTTTATTTTTTCCTGTACAGGCTTCTCTGATGCGCACTGTGGTAACATAATGCCCTAAAGGAAGGTGTTTACTGATTGAGAGATGTTGTAGTCCTCTCACTTTCCTTCTCTCTGGGCTGAAGAAGAGCCTGCTTATTTTCTCTGCTGGAGAAGAGCCTGCTTGGGAGCTACTGGGAGGTTTTTTTCTTAAACAGACTCATTCTTTTCCATGTGGCCTTTGAGTGTAAGAAAGCAGGTAGAAAACATGCCTTGTACTTCATGGTGTTTCTGTCTTTTGGAGATATCTTTCTCTTCTATTTTCTTCCTCTTTGCTTTTCTCTGGTTTTCTTTGATTTCTTAGCAATCTCTTAGCAATCTCTTTTGGGCTGGATGAGCTTTCCTTCTGTGAAGTCTAAGACCTTGAAAGTAAGGAAGTAGAAGCAAGTTGGATAACATGGTTCTTTCTTCAAGGCAAGTATTTCTGTTTGCAGAGTAACTTGGCAGTCTTGTGTATTTTGGATTTAGGCATCCTGGTATATAAGCCAAAGCTAACAGACATTAATTAGTTGGAGGACTGGGACTGTAATGAGGACAGTCACTCACATAGGTTGGCATTTTTATTTTAAATGCAAGTAATGCACAAAAAGTGTGTTGAAAAAGTCGATGTTAAAAGACGTTATATAAGTAACACGTCCTGGGTGAGAGAGGAAGTTGTGGGAAAGAATAACAGCCAGGTTGCTGGTGCAGCAGCTGCTGTGATGCCTGGCTATGGAGGGTTTATCCCTGTAGCAAGGAAAAAGGAGTAAAGGAGAAATGTGGCTTTAAAATCATGGCAGAGGAGGACAGTGAGTTGGAAGAGATTTGCCAGCATATTTAGAAATGCACAGGGGTCTTGTCTTGGGAGGATCCCAAAAAGCTGGTCTAAGAGGCAGTGATGTAGGACTTGAGTCTGCAGTGTAGGCTCTGGTTTGGAGAAATAGGACAAGGTCCTGAGTATGTAGCCTACTGTTTGAAGGGGATCCTGTAAAACACCTCCCACTCATGACCCTGCTAGGGTCCTTCAGGATGAGGTTTGTGTGAAGGAAAAGCTCTGCATGAAGCCTGTTTAGCTGGGTGAAATGCTGGCATGTGTAACCTGGGAGGCCGGGATGCTTGGAGGCCAAGGGCCAAAACCAGGGGTGAATCTATGGAGTGGCTTGAAGCATAGCCGTACCTTTGGGTTGTGGTCCCAGGAGTGTGTACGTGTATAAAGGGAGGAGGAAGAAAACAGTCAGCTCCTGGATCTGAGATCTGGCAAGGGTATGCAGGAGATGCCCAGAGTGTCTCTGGAGCAGGGAGCGATGCTGCCTGTCCTGTTAGCCATGGGAAGTTCCAATGGGGTCCGCAGCTGAATTTCTCTGACCCTGCTGTTGGTGAAGCAAAGCCATGGCTATCTCAGCGGTGGCTGTCTCCAGCCTCAAAGAAAAGCAACCCTGGAAATCGCAGCCTGCCCAAAGGAGGGGGGAAGGCATGCAGTGAGGAAAGGCTGCAGCGCTTCCAATTGCATGTGGGCTCTGTGGCCTACAGCTCACCTGCTCCCTGCACCCCTGCTGCCACTGGCCAAAGCCATGCTTGGCAAAACAGGTTTCCCATGGTCAGGGTCTGGCCAACCTGTGGTGCTGTGTACCCACCCAAAATTCATCTTGGAGCAGGTTGAGCTACCCCAGGGGTTGGCATGATGTGGACTGTAGCTTTTATCTGATGTGCCAGCCTCTAGGGGAGGCTGGATGTGCCAAATAGCACTGGATACTTACGGTTTTTTAACCATTTGTTTCCCTTCTTCAAGACCCAGCTGTCTGTAATGATGGCCAAGTCCTTCCTCTTCTCTGGGTCATATACGGTGAAGGAGACTGGGTGGGGAATGCAAATCAAAAGTAAACAATGTGCTTTGCCATCTTTTTTTAAGAAGCTTAATATATTAGCTAATCATGTGTGTAACCAATCTTGATATGCAAACTGAGAAGTACTGTCCCCCCAGCATCAGCTGCTTTGAGCTTCCCCATTAACCTCTCCACAGCAAAAAGCCTTCCTGAACAGCCATTTTGGAGTGTGCAAAATTGATTTTGTATTTGGCAGTGGAAGAAGATGGCGGCGCAGAGCCGCAGGCACCTCTTCTGCTCCCTTGTCCTTTTCTTGAGTGATCCTCTCCCCCCGTGTGTCTCTGGAGGACGGGTGGCTCCAGCGGTGGGGTGGCTGCTGCACCAGGTGCCAGCAGGTTGGTCTTACCGCCTGGGCACGCAGGTCCCTCCCGGTGCCTTCTAGTGAGCAAAAACAATAAGAAACAAATTTACAGCAGCCCCTCCTCTGGTAATTTCCACAGTGTGAAGACCCCCTGCCTCCCATCCCCTTCATGTGCATCTTCTCTTAATTAATTAATACTGCATTCATCACTGCTTAATTCCTGTTTCCGTAGCACCCGAGGAGGGGGGCTGCTGGCGAAGGCGGGTGCTGAGACAGTCTAGATCTGCTGTCTTAGCGGAGGAGCTTAATTAGCTCCTGTGACAATATGGGATCACTTCCTGCAGCCCTGTAATGGGTATTTTCAAACTGGCTTCTCATGCCCAGCAAAAGCAGCCCCATGTCCCTGTGCTGGTCCCTGTGCAGCTGGGTTGTGTGTGCTTGTGGGGAAAAAGGATCTGCTCCAACAGATGCCAGGTTTTTAAAAAAAGAAAAATCACATTGGTGGGGTTTTTTTGAGCTTGATGAGGGACAGGAGACAGAGCAGCTGAGTTTGGTCTGTCCTGGGGTCTCGATGCTGGGAACAGGCAGGCTGGATGCTGGGGCTAATCTGCATTGGGTTGTAAAGGGTCCAGTACACCCCCCTGTGCTCATAGCTGTCCTATCAGTGTTGCAGTGCTCCCGGTCTCGTTTTCTTTCCTTTTTTTTACCTTAAACACAACCTGTTAGCACTTGTGGTGTCTCTGCTGAAATCCTCTGTGCTACCGCATGCCGCAGCTCTGAGGGGAACCATGGCTGCAGGGCCAGCCAGGGCGGCCACGCAGTGATGCTGGGGCAAAACAGCAAAAAAGCCCAACAAACTTTGTCATTGTGCTTTTAGGAGAAGAATACAACTTCTTGAGGACTGTCTGGAAAGGAAGCTGATGTGCTTGTCAGCATTGGTTTTGTGGTGTGCATTGGAGTTTAGATGGATGCCTTTATTTTTTCTGAGGCTTTTATCTACCCATCTTTGAACTCTTCTCCCCTCTACAAGAGCCCCAAGGAGAAGGAAACCCCACGTGCTCCCACGGCTTGTTTCTTGGTGGGGTGGTGACGGCAGGTATGTGTGCTGGTGCCCATGCGGATCCCATCTGCCCCGGCACTGTGTTTAAGCTAAGATGGAGACACCCAGAGCGTGTGTGTGAGAAGGGAAGGGGAGATGGGGAAGATGGAGTGGGAACAAAAGCAGCAGATCCACCGCGGCGCCGGGCTCCTTGCCAAGAGCGGCTGCGGCACGCAGCCCCGGTTGGGATGGTGGTTCCCCCCCCCCAGCCGACATGGCTGGTGATGCTCCCTCCCGCCCCTGCCCTCTCCTCCCCGGCGCAGGCTGCCGGTGGGCCGGGGCGTGAAGGTGGCTCTCTGCTGGGATGCAGGATGCCATCTCACCCACACCCTTCCCGCCGCTAGACGGGACCGCGACATCGGCGCTCTGGCAGCCTGACGCGCGCCTGTCCCGTGTGACTCGCATACGCAATGCAGCCATGCTTAATGAGTGTGAGTAATTATGCCAGGCGGAGGGTTGGGGTGCGGGGGGAAGTTGGGGTTGGGCGTGTGGGGTTTATTTCCTTGACTCTTTTTTAATTTCCATTTCTCTTCTCTCTCCCCACCCCTTTTCCCCCCTGCCCAGCCTGCGGCATTGAAACTTGGCCACCTCCTTGGTGGTGGCTTCAGGAGGGCAGGGGAAGCGGAGGTCAGTTGGCACAGCAACTGTTGTTCGGGGACAAAAGGAGGCTTTTTTGCAGTGACAGTAGCAGCTGCCAGCAAGAATAGCAAATCCGTGCGACTTGGCACCACTCCAGCTTCCTTGAGGGTTGCAGAGGGATAGTATGTTGGAGGGTAAGACTAGCTAATTAATCTTCTGGCGGGGAACAATGTAATATCAGACAATTACAAAGGCAGAATGAAATTACTATAGTGGGAAGGCTGGCATACAAATTTCTCAAAGGATCCATCCCTCAGCCCGCTGCTGTGTTACTTTGTGTGGGAAAAGCGCCGACCGTACATGCGCATTTCTGTTGTGTGTGGTTTTTTTGTATAAATCGAATTGTGTTTGGAGGAGGGGCAGGGGGGTGTGGACTCGACTGCAGGATAGGTTTTTTGAGGAGCAAAAGGGAGAAAGAAGAGTCACTCCGGGCAGAGGTGTTCCCTGTCAACCAGCCGTGCTGAGAGGGCAGACCTGGTGCATTGCTGATGCTACGAGCTCACAGCGTTGGGATTATTTTTCCTGGCTGTTTTTAGTGATTGCACTGTGATGCCCGATGGCTACAGCTTTTGGGAGGAGGATCTGACTGTTGGGCAGAGAGGGAGTGATTTTCTTCAGCCTTTCTGCGTGGAGAAGTCCTCAAAGAGCTTTAGAGCTTCTGAAAGTTATTGGGGAAACACACTTACCAGCTCAGTGGTGGTAATTGCTGGTAATTAGCTGTAAAAACTGCTACCTACAGTTGGGATGCTGTGATGAATAGGGCAGTGCAGGCTCCCTGTCTATTTGCAGTGGGAAAGAATTAGGGAAGTATCATTTATCCTGGAGCGCAGGGAAGCATTGGAGGGAGATCAGCCTGTGCAGAATTAGCATAGGGAACCCCTCCTCCTCCTTGCCAGGAGTTAGGGATAAGCTAATGACTCTCCTCCCTCTGCATCTCCTGCCCAGGGTGAAACTTAATGCAGTGAGATGCCTAGAACTGTCATTAAAAAACAACATGAAAACAGTATTGGTTAAATTCTCCTTGCAGTTTTGCATGTGTACATCTGTGTGGCCAGGAGGTGCTTCGAGCCAGGAGAGGATTTGGAGCAAGTTCAGCTTGGTTGCCCTTTCTCCTAAGGAATTTGAGTAGGTTTTTTGTTTGGTGCCTACATAGATCAGATGGTGCAGAGATGATTAAAAACCACTGCAAGCCCTTCCTGCCTGCCTTGGCGGCTGTGCTGGACTGGCAGTTGTCACTGAAACGATTACAAAACTTAGGATGAATAAGCGGGTTTTATTAAGGGGGTAGCAATGCCAAGTGTTGGATTGGCATGCTGGCACCCCTTTTCCAAGCTGCAGACTAGGAGGAGTTACACGCAGCCTCGTCCTTGGCCGGCACCCTGAAAACCATCCTGGTGGGTACTTCATGGGTATTTGAATACTTCTGAGGGATGGCTAGATATCAGAAGTGTTTCCCATTGGGTTTCATTAGGGATGAAAGTACCATCCCAGGTTCCCACCAGAAGTCCCTTGGTGTGATGTATATTGATGTGTATAGCTCCTTATCTGGCTGCATATACTAGCTCTGCCCCAGCCCAGGCTCCTTGCGCCAGCTCCAAAGCTTTCTGCTTGAACTTGAGACACCCAAAAATTCCCTGCACAGCCAAAAGAGATGGATCCCAAAAGCCAAGTCTCTGGTCTCATCTGCTCTACCCCCCTTGTGTTTGTTCCGAGGGTCTCCCAGCACTTGGGCAAACAGTGGTTGCTCCTTCCCTGGATGCAGAAAGTGTCCCCTCCCTCCAGAAGAGGCTGAGCTCAGCCTGGCTGTGCCCTCTGTTTCTGTCCTCATCCACTTTCAAACCCAGCCTGGCTTGTGCACCTGCAGGAGAAGGTCTTGGAGATTTCCCGTCCAGGAAGTGGTGGATCTAGTTATGGATGCTGATGAACAAGAGAGGATGAAGAAACTGAAATTAACCCAATTTAGTAAACGGCAATTCAGTTGGACTCAAGCTTGAGTATTGGTCTTAATTAGAAAAGATGAAGCTCAGTCTCTGTTCTGACTGTGTCTGAAGTCCTGCAAAGGATGGACTCTCCCTGTTCAGGCCCAATGTTGCTCTCGGCTCTGTATAAGTTAGTGCCAACCTGGCAGCACTGCTGCTGCATGGAAGTGGAAGAGACAATCTGAATCACTTAATATTTGATGATTGACACCAGCGTTGTTTCTGTAAATTAATGATTACATCTTCTTGACTATGCTTCAAAGTTTTCACTTGATGAATCTTTTATGGAGTTCTCTTTACACTGGAAAAAAATCACAGTATTGAAATTTTACCTTTTAAAACAATACAATAAAAAACAAAACCCCCAACCTTTCACCATCAGTTGACTCGGTTACCCACTGGGACCTGTTAATGTTCACACTGTGGGGCTGAATTTGAGGATGAAGGTGGGTATATCCACACATGTGTCCATGCTAAAGGGCTAATAATGGTCTGGGCACTCCTTGACCTGAGGATGTGAGTCTTGATGCTGCTGAAGTTCCCTCCTTGCAACAGGGTGCATCTCTCCTTGAGTCCTGCTAAGCCTCTCCAAGTCAACTGCTGCAGATAGGAAACTTAATTTGTAATAAATCTGCATTACAGCACAAGTAAATCTGCTTCAGTGGCTATAAAAATTAATTCCTTATCCTAAACATTATTATATAGCTTTCAAAATGAATTGACTGTGGTTGGTAGACTAGTACGTGCCATTATTGGTAATTAGTGTAACAAAATAACATTGCTGTAATATTTCCTGTCTACCCCTCCCCAGTTGGGAGCCATTTCCTATTAGAGAATCAGAATTGCAAATGCAATGCTTATGTGCAAACTGACAGCTTTGATTTTTTAAAAATATTTTGTGTGTGTTGGAAATCGATCTGTTCCTTTCTGCGTTTTGGTGTGTGGTTTTCAGAAGCAAATGCTCCAGGAGAAAGCTTTGGTGTGGTGCAGGTGCTGGAGGGTGCTGATGGCTACCTGGAGGTGCTCAGTGCTATTGGATCTCCTTTGAGCTTTAGCTTGTGCACAGTTGCTGCTGAGGTCACTTACTGTCTCCCAGGATCTGGCCTTTGTGCCCTGTCTGGCAGACAGTGTGCATCTCAGTAGGTTTTTACCGTTACCTTCATCCAGAAGCTTGGCTTGTCCTAGAAAACATGACAGATCTGCCCATGGAGGTTCTTGGGCAGCTCTGAGTCTGCCAAGAGGTGGAGGGAAGCAGATAATAAATAAAGGATAGGCTGGGGCAGCAACTTCTGGGCAGCTGAAGGTGTATTTACCAGAAATACGCATGCACACACACACGTAGAGCTGAAAGGACCTGAGAAACTTCCCTAGGTTTTTGCAACTGGGTAAAAAAAGTTTCCACGCCTTACTCCATTGGCTTGATTAAGAACCTGAATGGGATAAAAAGGGGGATGGAAAGACAGGAGTAACAAATCAGTTTGTTTATACACTTCCACCACTGTGTGTGAGATGAAAGGACGCCACTGGACAGCTTTGCTCCACAGCCCTGTTCTCAACTGGTCTGATGTGACCCTGTGTTGGGCTGCCCTCCCTGCTCCTTCCCGCTGCGTGGCCAGGAGTTACGGAACCGCGGTGCTCATCCCCAGTGGTCTGGCACAATCTCTCAGGAATACCCATACTAAACACTTCAGCAATGCTGACCAAAACAACTACTAGCATTTTATTTGTGGAATTTCCCACTAGATTATTTTTTTTACCATGATAAGTCTTTTTTTTTAAACTCCCTCCAGAATTTTCAGCCTTTGGGGTTGCCTTTTGAAATAGTCTTCTGCAGCTGTGAAGGTTAGAAACTTGATTCATAGGGAATGAAAATTCAGATTCTCCTGTAATTTTCCAACTCTGGGATCACTTCTATATGAAATACCCAATTTAATACTTAACAGCTCTGTAATAAGAACCCAGGACCAGAGAAATGGGAAGCCGGGAGGAAGCCTGACTTTTTTCATGCTATCCCCAGCATGGAATTATTTTTGAGTGTTGATGACATGACAGCTTCAGAAGTCTGGACTCAGTCACTCCATATATCACAGAGCTGAAAAATGCAGAAACTAAGCAGTAAAACTGAGTGGGAGACACATTTGCCACCCTGGAGAACATTCAAGATTTAGATACAGTGATAATAATATTGGTACCATTCTCAGCCTGGATGAGGATGGTAAATCGTAATTCCAAATTGCAGCAAGTCACAAAGTGAACAGGCTGTGCCAGCTGAAACCTTTGATTTGGTCCAAGTTGTTTTTGGTAGCTGAGCCTGGGGTTTTGTGTTTTGGTTGGAGTTGTTCAAATGCAGTTAGCCTAAGCTTGAGGATACAAATTTGTTGCAAACTGGGGGACGGAAATAAATTGCATGTAGAAGGTGATATAATCATGACTTCAGGACTTTCTCCAAATTTTTTTTTCTTAAGTCAAAGGATATTCAAGTTATTCAAAACAGGATTTTGCTAGGAATGAACTGATGGGGTTTTTTTTCCCAATGGTAAACCTCATGGTGATGCCAGTAGGGCCACTGCAGCCCTCTGAAGCGCTTTGGGCGTTGTTGGTACTGGCCAGGAAAAACAGGATATTACCTTCTTTTTAGTTTCCTTATTGAAAGGTTTGTATCTCAGGACCTTGTCTGGAATGAAAAGTTTCTAAGCCCTTTGACCAATTCCTCCTGTCCTCTTGCTTTTGAAAAAAAGTTATTTTTCTGTGATGCCAAATGTATCTCTCTAACAGGAAGGTTTTTTATTTGCTGCCCTTCTCATGTCACTGGCAGTCAAATTTGCTGAAATCTTTGTGCATAGACTTCAAAATGTTCCGATTTTTCATCAAAGTAAAAATCTTTTGTTCTTCATGTGCATATTTCTGCATTTCTTCTCAGTTCTCTTCCTCCCAAACCTCTCCTGCACCACTGCTGCAGAGAGTTCAGCTGTTTCAAAGGACCCTATCAAAGTTATTCCAGTTCAATTCTTGTTGCGAGCCCAGAATTTCTTGTATCTTTTTAATGAACCATATAATTCTGGAGGAGACAAATTAAGAAAGCAAAAACTGTAGTAAATGAGTATGGTGAATGAGTCCTTACTGAAGCTAGGCAGAAATCAGATCTCTTGTTTGCATGAAAAACCCGGCAATTCCTGATTTCTCAAATGAAACCAGTCTCAAAGATCAAACAAACAAACAAAATCTGAAAAAGTGTTTTGGGTCAAATTAAATATTTAATTTCAATAAAATCAAAGTATTTCAAATGTATTTCTTTGTTCATTAAATATTTTATGAGATAAGCCTAAAATTAAACACAAAGTTGTTTCTCAGTGGGGAAAAAACAGAGGTTGTTTTGTGTTTTTTAAAGAAAAAATAAATCAATCTGATGAACGCTTTTTTCTTTTCCCAGAATAAATTTTTCCTCACACTGTGAGAATTTCTGTATAATGTTGCGTTGCAGCAGTCTTTCCAGAAAGATGGTGCCTCTCTGGGTACTGGATGTTCTGATGTTCCAGGAGCAAAGATGAGCTCTTGCTGCTGCAGTGTAGTTTGGAGAAATAAATCTTCAATATTATCTTTTTTTCCCTTGTATGGTATTGCTGTAATGGATTTGGTAGGTAGATAACACCGAGATGTGACGATCCCCATGGCATCTCCTAGCACCTGTGTGAAGGACCTGTGGTGGTACTTGGCTCTTCGAGCTTTTCACTTACTGCTTGGAAGGTTGAGTACAACTCGCATAAGGAACAGTGGCATACGTGGCCCAAAACCTCTGTTCTCTTTGTGCCTACATAGAAAGACAGACTTCTTATGAACTCTGAAACACAGCAAGGCATAGCTGGAGTGTAACATCAGAACCTGTGTATGCTTCCAGGGGAAAGCTCTGCTGCCTGGCCTGGGTTTATGTACGTATTGATTTGTTTGCTTGAACATTTGCAATGAGGCGGCTGTGCTTTATTATCATCATTACGTGGACTCCTTCCTAAAATCACATTCATCTGCGGCACAATTCCTGATATCTTGTCTAAACTTTCACTGTGGCAACAAAAAGCCTTGGCTTTTTTTGTGTAATAATAATGGAACAATGCCATGACGTGCAGGACAAGCACAACACAGATCAGTTCTCTTTAGTGTGGGTCACTTAAGCATGTGCTTGTATGGTGCTATTTCTCCTCTGATGTTTGGCATATGTGCTTTCTTTGACCCTAAAATCACTTTGCAGCAAGTTTCCACTTCTGCTAGAGATTCATGGAGGGAAAACAGCTACACTTAACCTTTCGTTTTCTACATCAGCTTTCTGACAATATAAATAGTTTCCTGGTCACTAGTAAGACTGTTGCCCTGGCAAAAATAATCCTGTTTCTATCAGTTATGTATCCTCAAGCTTTTCTTGCTGTTTTTTCCCCAGTAGTTACTAAAATGGGTGCAGATATCCCAGAGAGTAAGCAAGGATAGGAGTCCATGCAACTGCTCCCATTGCAAAGCTGAGCCAAATTGCAACAGGCATATGTGATCCAGGAAGAAAAAGAAGGTTATTGCAGACCCATAGCTCACGAACAAGCCAGCTTCTGCTGCAGCTGCACTGGTGCTACCAGCTCTAGCAACTTCAGGTTTGGGGTAAAAAAGTCAGGTTTAACTCCTGCAGCTGTTTAAGCTAACCTGCACCTTCAGACAGGACACTTCGGATGATGCTGCCTTTGCTCCCCGTGTACAGGGGAGCAAGATATGTGTGTGCTCCCCTCTGCTCAACAGCAATGTGTGAGCAACCACAGTATTTCCCAGTATTTTTTCTGATGCGGAGCAACCCGCCGTTGCCTTGGGCTGTTGCAGTGCAGAGAGCAGCCCTGCCGGGCGGAGGGCAGGAGCAATACCAACAATTTACTGTCCTGCCGCAAGGATGCTACAACAAGGCCCATAAATGGCCCCATAAAGGGAATCTGGGTGGGAGCTGGGAATACCCTGACAAACACATTTCTCCCTTAATTTAATAGAATGGTCCATTCAGCAGAGAATATATTGTAATGCGCTCTCAGGTTGGATGGCCTCCTATTGTGTCTGGCCTTTGAAGTGCTGATTAGCTGGGCTGGGAACACGCTGATAAAAAGTTAATTTCTATTTGCTGTTGCTTTGTAATTGGATGAACACGAAAGCAATTAAATATTAAAACATACAAACAAATAACGAAGTCACTGTAATTAGCCAAAGTTTGATCACTGTCATATTTATTTAGGAGGAGATGATATGTCTCAGCAGGTGACATTTTAAATACCCTTGGCTGCTTTGGTGTTGTCTTCAGAGAATGCTGAATAATGTACAGAGGATTTAATTAAACCCCATTGTAAATCAGCTGTGATGACAGGGAAGTGACAGCCACATGTTGAAAAGAGAATTAGGCCGCAGGAAAAGAGATTAATTAACTATTTTCTAGAGTTCAACCTAGGTGTTGTAGAGTGGGTTTGTCCAAGGAGGAGAACTTGATTTTTTCAGTTGTTCCAGCTGAGGTCAGAGCCTGGTGTGGAGAGGATGCTCTGCACCCAGAGGTGGCGTAGCCCTTTGAAGGGGTGGTTGTGATCGTTCGTATACCTTGAGAGAGGGAAACTGAGGCACGAGGAGATGCAGGCTGCAGCAGTGGGTGCTGCCGGGTGGCTCTTGCCTCCTTGCACCTTTGTGGTTTCTGGGCAGGACAGTGCTGGTGGCTCCCTTGGCACAGAGAAGATCCTCTGCGGTGAATCGCAGGAATCCTGAAAAATTCTGAAAAGCTGCTTTAAGCCTTGAAGCAGGAGGGGAAGGGAAGCTCCTGGATATTTGCTCAGCTTTGGCTGCATCAGAAGACCCCAAATTTTATCAGCCAGAGTTATCCAAGCTCCCTGCTTGATGCTTTTGCAGGATATGCTTTTTTGAGGCCTGTTTGCTACTAGCCAAACCTAGCGAATGTCAGCATGTTAGTAATTATGCAAAATAAAGTTAACCATATTGGTGGGAGTCTCCTGAATCCAATTTAGTAAGTTTTATGTTACTGTTTCTAGATAGTCCTTGCCATTGGCAGCTCCTTCCTACTGCTCAGTAGATGTGTTTCAGCTGGCTGTGCACAGTGGTAAAAGCTTCCTGTGCTCAGGAAAATGTTGGAGGAAGGTGTTGGTGTATCTGAGAAGGCACAGGGTTGGGAGATGAGCTGTTCCGGTGGGAGGGATGGGGAAGCACAGGCAGAAATTAGGAAGGAGCCTTCAAAACCCTCCATGACTCTGCTGGGGAAAGAGTCAGGAAAATGAGGACAGTGGTGTGAGATAGAAATGATACAGAGCACAGGGATGAGGGAACGAGAGGAGCTTGAAATGGCAAGGCGGGGGGATGGTATGTGTGGTTGATCAGCAGCATTCACATTTGAAGATTATCAAGCCTGTAGTGTAATACTTTTAACTAATTTTCCCTTTTCTAAAAGCACTGTTGCCCTCCATGTTCATGGGCTGCAGGGAGAGGAGGTAGTTCAGCTCTTGTGCAAGGCAAGACCTGATTGCCAGCTAGGCCTGGAAAGGCGTTTTATCTGAAGCACCTACAGGATCTGTTAGATCCAGCACTGGTTGCCATGTAGAAGGAAGTACTAGACCACACCAGGCTTTTCCTCCTCTCCTTTCCTATTGAGAGGTAATATTTCCAGTGTTATGCGAGAAAGAAGACACATCCTCAGCTGCCAGCAAGGGACAGATTTTGTCCATGCTTAAACACTCAAGGGGGAAAAAAATGAGTCTAAATGTAATGATACAAGAGGAAGTTGGGCTGAAAAACCTCAAATCAGCAAATTTGACTGCAAACCTGCAGACAGTCACCATGCTAGGCTTTACTGCTGCTGTGCTTCATGCTGGGGATGTGGTTAAGAGCCTTGCAGACTCGAGCTACGAGATGGAAGTTTAAAACCAGAAATAGGCTGGGCGGTGGGGCTAATCAGAGAGGGCCTTGCAAGGTGAATGCAAGGCACGTGACCCAGGTGACAGGACGCTGCTGTGCTTTGGGAAGGCACAGGGCAATCTGGTCTCTTACTGAGCCATCCCATGCATCTCCTCCGGCAGGGCCATCACTGAGCACCAGGGGCTTGGGCTGAGGATGACTCTGAATGGCTTGGTGTGGGCAGGTCGGTGCAGAAGAGGCAGTAGTCCTTCCTGCGCAGGTAAGGCGCTGTCTCACCTGGGATCACAGCACGCAGGTGAAGCTTTTGGTGCCAGAGATGAGGATTTGCAAATACGGCTTTGCATTTCAAAGCCTCATTCTCCCCATCTTACCAATGAAAACTAGAAGTAATTGTACCCATTGCAGGAAAAAATTCTTTTTATTCCCAGAGGTGTAAATTAATTGGTTTGGCCCAGGAGAAGGACCTGGGTGCTGTTACAGCCAGCTCCCTGAAGGCATCTCCTTGGTGTACGGGTCTGATCAAAAATGCAAATAAGATCTTAGGAGGAATAAGGGTTGGGAAAGGATGGAAAGTAATAAGGAAATATAATATTGTCATGATGCAAATGAGTAGTGCTTCCTTCTCTGAATACAACACAAAATAATGATTTCTGCTCCCCCCAAATTGTCTTGCAATTCTGCTGGGAGCACAGAGCAGAATGAAAATAGTGACTGGGGGCTGGAAAGCCCCCCTGTCAGGGCAGACTGAATGGCTGGTTTTGCAAAGTACTGGGCTGACGTGATACACCAGCCTCAGAGGAGAGGAACTGAAGCCCTACCTGTACCAAGAGGCTGTGGCGATGTGAAGCAGCTCACTGAGCTCCAAGCTCGTGGGCAGTTGCTGACTGTGAGCTCTTCCTCTTCTGGGCAGCTGTGGAGACTACAGCCTGGTGTCAGGGCTGCTGGCGTGCAGTAGGTGCCAAGAAGGGTTTTATCCTTTCCCCTGTCCTCATCCATGACTTGCTGATTGTGTTTTGGGTCTCTTTCCCTTCTGCTGAAGCTTCAGAGAGAGCTGCTGTGCCAGAGCGCACTTGTGTGTGTCCTGGCACTGCCTCTTGGGCTTGAGTTGGTGTAACTGCACGCGGGGGCCAGGTTGTGCTGCCCGCTGGATCTGGGGGTGGGAGGGTGTTTTTTCCCAGTACTAGCTGGGTAGAGAATATAGATGGGGGGTTTGCTGTCTTCCATGGTGCTGTATTTATGGGCTCATTCGAATCAACAGGGACTACTATTCATTGGTGGCAGTAGCCTAGTGTATGTGTGATGCTCTCTCCTCCTTTGGCTTGTTTTTGCCATGATTTCTGGTCTTCTAATGTAAGTCTTCAGCTCGCCAAAGGTGTATGAGGAAGTGTTTTGTGGTGGGTTGTGTTGTGAGAGAGATGGCTTTTGGGATAATCCATAGTAAGCATGTAATTTTAGCTGCCCCAAACTCGCGTCACTGAAGCTGTTATTTAGGCTGTGTAATCTGTGGTGAGAGATGGCAATCTTGGAGGCAAGTATCTCGGAGAGCTAACTCTTTGCAGACAATAAGAGCCTGGATGCCTGCAGCAGACTTCCTGGATAAGATGCTAAATGCAGAGAAACTTCATTCCAAATTAACCCTGGCGCTGCTGGGTTCCCAGCTGCTACGGCAGACAGGACTGGGCACAACTTGGAAAGCTGTGGCCTTATAGCTGAATGTGGAGGCTGTGGGAATGGTGCTCTAACCACGGAAAGCTTTGACTTGCAAAGGTCTGAGAAATGGGTGCTTTTTGCATCTCAAATTAAGCACCCAACCACATGGTACCCTTCTGATTTTAATTTGGCCGTGCCTCAGTTCCCCATCTGTACAAGAATAATTCCACCCGTCCTTGCAAGGCTGCTGTAAGGCAAATTAATGTTTGCAAACCACTCAGATACTATGATAATAAATGCTGTGAAAGCCCAGGAGAAAATTAATAGCTCATTATTTAGACCAAGACTTCAATAGCATGCCATACACAGGACACAGGGCTACGTATTAAATGATGAGGATAAAGAAAAATATTGAATAGCTGCTCATTAAGAGAGCACTATCCATCTGGTGTATGAAAGGGGGCTTTTTCCTGCAGAAAAAGTGGTCCATGATAATATTATTACAATGTGTGTTGTGATGCATCTGTGCATGGAGACTGGGCTTGGGTTATGTGTGCAGTCCGGATTCTGGCATTTTTCAAGCGCTTGACTGCAACCTGACTGTTCTTTTAACACTGGGGTTGGCTTTAATATATAGCAAAGAGATAAAAATGCCAGTAGATGGCACTCAAGAATATCGAGCATCATTCCTGGGTGCGCGAGACTAATAAAATGTGTTGTTGTGCTTCACAAATGGCTTCCTCTGTGCAGCTCTTTATATTGGCTCTTTTTTCTACCTTTTTCTGGCCTGGAAGTTTGGTGCACAGAGCAAAGCAAAAACGAGTGTGAAGCAGCAGGTATTGTTAGGTGGTCTGTGTGCTCTTCTCTGATCTCAATTTTGTTTCTACCCTTTGGATTTAAATTACTTAGCAGCCTAGAAATCCTGGGCTGTGCTCTCCTCAGCTGACCCTTTTTTATGCTTTGCTTACAGCTTGACTGCAAAATGAGATGAGAACTTAATTTGAAAGCTGAAGTTAATTGACCTAAATAAACTAAGAGCCTTCCGTTAGTCTTACGGTAAAAAAACCCTGCATAACCCTAGCTCTTTTCCTTAGATGTACTATAGAGCAGAATAGTTTTCCTGGTGCGTTTTCAAGCTGCTGCTGTTTGCTAACAGTTGTTTGTGGTATAGTATTGTCTAGAGAGCCCTATGATCAGACAGCCATTGTGCTCAGTGCTGGTGTGCAGAGATGGGGAGGCAGCACCAACTTGGAGCAGCTTGCTTTGACTAGAAAAGATAGCCAGGGTAGTGAATGAAAATTGGGAAAGGGTCTGGCCACAGACCCCTGGGCTATGCAGAATGCGAGCTCCAGAGCTGCAGGAAGGTTTCTTCATGTCTGTTTTGATGCTTGAGTTGGCGACAGGGCAGAGCCCTTTGCAGCCAGATTTCCTCACTCAGTGCTCCGTGTTGCAGCATTGACAAAGGCAGTTTCAAGCAGGGCTGTCACAGAAGCGAGGGATGCCTCGTCTGGAGGAGACTCATTGCTAGCTGGGGCAGGGGTTGGAAAAGCATCTGGTTTTGCAAATGCAGCCTAAGCCTGACCTTTAGATCTGTGATAACCTTTCTTATCTATGATACCATCTCCCTGCTGGGAGTGCAACCTCAGATTGCTGCCGTGTCTGCTCACCACAGCTGCTGCCCAGATCTCCCATTATGTCTCACCAGTATATGGTCTGAGCTGTGTGTTGAGAAAATCAGTCCTGGTATTACTATGCAACTCTAATTACTCTGGGCAAGCAGATACTCTTGTGCCAGTTTAGCTTGATTCAGTATTAGCTGACACAGCTGAAACCAGAACGAGGAGGACGGTGTCCATACCTGTATCAGCACAGCGATTTAAAATGCTTTTTGGCTGCATTAATTAATTTCTTTTTTTAACCCAGACGAGTCACTGAGCTAGGCTGAAGGATGCTCTTATGGGAACTGCAGAGAAGAGGATGAGAAGATAAAGGTCATAGTGTTAGCCTCCAGCTCAGCTCCTCAGAAAGCGTCGGCTGTGGAGCTGGGCTCTGGGCACTGGACAGGGATGGGAGGCCTTGTTTTTACCTCTGAATCTCCTGGAAACCCATCATATGAGCTTGGTCGGAGAGGGGTTAGCCACTTGTCTTTGTGCTGCAGTTTTCCTCTTGTGAAATAGTTTTGATGATAGCCTGTTGCCCTTGTGAAAGCTATTGCAGCTCTGTGAATGAATTTTCCCTATTTTACACGTTCTGGTGACCTATTCTGGGACTGGGAGGGCACTCGGAATAAGACAGTAAAATGAGATCACAGATCTACATCCAAAACACAGACATGTTTGGGTATGACACTTCAGAAACGTGTTTGTTTTCTGGAAAACCTCTGATTTTCAGACAATTTGCAAGAACACGAGCGGGAGGGGGCTGCTGCCTGCGGCTCTGGCGCTGGGAGCCCTCCTGTGGCAAAAGCTGAATATGCCTGAGATCTTGGTAGCACGTTGGCTTCGGTGTAGGGTCAGAATGGATAAACTGATTTAAAACACAACTTTGGCTATATAGATGTTTGTCCAGGAGTAACCAATTCAACAGTGATTTGCTGTTTCAAAAGCCCTCCTTTAGTGCAGTGCAATAACTGCAAGTGACGTTTCTTCACTTGTGGAGGTTACGTACTGTTGAAGAATTGCCAATGCATTTCTAAGGTAGGTGAGAGAAGGTAATCATGGAGTATCCTGAGTTGGAAGGGACCCATGGGGATCATCAAGCCTAACTCCTGGCTCCACACAGGGCAACCTAAAAGTTAACCATACATCTAGGGCCATTGTACAAGTTCTGCTTGAACACTGCCAGACTTGGGGCCGTGACCACTTCCCTGGGAGCTTGTCACAGTCTTTGACCACCCTCTCAGGGAAGAGCTTTTTCATCATAGTCAATATGAACTTCCGCTGATGCAGGTTGAAGCCGTTCCCTTGTGTCCCATCACTGGACACCAGAGATAAAGATCATCATCTCCTTTTCCACTCCCTCTCATGACAAAGTTGTTGACATCAATGAGGTCACCCCTCAGTCTCCTCTCCTCTAAGCTGAACAAATAAAGTATCCTCAGCAGTTTGAAAGTCATGCCTTCTAGTCCCTTCACCATTTTTGTTGCCCTCCTTTGGACACATTCAAATATTTTTATATCCTCCTTATATTGTGGAGCCCAAAACTGCACATAGTACTCGAGGTGAGGCTGCACCAATGCTGAGCATAGTGGGGCAATCACTTCTTTCCACTGGTTAGCTATACTGTGCTTAATGCACCCCAGGATATAGTTGGTCCTTTTGACCCATACTGAGCTTCCCATCAGCCAAAACCCCTAGGTCCCTTCCTGCAGCATTGCACTGCAGCCTCTTGTCCCTCGATCTATACATACATCCAGAGTAACACAGTCCTAGGTGCAGAATATGGCACTTGTTAAATTTCATACAGCTGGTGATTGCTCAGAGCTCTAATCTATCAAGATTTCTCTGTAAGGCCTCTCTACCTTTGAGGGAGTCAGCTGTTCCTCCTAGTTCAGTATTGTTGGCAAACTTACTCGGTGTGTGTTCAACTCCTATGTCCGGGTCATTGATAAAAACACTGAAGACCACGGGCTCTAAAACTGAGCTTTGGAGAACACCACTGTTGACCGGCCACCAGCCAGAGGTTACCCCACTTACCATACAAGTCTTTGAGCCTGACCCTTCAGCCAATTGTCTGTGTACATATTTATCTGTGTGCTGGACACTTTGTCCAGAAGATTACTGTGAGAGACAGTACCGAAAGCTCTGCTGAAATCCAGAAAACCCACACCCACTGCCTTCCCTTTGTCTACTAGGCGGGTAACATTTTTCTGAAAGGATACTAAGGTAGTGTAAGGCATGACTGTCCATGAAGAGCTGTTGGCTTTGTCCAATTACTGCATTGTCTTTCAAGTGTTTTCAATAACTCCTAGAATAATCTTCTCCATAATTTCACTGGGTGTTGAAGTGAGACTGACAAGCCTATAATTACCAGGGCTGTCTTTCTTGCCCTTCTTGAAAACTGGAATAACATTTGCTAGCTTCCAGTTGACTGGGACCTCTCCAGGTTCCCAGGACCATTGATAAATAACTGTGAGAGATCTCACAATAGCATCAGCCAACTCTTTACCCTGGGAGGAATCTCGTCGGGCCCCGTCATCTTATGTGCATTCAGTTGCAGGAGCAAATCCTGTACAAGTTTAAAGCCAGCTGGGGCCTCGTCACTCCCCCAGTCACGATCCTCCAACCTGGGGCTCCAGGCATCCCAGGGTGTTAAAGACAGAGGTGAAGAAGGAATTACATGTCTCTGCTTTATCTTCATCCCTATTTGTGAGGTGACCAGCCCCATCAAGTAATGGGCCAATTCTTGGGGTTTGGACAGAAAGCAAGCACAGAACCCTGGTGCGAGAGGGGTTGTGAAGGTGCATTAAGCTGGCCTGCCCGTGAGGTCACCTCAAACCTCCAGTCTGCTCAGAAAGCTGGGCCGGGATCGGTACCTGTTGTTGCAGGGAGATGTCCCTGCAATAGT
The DNA here is from genome assembly GCF_949628215.1 of Phalacrocorax aristotelis. Classification (NCBI taxonomy): domain Eukaryota; kingdom Metazoa; phylum Chordata; class Aves; order Suliformes; family Phalacrocoracidae; genus Phalacrocorax; species Phalacrocorax aristotelis. Next base: position 12,175,444 of record NC_134291.1, read on the forward strand.
AATTGAAATAATTACAGCCCCCTGTAACAGAGGGGAAATCGCTGGCCAGGGAATGTCACATGAGCTAGCAGCAGAAAACAGATGTTCCCCACTACGTTTACTCTCTAAGCGAAAGTACAGCAGATGCAAAACAGCATTAAAATGGTAGCAAGGCTGTAAATACAGCTTCTAATTACTGCACCAGGTAATGTCAATTGCAATGATTCAGATTTCTCCCAAGGAAGCTCTGCAAACAGGTGGGATGTATAAAGTCTTTTAAAAGATGGATTTGTTGGCTTTTATTCCTTTTCCTTTAATGCAACGTATAAGTTTGCTAACTGATGGCAGCAGAGGAAAGTGTCACAGCCTTTCTGCTGGTGTTTCTTTGGTACATGGTGCTGAGAATAACCAAGGAGATGGGAACAGAGCATTAAATGCAGAGATTTTGGGATGGGGAGAGGTGGGTGGAGGAAGCTGCCTAGTACAGGAATAGCATGAGCAGGAAGGGAAAGGAAGGAGCAGAAATGAGGAGCTACAAGAGACAGGATGAGTGATGGGGAGCGAAAACAGCACTGAGCAGGGTTGACCCTAGCTGACTTCATAGAGTTACAGTGTTTGCTTTGGAGAGGAAGGATTTGGGATCCTCCAGGCTCTGGCAATGCCTGGTCACCTTAGCGGTGGTGTAGTAAAGGGTGACAGATGGAAATATTACCCCCTGGTTATCTGTGACCCGCTCTGTTCATCAGTCTGATTTGGGGTTCATAACACTGTCAACCACATGTTAATAGCACCAGCAGTTTCCCCTGCATGTTCTGGGGTCCCTCCCCCTCTATTCCTTCTAAAACAGGAATCACTTTTTTTCAGCGGTGATTTGTTTTGGAGGGAGTGGGAAAGATATGTTGTGTCAGGATGGCATCATTTTTAAGGTGGAAATGCCTTTTCAAAGAGGCTACTGCAGCTCTTCCTGAGCCTGGGAGGATTCTGTCTGCCCAGGTCCTTGTGAGCCATCGCTCTTCCTAATTTCCTCTTGGCTCTGTGATCTGCCTTGTCTCTTGGAGTCACAGCAGTTGGGTGCTTTGCAGCTCCACCTTTGACCGTTCCTGAGGCTGGGTGTTGGCTGTCAGATATTCAGCATTAGCGTCATCCTGCTGGGGGCTTGGGGCTTGTGAGGCCAGCCTAAGACACACCTCGGTGTGGAATAGCAGCAAGACTATGGGCTACCCTGGAAAGGAGATGTTTGTCAGCACAGGCACACCACTGGTTGCACTAACACCCTGCCTGGACTAAGCAATCATTCTTCTAACAGAGAGCTGATCAGTGATTCCTGCACTGATTTAGCAGGCTGGGCATGCTTCATGGAAAAATGTGGATTATGAAGAGATATTTGGAGCCTGAATATATCATAAGAGAGAGAAAATACATTTCCTTCTTTTCCTTTCTGTAAGTGCTCCTCTAGCTTCATTGCTTTATCTGCTCTTGGTAGCTGCTGGGAATAACTTATAGGCACTGAAGTAAGAACCTTCAGGACAGTCGTATATTACACGCAAGTGTGAAGATCAGTGCCTGCCCAGGGTTTATTTCAGATGTTACTGTGTATTACGGATATTTCTGAAGGTGATGCTCAGCTTCTCTTCGTGCTCCAGAGCCCGCTTGACCGCTCAGCAGCCCTTTGTGCAAAGCTGGAGAGGCAGAAAGCGTTGGCCAACCCCTTGGGGTGTGCAGGGAAGGACGGTTGCCAAAAGGCTGCCCAGAGAGGGCAGGGGACACCCAGCAGGACACACGGTGCCGCTGCGGCCTGGCACAGTCCCACGGGAACTGGTGAGGAGCAGGGATGTGTTTGCTGCGTGTATGCGCTGGGAGAGCTCTAATACAGTCACAAACCAGAAAATCCCCCTCTCTCCTCCCAATCAAATTAGGAGGAGAGAGCAGCAGAAAGTGCATTAACTAATCAAGCTGTGATTTCAAATTGATTATTGCAAATTGCCAACCATAACAATTCTCCTAATGGCAGTGATTTAAAAATAAAAAATAACAAAAATAGAGCCTCCATTAGGCACTGTGCTAACCTGTCCTTGCTGGCAGGCGAGGGCTGGCTGTACAGCATGGCCCTTGCACAGGGCTCTCTGTGCCTCAGGAGCATCGGATTAGCCCCTGATCCGGGTGGTGTGGGAGCAGGCTTGCCGCTGGTTCTGCCCCTGTCTGCCGTATCCCGGTGTGGTGCTGGCATGGGCATGGCAAGGCCGGCGGTAGCGGCAGCCTTGCTGTGGGGAGTGCTGCCTTTCTGGCAGCAGGCATTTCTGGCGCCTGGATGCAGGCAGCAGCCCTGTGTACCTTCCCAGCAGTTTCCCTGGCAACGAAGTCATCCTGCCAGCAGCCTGTAATGTCAGAAAATAAAACAAGATGACACCGCAGCTCCTCAAAAAAAAAAAAGAACCCAACAAAAATCAAAACACAAAAGACCCCCAACAACAAAATAACCCCCACACCCTCTCAAAAAACAACACAACAAAAAAAAAAAAACCAACCAAACCAACAACCACAAAAAAACCCAACCCCCAGAAAAAACAAACTGCAAAGAAACCCCCAACAACCAGCTTCCTCCTTTCCCCCACCTCAGACTGTTGGCCCCTTCTTCCTGGCCCCCACCCAGTGCTTGTGCAGGCTGTCTGGGCATGCCCTTGTACAGGGAGGAGCAGAAAGCACTGTACTTTGAAGACTGTCAGTCAGTTCAGGCTGATACCTGAGGGCTGGGAAGCTGGACAGTGGCTCCTGTGTGAGCTGGGAGCATGGTCCTGGCTGGAGGTCGGGCAGGTTCCTCCACGTTTCCTCTCTGGCCAACTGGGTGCTTTGGCTCTGTGTGTGGGAAGCACCATGGGGCAAGGAGTTTGGAGGCACCTGAACTGCCTCACATCCTGATTTTGGCACAGATAACAGCAACAATGTTCCCCTAGTCCTGCAAATATGGGGTAAATGTCCATCACTTTTTGGGCTTCCCACTCTCCTGTCGTTGTGGCCATCCTCGTGGGGCCTTTGTGCTGCCTTCAATGGACGTGAGACCTTCTCGTGAAATATCTTCAGCTGAAGGCTGGTTCACTGATGGGGAGCATGCTGGTTCTGTGTTTCATGGAGTTACATGGTCTTGTTTTGTGGCGGTATGATTTGGACCACCTCCCTAGAAGGTGTATGAGATGGGTATGTGTGTTAGTTGTCCACCTGTAGTTCTTGTGAAATTAACCCTGGTTGCTGCCCATAACAGTAGGTCCCAGCTTTTGGAGGCAATGAACTGATCTTGTTGGACAAATTAGTAGATCATCTTTGTACTTTGTCTCTCTACTTCTTTCCAGCTCTTGTCTGAGTAAGGTATTTTACTCCAAGAGTGCTGGTACAAAATCCAGAGCAGGCTTTTCCCACCCTGTATTTCTCTCCAGCTTTGTGACAGTTCTTCCAAGCATATGAGCTCCTGCGGGTAGTGAAAAGTAGCTCTGGAGACTGATCTAATTTTTTGTTTTCAGTCATGTTTAGTTAAAACCATTTACCTCTTTTGAACAATATACAGCTACTTATTTTGAGTAATGCTTATTGCCTTCCTCCTTTGAGCAATGCAAAGGCAAGGCATGAGTATTTTTTTGGATCCGTATGATGGGTCATCAGGAGGACTTATCCTGGTTACAGCTGAACATGTAGGAATGAGAAGTCTTTGAATGTGGGATAGATGACTCCATAGTGGAATCTGTTGCTCCTAATAACACCTTCAGGGCTGGATGTGTGTGGACACGTGTAGAGATGCTTTTTACAGGTTAAACCAAATAGAGTTGGGAAGTATTTGTTCCTCGTGCCATAGTTTGTTTTTTGTTTTTAATCTATTGGTACAAAGCATCTGTCTGCAGGCCTATTAGTCTGATAACTGACCAGTCCCATGTTCCTTTTCTGAACCACTTGGACAATTCCTGCAGATTTTACAAGGTATGTTGCTCGTGTACCTAGTTCCCTAGTGAAGCAAGACAAGGTGTCAAGGCTTTCCTAGTGTTAAACACTCCACCTCACTTACTACTTCATGTCATATAAAACCTAATTTCTAATTGTTATAAGGGTTTCTTCCAAGGCAGTTCGCCTCCCAGACTTAGTGTTACACTTGCAAGACTGAAAACCCATAGCTTCTTCTTTCCATAGGAGGTGTGGGGTGAAACTAGAGATCTACTCAGCTGGACGTGTTGAGTAAACCACGTGTTTGTCAAATTTGTTTCTCTGCCTAAAGCAGTTTTGCTTTGATACCTGCTTCTTCCAGTGTTTAGATCAAATTCACTCAGCTGGTACAGTTGTGTTTGAGAACAGAGGTCCTGCTTTCGTTTGCTACTGATGCCTCTGTTTATATCTAATAAGCTTTATTAATCCAGGCGTTCATAATCATGCGTACTTGTGCCCATGTTGCCTGATATTCATGCTAACCCACTGGGGTTGAATATAATCACCTTCTCTTTTAATTACCATAAACATTTGATAACCTAGCTGTTCCTAGCCGTTGGAGAGGTCTTATCACTATTCTCAAAGGAGTTTGTTCCTCTGGCTCAGGAGCATCTATCTAATGTCAAGAAGATAATTCCTATGGAGAGTCTTATCCAGTTTGTGCAGAACAAGTCTTGGGACTATACATTTACCAGGTAGGTACGGTTGTTTGTCTCTGTGCAAGCAAAATATTTTTAAGATGGCTAAACCATTGCTGCTGTCCCCATCTGTTTATACTGAGGGACGCTTGGAGGGCCCCATCCTCTCCTTTCCTTGGGTCCATTGGTGTTTCTAGAGGCCTGGAGATCCCTCTGTCTTGTTGCCCTCCTCAACCAGAAAGAGAGAATGGCACCTCTCTAGGGAAGGCAAATGAACTGGCTTGCTGACCCACTTCCAGTTATAAGTGTCCAGTTTCTAGTTCTTACCTTGGGAAGACCAGATGATACTTCTAATCATGTCCCATCAAATGCCATCATTTGTTTGTCACACGGCTCATGACCTGTACCCTGCTCTCTGCCCAGGGCTTGTGCATGCTGCCTCCTCAAGCGCTTTACCCTTGTAAGTGAAAAAGCAAGAGGGCAGATTTGTGCGAAGCCATGTCATCTTTTTTTCTTGTATTCTTTTTCTTCTGTGGTTGTAGAAAGAAGGAAAAAAAAAAAAGAAGGAAAAGAAAAGAAGTGATGGAAAATCTGAACTAATAAATGTAAACTCTGAGTGGGGAAGTATGGGAAGTATAGAAAATATTTAGGGAAAATCAAAATAGTGGTTTATTCTGAATACAGAAAACAAAACCCAGCTTCTTCATGCTGTCTGTGTTACTTTTTCTGTTTTTCTACTAGCTCCATTAAAACCTCAATAATATACAAGAATCTATTAAAGGTTTTCAAGATGAAACCAAGTTTGGTCATTATCACTAAATGGCTCTGTGGTGGGCTGTATAAAAAGAGTGAATGGTCTCACTGCGGTTCTTAGTGGAAACATGCCCAAATTGCAAACCCAAGATTTCTGCTGGCCTTATATCAGGGCTAACAGATGCTGCGGAGAATGAGGGTGAGCTTCTGACTCTTCTGCTGGCCTGTGCTAACACAGGCCTAGCAGTCCTGTTTTCAGGACTGCTGCTGCCCCAGCAGAGGAAGAAGCTCTGGAGTCCTTTCCTGGGGCAATCCTTCCTATTTCAGTTCTGCATATCTTCAGGAGAGTCTGTGCCATGGCTGCTCTTGCTGCTCCTGCAGAGCTCTCCTGGCAGTCAGAGCTCGGCAGCTTTCATCTGCACTTAAGTCAGACTATTAATATATATTTTCTTATACCTGCACATCTCTTCCATGAATACAGAAAGGCTGACGAATACAGCACTTCTGGCAGTCTTTTGTCTCTTGTGCCTCTGTTAGGACTCTCACCTGTGAAGTACTTCAAGTGCTGAACCTTCTCTTTGAGCTGGATGCAGCCAGTGGGACTCCCTTGTGGTGGTGGGACCTAGCAGAAAAACCTCTGCAATCCTTAACTGTGCTGCCCGGCAGCATGATGCAAAGCCCATTTGTCTTTCTACAGATTAAGGAGACCCCAGATGGGTGTAAAGAACCGACTGACTCTTAGAGAGAGTTTTTATAATGTTGTACAAGACCAATTAATCTGTCACTTTGCCTAGTACGAGATCGTAGAATCATAGAATGGTTTGTGTTGGAAGGCACCTTTAGAGGTCATCTAGTCCAACCCTCCTGCCTTAGGCAGGGACATCTTTGACTAGATCAGGTTGCTCAGAGCCCCATTCAACCTGACCTTGAATGTCTCTAGGGATGGGGCCTCCACAACCTCTCTGGGCAACCCATTCCAGCACTTTGCCACCCTAATTATAAAACTTTTTTTTCTTATATCCAGTCTAAATCTACCCTCCATTAGTTTGAAACCATTCCCCCTTGTCCTGTCACAACAGGCCTTGCTAAAGAGGTCACCCCCACCCTTCCTACAGCCCCCCTTTAAGCACTGGAAGGCTGCAATAAGGTCTCCCCACAGCCTCCCCTTCCCCGGCTGCACAACCCCAGCTCTCCCAGCCCGGCCTCGCAGCAGAGGGGCTCCAGCCCTTGGAGCATTTCTGTGCCCCCTCTGGCCCCGCTCCAACAGCCCCGTGTCTGTCCCGTGCTGAGGAGCCCCGAGCTGGAGGCGGCGCTGCAGGGGGGGTCTCACAGAGTGGGGCAGAGGGGCAGAGCCCCCTCCCTCGCCCTGCTGCCCACGCTGCTGGGGATGCAGCTCAGGGCATGGTTGGCTTCTGGGCTGCGAGCGCACGTTGCCGGCTCGTGCTTTTCGAGCTTTTCATCCCCTGGTACCACCAAGTCCTCCTCTACAGGGCTGCTCTCCGTCCCTCCATCCTCCAACCTATTGGTACCGGGGGTTGCCCCAACCCAGGTGCAGGACCTTGCACTTGGCCTTGTTGAACCTCATAAGGTTCTCCCAGGCCCACCTCTCCAACTTGTCTAGGTCTCCTTGAATGACATACTGTCCTTCTGGTGTGTCAACTGCCCCGCTCAGATTGGTGTCGCCTGCAAACTTGCTGAGGGTAGGCATGATCCCACTAAGTTATTGATGAAGATATTAAACAGCACTGGTCCCAGTATGGACACCTGAGGGACACCACTCGTCGTTGGTGTCCATCTGGATGTTGACCCATTGACCACTAACCTCTGGATGTGACTGTCCAACCAATTCCTTATCCACCAAACAGTCCACCCATGAAATCTGTGTCCTTCCAGTTTAGAGAGAAGGATGCTGTGGGGGACTGTGTCAAAGGCCTTACAGAAGTCCAGATAGATGACATCCATTGCTCTTCCCTTGTCTACTGATGCAGTCAATGAGGTCTGAGAATGAGGCTTGCTTTATGGGACAGCAACAAAGCTAAGTCTGTCTCTTGGAAATGAAAAACAGAGGCAGCAAAGGAAGAGATTTGCTGGGATCTGGCAGTTTATACTGTCATTTTCCTTGGTCTATTGCCAAACATATACAGTCTGCGCTTGGGGAAAACAAGGGGATGAGTCAGTCTTCTCAACTCAGGTTGTTATAGGCACCTCTTGCAGGCTCTGAGACTCTGCTTAGCAGATTTGAGATCTCAGTTCCACAATGTCCTACTGTTCATGAAAGGACATGTCTTTGGCCATAGGGTCTGGCCATCTTTACAAAGTCAAGGTAAGTCCAGTCCGTTACAGGCTTAGCAGAGATGAGAAATTAAAACCTCCCTTAGCCGACCTCTGGGAGAGCTGCCCACCTTTGAGTCAAAGGAGCAGCAGCCCAGTTCCCCGTTAGAGGCCTTCGCTCTCTCAGAAATCTCAAAGGATTTGGTATTGGGTCAATAACACAAGAATGTCATGTGCATGTGGCTTGTGCTGCGCTTGGCTTCTTGTGCGAGGAACACGGGGGATGAGGGTACGCAAGGGCTGGTTCTGCAGGGCTGCTGGCTGCCCCAGCTGTGGTTTGTGGCACCACAGCCCAGCCATCCAGCATCACAGGCAGGCTTGGTTTTGCAAGCACCTGGGGCCTCTGCAGTGCAGTGATCCGAAAGCATTCTGAGGGGGTAGCTAGCCCTGCCCAGGGTCTCCCTGTAATGTTGCTGTATACTGCTTTACCTTTTAGGAAAAATGTCAAGGGGGTAAAATCCAGGAGGGATTTCTTAGGGATTTTTGTGCAAGCCAATAAGCCAGCAAGGCTGCCTAAGAAATGCAACCTCACAGCTGAGTCACGTTGCTGTATTCAGGTCATGTTGGGCACAGCTCTTACTTTTCTGAATTGTCACCCTGATGGGCTCTAACAGGAGTCAGTGACCACGTTTTCATGGAGGGGGACACTGCCCAGGCCTTGTGCGAACAGCTATCACAGTGTCTTCGGTGGTGTAGTGGTTGTTCCCTTGCTAAGAAGGAAGACCTTTTTTTAAAAAAAAATACTGCCCTTACCTTTTAATGGTAACTGGCTGATAAGAGGTATAACACAGACCTGTTAGGATGTTGGTTGTCTGCACTGTTCCCATTAGAGGACTTTATCTTGCATATTGAATTGTAAATAGCAATTTCAATGGAGTTACAAAAAACAATTTTCTGAGCTTAGTTTCTGCTAAAAAGCAGGTCTGAATGCAAGTTGTTGTTTTAATTAACTAGGTGGTTCATAATCAATTCTACCCTGGCAGGGATGAAAGTGGTTAGTTCAGTGTCATAATTGTGAAAATACTAGCAGGAAAATGTCTCTATACCCAGACAAAAGAATTCTCCTCAAACACTCATGTCCAATGCTAGTCCCAAAAGATATTAAGAGTTTTTTTGATGTTTTACTCTTGTTTGGACACTTGTGCTGTTTAACTCTCTAACTACCCGTTTGTTATTTGGCTGAATTAAGCACTGCTGCATTCATTAGCATATACAAGAGCATAGTAATACAATCAGGCACTAATGCATTCATTTTCTACTTGACTGCTCATTCATTGAGATGTTAGTACATAGGAAGAATATGATCAGGGTGACTGTGGGATGAACTAATCAATTAATAATGAATAATCTGAAAATACAGATGTCCGAGGGAGGTGTCCTCAGCACAGACTGAATTCAGCAGAAGTGAGTGAGAACAGCTGGAGGAGACCCCAGCAAGGTGGTGCGTTCAGCCCTGAGCTGAGATGCCACCACCTCATTTCCCCAAAAAAGCATTGGGCAGAGCTTACCAGGATCCAGGTGAAAAGCTGCAAATTGGGTACATCTGGGGCAGCCTTCCACTGCCCACAAACCCCAGCAACCTTTGCTGTAGTTGCAGAGATCTTTATTTGTGAGGGCTGAGTGCTGGTAGGGGAGAGCTGCCAGGGTTTCCTCAATGACAACCCCTCCCTTCTGTTTGCTTTTCCTCATCTCAGCCCCTGCCAGGAATTTGTCATGCGGGTTTTTTTCTGGTTCTGAGCAGCTTCCTCTTACTGGTTTTACTTTAGCTTTTGGGAGTTAATTATTACAGGTAGTTCTGTGAAATCTTTCTGACTGCAAGTAAGAAAGCTGAGCCGAGGTGCAGACCTGTGGCCGGGATCCATTTTAAGCCAGTGCAGGCTTCAGAGGTGCCTAAAAATGCTTGTACAGCAATTGGAATGGAGGCAGGTTGCTTACATCTGTGCGCCTCGAGTGAGAGCAGTGGTTTTGAAAGCCACTTCTTTTACTGCGTTAGTAATTCTCATCCAACTATCTGAAAATGGTTTCGCAGTAGGAACTGAACATTGCCTCTTTATTGCCACTTTTTAGTAGAAGACATCGAGACCCAAAAGGGCTAGATAATTTCCTGAAGGCTACTTGCAAGTGTGCTACGTCTGATTAAGGAGTCCCTTCCTATGTCTCCTTGCAGTGCCCCTGAATCCTGCCTGCTTCTCATGGGAGCCTCCTGCTCTTTCAGGAGTGTTGAAAGCAACCTTTACTGTAAGGTTGGACAAATTATTTGCATGTAGGTTTCCATACCTCTGCTTTGCAAACCTTAGACATCCCCTCCACACTCAGCCTTATTAATACTGCTGGTGTATGTTTTCTTATGCTTGGACTAGGAAACGCTCCTTTTCATCACCTCCTTCGTTCTGTAGACAAGAATGTGATTTGGGTTACTCTGACTTGGAAGTAGATATTACTGGAACAGTTTCCCTTCTTGAGCCTTGACATGTCCTGGATTTCTTGGGTACAACCAAGATCAGGGCCACTGCCTTACCGACAACTCCCATTTCTTACAAGTAAGAGCGTGGCGCCCCAAACTGTTGGTTCAGTCCCAGGGAAGGGATGTGGCAACACGTGACCTTCTGCCTCTGTTTCAAAACAAAATAAGATGCAGTTTGGGAATGGGTCTTTTGATGTCCAGGAGCAGTTCAGTGATCCTGTTGTGTGGAATGATTTCCACTGGCAGAGATTGCTGTGAACGATGGTGAGGTGATTAATGTGTCTTTGTGATCACCCCCAAAGCGATGTGCGTGTGCTCTGTGACGAGCGCTGAGGTCCACCCTACCCATCTCCCTGTGCGTTATGCCTATAGCAGTGTATACATTGCAGTCCTGGTTTGCTTTCCTAGAAGGCTGTGTTGTGTGATGGGATTATTCACTTCGGGAGTGAAGGCGGGTTCCTATATGATGCTTCAGTCACATTAAACCAAAAGATTTGCACGTAAATTCCAAGAAGACTGAAATCAGAGCAGATGCTTTACAGGGGTGCATCTGTCCTGCAGGGTGGAGTCAAGGGCTCAAGGAGGGAAGAATTGAGAGAGACTTAGTAAAGAAGGAAAAGTTCAGCTTGAGCTGCCTGTGTGTCTGTGTGTGCCCGTGCACCTGCACTTCTCTGCGTGTGGGATTTTTCTTCCCTGTTCTATCACCACCCAACATTCTTTATTGTGTCTTGCAGGTAGATCACTCGTTGCTATAAATTTTCTTATCTCCAGTGCTTTTCCAATTATGGATAACAACAGGAAGGCAGTCATTGGTTTCTAAAAGGTCATCAAGATATAGTGCCCGATTGGGAAGGGGATGACTTATGGAGTTATCTTGTGTAAATCTGGGGAAGTTTTATGCACAAGTCAGGCACGAAATGTAAGTGAGATTCATAAAAAACAGAGATTTACATTGGCTTCAGTTAGTGGAAATCAAAATGGTTATGAAAATTTCCCATTCTCTCTATGCTTGTATAGGCAGAGAATAGGCTTTTGATGTGTTTTTCAAGTGCCCGTGGTGCTGGGGAAGGGCTGTCCTGCCAGCCCTGGGCAATGGACCACTGCTTGTCCAGAGGGTGCTCAGGGTGCAAAGCAGTGGTAAATACAAGCTTCTCCCACACCTTGTCTTGCCAGTCAACTAAAGTTGACATCCTCCATCCATGAGAGGGCAATTTGGTCTCATCTGAGTGCTGGCAGCATCCAGTGAAGGTGATGGCTGAAACAGAGCCATTTCACAGGTGACATCAAGATTAATGCCACTGCCTCTCTTTGCACCCACAAGTCACTGCAGATCTGTGGGGCTTCAGTCATTTGTCAGGTTTGCCTGGGGATGTGAGCCTGCCCAGGTCACAGCTGGTGACACCTGGTTTTACATCACCTGCTGTTGGCCCTGTCTGCTGCCACCGGTGACTGGAGGGAGTATTGGAGAATAGCGAAGGCCGCGCGCCCTGGAGGCTGTGAGCAGAGCAGCTGCTTTAACCCTGAGCTGTGGCACAGGCAGCAGTCACATCCCAGAGGGTCGCTTGCCTTGGTTGTTTGCCTTACCCATGTGCTGAAAGTGTCCATCAGCCTCCGGAGTGCAGCCATTGCTGCTGTCGTGACATAAGGTGGCAGCCTGTTTCGTATTAGCAATGGCTTTTGTGCACGTACAGCAACGTCGTATTGCAGGGCCTGGCTCCGTCTTGTGCAGTGCAGCCCATGAGTAGAAGAGCAAAAAATGCCTTTCCCGTTCTGTGTCCTGGCTTGTCCCACAGCATCCCCAGCCATCAGGTTCCCCTTCAGCTTCCCTATGCTGCTGATGTACCTCTTCCTTGCTTTTCTTCTAGTTTCAGGAATCCAAAGGAGGCCAAAGCATTGGCACTGCCATGGAAGATCCCATGCATATGATGGGTTTCCAAGCTGTAAAGTTATGAGGGTTGTGCAAAATGCAGCGAGTAACAGACAACAGTTCAAGGAAGAAGGGGAAGGGCTGCTGACAACTAGTCCATTTTAGGCACTTAGTTGAGGCACTGAAGTTATAAGTCTCATCAGCTCAGCTACTGGAGAGTCAGAGGGGAGAGAGGAAGGTCTGCCCCAGGACAAGTCATCTGTCTGGAGACCTGGATGTCCACGTGGAGATGTTTCTTGCTGTTTTCTGTGGAGGGATCCCTGCGTGACTGTGGTCCCACTAATACCAAGTTACATGGGTAGAACTGAGGCTGCAAGGGTGATGTGATGGGATGAGGGCATCAGCATCACCAGAGCAGGACACGGGCACGCACTGCCTTCCTGCAAGGGTTTGATGTCTACAAGACAGGGCAAGTTCAACCATGGTATGTGGGATACAGGCAAGGCAGAAATGTTGGCTTTCATAGCAGGGCTGTTTTCCAGACCCACAGTTGACCTCTCTCCAAGAAAAATGCATGTAGATAAAATTTCCAATGCAGCTGACATGGCAAAATGTCTGGGAGCATGTCAAGAAGCCAAAGATATAGGCATTTCTGACCATGCTGCCTCTCCGCACCCAAGCGTCATGTACAACACAGCAGATCTGCCCTCTAAACCTGCTTTGAAACATGACTCAGATCTGATACAGAGGTGTCTGGTGGCATAAAAAAGCTGTTAGGAGCTGCCATGAGCTACTTAACTTTCTGACTAATGCATGAAGTCATTTCTGTCACAGCTGTCTGAACAATACATTTGCCAATTAAGTTAATTCAATCAAATCCCTTGCATCCAGCAGAAAGGGCGGAGCAAATCCAGGTGAGGGAGAGAGAACAGAGCCAAAATTCCCCTCTATGTCACACAAAAGCAGAACGAAGGGTGTGGCTGTATGTGCATGTGCGTGTGTGTATAAATATGAGCAATTGCACTGCAGAGACACAGCATAATTGATCACTCGCAAGCCAGTTCCTGCGCTGTGTCCTTCCCACCCATGAAGCGATGGAGTGACTCGGGGAACTGGTAGATGCTGCGTTAAGGGCTTTCCTCCCACTTTACTGGTTCAAATGCAGAAAGGATGTGTTAAAGGTCTGTTGGCCCTGGAGAGGCTCCACTCACTCTATGCTCAGGGATTCAACGCCACTCCCTACTTGCCTACTTCCCAAAGCAAAACCATGCGGAGATGCCGGTGCCCGTCTCCAGCTTGGAGGGCAGAGGGGTGGTCGTGAACAGGGGTGGCCATCAGTGCTCCTGGGTTCCTGTATCTTGCAGTGTTGAAACCTCATCTCCATAGTGGATTTCTACCTTTCCTCATATCTCCCATCCGGACATGGCTTTTGTTTCCAGCTGTTTTAATTGAGAATTATTTAAAATATTTAATTTCTAAGTGGTAAACTGATTTTATTTCTCTGTCCCACTGTGCTTGGTATTGTTAACCCAGGCCTTGTTCAAGCTTTCCAGAAAGTTTGTCTCATCATAAAGGTGCCATTTCTTGACATCAGTGCGAGTGTGTAAGTTTTCCCTACCTACCTAAAACTGTTGTGTGAGCAGGCTGTTGCAATAAAACTGCGGGCTGTAGCAAGATAACAAATATTACTTGCCCAATGAACGACACTATCTCCTTCAACCAGACGGCAAAGTCTAGGAAGCCACCTGCTTTGGACAAGGTCTGTGATGCATGCTTTTGTGTCCTCGTCCATCCAGTTGCAGTACAACCAGACCCTCGGAAAATGGGCAGGTTTAGCCATTCATCATGTGACACACAGAATATTTTGGACCGTTGCTGTGTTACAGAAGTGGGAGCACTGCCTCTGAGAGTCAAAAGGCCTTTACCTGTACCTTATGAAGCATCCTTTGCACTTTCTTTCCCATGAGTTGTTTTTTTGTATTTGCATTTGAACAAATTGGAACTTGCGTGTTGCTTCTCCTTAAAGAGTGATTTTTAGTTGCAGAGTGGCACACGGTGGCCTTTTCATGGAAAATGGTGGTCCTATTAGCTCACGCCTACATCCCATCTGCTCTGGGGACCCATCCCATGGAATGGGATTGATAAATCTTCTCTTATTCCTTCTCTGTTCCTAAGTGTGCCTTTACAAAGGGAGAGTCTGACACAACTTGCCTGGGATCGCACTAGCTTGGGCAGGAGCATGGCTTTGCATTTTGTTTTCCTTCATGGCCTGCAAGATTGCAGATCCTACAGCTGTGCCTGTGTAACAGCTTTTTCACTTGGAATATTGTGGTTGGAAAGAACATAAATAGCATAAGAAAGCATTCCCTGTCAGTAACCGCTCCCCAAAGTACTGACTTTGTCTGTCCCTGCATTGTCACCCGCCCCAGCAGCATGTTTCCTAGAAGTGTGGTGTTGCACCAGGCTTTGAACGGTGAGCTGGGGTTGTTGCAGAGCATTGCCAGAAAGGACGCATCGTGCAGGGATGACAGCCACGTGTGGAAGTATGACTGCTGTCCCAGCTCTGAGCCTTTCTGTGACCCTACGAGTGTCCTGATATAATTTAGTAGAGAAGGTGTGAATGCTTTAATATTTGCTTGAGAGCAGTACCTGGGGTATAGGGGAAGATGTTGGACAGCACTAAAAATACCCAGCATCTCCTTTATGGACAGTGACTGCAGGGTTCCCCTACCTGGGGAGAGGCTCACCAGGTACCGCAAGATGTGCCCGTAAAACACTTTGTGTTTTAAGGCCGGACATAAGCTCTACAGGGGGTGGGCATGGTAGAGCCCATGTGGCGTAGCACAGGTTTAAACAGCCACTGACAGATTCAATCACCAAAAGGAGTCCCAAAAGGAAGGTTGAAGGTCAAAGATAAGACCAGAAAGGGCAGAATATCAGAGCTGTACCTGCTCCAGAGGGAACATTCAATGCATTTTCTGCAGCCACTCCTTTGGAAGCAGGAAATGGCCATAGGCTGCTATGACGGGGCAGGGAAAAGCCAGACGAGACTCTTCTTCCTTGACCTGTTCAACCCCACCAGGGTGGCCCAAGGTCTGCCTAAATGAGGATGTGACACAACTCGGCAGCAGGAAAGGTCAATCAGTCAGGGGGCTGCCCAGAGCTGGTGCAGCGGTGATTAAGTTGGGCTTTGCCAGGTTATGTTGCAATTTGGCTCACTGCCTATCTGTCTTTCCATGTTAAATATATCCATAGCCATGCGGAGGTCATGGTCAAATCCAGGAGATCCCAGCTCACGTAAATTATCCTCCTTATCCCCCAGTCTCATGAGAGCTTGTAAGAGTGCGCATAGTTGCAGCATTCCCTCTCCAACACGGGGGTTTATATAGCATCTGGGCCTGGCAGTAGCTCTGCCCTCCAGGGACAAGGAGGACAGAGAGAAAAATTGTCCATTCCTTTTTTTGCCTTTTTCCTCCCTTTTTGGCCTATTTGGCAGGACAAAGAACAGCAACCGAGCAAATGTGCTGGTTTCCAGATTGACACCAAGTGAATACGGCCACTCGTAATCACTGCCTACAAGCATTTATCACTTCCACAGATTATAACGCGGGGAGCAGGTGTCTGACCTGCAATGACAAAAACATGGAATGGCGGTAGGAAGGAAGGAAATAGATAAGATGTCATTTTTCAGCACAATTTTTCTCCCTTTAATGTTCTCCTAGATTATGGGAAACAATCACAGGGTGGGGAATGCTCATGTTTTATGGTGTCAGTAGGGTTTAAGGTTTTAGGTGAAAAAAAAAAGTGATTTTGAATCCTGTGTATTATGGGGTATTTATAGGACACACTAATTTGGGGTGGGTTATTTTTAATTTATTTGAATCAAGAAAGATAAATGGGATTCTGTATCCAAGTACTTCTAAAGGAAATAAAAATAAACACAGTCCTCTTGAACTTGGCCTCCACTTAGGGCAAAAAAAAGATACAGAAATGACCCGTCTTAGATTAAAGAACTGCTCGTGCCTCAAAGGAGATGGTAGAAATTAGTTTGTAAAAATCTTTCCTTCTCATATTACACATTTTCTGCTTCTCATCAACTCTACTATTTTCCTGCTAGAAGTGCCACCAAAGAAAAAAGAAACAAAAATCCACCAACTTTGCTGTGGTATCTTCTAAACACACTCCTCTGTGTGACCCGTGAATGCTGCTTTAAAGCTGACTTCAGTTTTCCGTCATGGAACGTATTTCAAGGTGGAAAATGGTTTTAACTTTCCTTATCTGCAGTTTTGGGTTTAAAACCTCATCTCTCATTTTAATAATAGTAATAATCCTGTTCTGAACTGCTTTCATGTTTTCCATCTGAAGAGGTGGCAAATGTCCTACAAGTTTACGTTTAAGAATCACAACGTCCTAGGACAAATGAGTGCAAACTGCCAGAATTCAGATCCAGTTCATTGCACAAATCAGAGCTGTTTGTATTCGAAACGGAGTTTTAGATTCGTTACTGCAATGTGCCGACGGGAAAGGAGGAACTGAGGGGCAACGGGATCTTGCAGGTCACACTGGATGTAATCAGATCATGGAGCAACACATCCCTGTAACATCAGGCTCTTGGGCAGGGAGAGCTGGCTGCGGGTCACCCTGGCAGTTGCAGCCCTGGCTATGAGGAATGCCTGCTGGAGATGCTGAAGAGATTACAAGCTTCGTGTTGTCTCCAGATGCATATGGGTTTGTTCAGGGCTCTTTGGGAGAACTTTGGGGTTTTTGCTGCAGTTGAGCACTAAGAGAACAGCTTCTGCAAGGAGTGATTTCCTCCCTGTGTGGTTGATTTGGTTCATTGTGATTGATTGGTGTTAACTAATCCTAGAGCTAATTCGGAGCAGGAGGCTGCACAACAAGTACGATGGGTCTCTCTTCTCTTTGTTAAATGGGAATGAACCAGGTTTTTCTTTGCTGCAAACCTCCAAGCAGTGAGGCCTCTGTGCACCCATTACACATCTTGTGACTTGCTCTTCCCCCGACAGTTGCGGTGTCTGAGGTCAGTGCCAAGATCCCCGTTACAGAATGACCCCCGTCCTTGTCAGCGCTGCTCCATGCATCCTTTCCAGTCAAAGGAATAGTCCATGTGGGGTACCACGGGGAAGGCAGTTTGCACCCAAGGGGCAGGAAGGAACAGTGTCTCAGAGACAGGCGCCACAGGCTTGCCCTGGGCAGCACACAAGGGTGTAGAAGAATTCGGTAAACCCCTATTAGCAATGGAGAGGGGCAGAAGGGGTCAGAAAGGGTAAGTGAATTTGAGAGAAACCCTGGGCTGCAGCGGCGTGCAGGGTCTGTGTCTGCCTGCACCCAGAGACGTTCTCACTCCTGTAAGCAGAAGCACCCTGTGTGCATCAGCACAGCCCACCTGGTAGCAGCTGGTCCTTCTTGTACGGCATTGCACGCTGGTACCACAAGATCACAGGGTGACCTCTGCATGCTCAGGTCAGCCTCCAAAGCAGACCTCCGTACCATTGAAAGTCAACCCATCAGAAACGATGGGGGAAGAAGAATGTAAAAGCATGCATCTTTTTGTCCTCGCTGGGGTGTTCTTCGATAGGAATGCTAGGGGAGGGAGGCCTTTTGTATTGTTCTAGCAAAACTAAATAAAAATAAGGATAAAATTTTGGAGATGGTGGTAATGAAATTAAGGGGTTTGCTTGTGTCTATCTATAACAACCTTCTGGCTAGTAATCTGAACAGAAATAATAATTTGAAAGGGAAGATAATTAAATTAAACAGGCAACCAAACTGGAAGAAGGAGACTTTTGATGAAGAAGGGCGGCTGGGGAAAAAGTAGAGGAGGTGGCAGGGAAAAGCAGCACATCTCTTTAAATTGTCAATCTCTCAGGGCAAGGTTGCTGCAGACATAATGAGTGTCCTAGTGAATTATCTCCCACTTTTATTGTCTGTTGCTACCATGGAAAGATGGGGAGGTGGGGAAACTAACTTTTTTTTTTTTTTGAATTTGGACAGACTTAAAGAAGTGGCATCAAATTTGAAGGGCACCCAATCAATCTGTTGTCCTAGCTGCATGAAATTGTATTTCCCTGCCACTTCATATCTTATTTGCAGCAGCTGGGCTGTAAGTCATTGGTGATAACATTCTTTATTATGCAGCCGTGTTTATGAACTGTGCCTGGAAAGAGATGATAGAAATATGCAGCAATATGCAAAGGGGGGGATGCTGGGGGGAGGGGGAATAAATGCTAGTTGCTAGGGCAACCGTGGGGCTATTTTGGGCATCAAATTTTGCAGATGATGAAAACCATTTTCATGTGATGGTTGGTCTCTCCGGGAAGAGAAGGGGAGAGAGGGCACACAATAAACTGGGAAGATAATATTCAAGAAGGGAAATAATTTAATTTTTTCGTATATAAATACATATATAGTTTCAGCTGTACTGAAAAGGTATTAAAACCAAAGGAGCCAGTACCTCCTAGTTAAGGGGAAAGAGATATGTTTTAAATAACTAAATTGGAAATGACATGCTAGTAATTTGGGAGGCTTTTCTACATTACTGGGCACAGTCTAAATCCAGCCGGTGCTCTCAGAAAATGCTGCATGAGTCATGCTGTTGTCTGCAGTTACCCCTGCTTGCACATGGTCTGTCTCACCATAGGCAGCTAACAGCTCTTTCCCCCAAAGGCGCTCTCCATCTCTATCACAGTAGCAACCGAACCAATTAATTCACAACCCCTTCTGTCACAGGTTAAAAAAACCCCAGTTAGCAAAGACTGGTCTTGACTCTTGCAAGGATCAAATGATACCCATACTTGGTACCTGTTGAAGTGCTAAGATTCATTAAAAATGGGAATTGTTTTCAGGCAGTTGCCTTCAGCCAGAGATCTCCAACCTGGAAGATCTGAGCTGCTCCCACCATGCTGACGTGGGGGGCAGGGAGGAAAGGGCTGGATATCCCCCCATGCACACAGGCTGGGCAGGGGCAGAAGATCCTCTTGGGGGAGATGCTGGGAACTTTCAGGACGGGGGGTCGGGCACGGGAGCCAGACAGTCTGCACACTTGTCATCCGTGCCTTTGCAGTGCTTTGGGCTGAAGGTGGTACTGAGGAGTTGTCAGGGCCAAGGGTGCCTTTACAGAACAAGCACAAGTTTCCTATTTTTGGCCTGTAGCAGAGCAACGCCAGAGAGAAAGGCAGGTCACAGCAGGGGGTGAGAGGGTTGAAATTACCTGCATTTGCCCCAGCTGGGACCAGGATGGGTCCTCATCTGCTGGTGGGTCCTGGATGGGAATGTAAAGGGCAGCCCCACTTAGGGTTTTGCACCTTCACCTGTGGATCTCTTGCACCAGCAGAGAGGGCAGGAGGCAGGCAAGCAGGCAGCAGTGCGTGGGAAAGGTGAAGCAGGTCTGTAAGCAGGGTAAGAGCTTGTCCTGATCTCTCAACTTCTGACTTTCCTGAGCGTAAAGTTTGCTTATGCTGTAGACTAGCTCTGTTGCAGTGATGCTTTTAATTTGATTTTACTGGAATTGCTTCAAATGAGAACAAGCTTATGAGTGTTGTTTTCAGCCCCTGGATGATCACAGTTGCTCGAGCCATTCTTAAAATCCTTGCGACTCTAAATATATTGGCACATTAAGCCGGTTAAAATGAACTGTGTGTGTTTTCAGCAAGAAATCTATTTCAAATGCAATATAATGTGACTTTCTTATTGCTCTAAAGTTGTGTTTTTAATTAAGTAGTTATCAGTGGCAGTGAGATTCTTCTTGAATAATTAAATCAAGGTAGTTTAGTGAGTAATTGTAAAGCGAATTGCTGAGACCATCAGGCTGTTGTTCAGACAGTCTGTTTTCTTTCAGAAAATTAATCTAAGTGACGTGTGTTGCTAAGAAAGTAGTAGAACACTGTGGGGGGAATGGGCATTGGTCTTGGTGTGCTTTGTGTCTCAGAGCTGTATCTTTCTAATTCTGCCTTCCCATCTTCCAGTTGTCTTCTCCAGAAACAAATGCTGAGTACTTTCCACTTTGCATGTTCTGTTTCCTTTAACCTGCTGCCCTGGGTAGTTCAGCACAGAAGGCTGATAAGGGAGTGGGTGATAATTTAGTTATTAAACAACATAAGTACAGACCTGATTTTACCAGTTCTTGTGCGTATGAAACAGGACTTTCTGGTCTGGATTTCCTAGCTTTGGTCCAAGGCAGAGCTGAGCCAGCCCTGTCTCTTACACCCTGGCATCTAGTTCAGAGTTTCTGTTGCTTGTGTGTTCATCTGGTATTTAAGGTGTTTTACTTGTCATGCAGTAGTTCTCTCACTGTTAGATATTCTGAATATAAGCAGCCAACAGACATCTTCCATTTTATGAATCTTTATTTGCCAGGAGATCAAGGGGAAATCCTCTGCACAAACCCTGAATGAGTGCAGGTGCCTCCTGCCGCGGTCTGTACGGACTGCCCACCAAATAGACGCCCATCCACCCGCGCAGCGAAGGAAAATATCTGCACACTGTAGAACCAGTATTTTTGACAGATCTGTTATTTTTGAAAGCCTGCCTTTTGTTGTCTTGGTAGCTTTCCTTGCTCTGCCCAAGGAATATAGCCAAGAAATATAAGCATTACACAAATTTTGAGGAAGCTAAGCTGACTCCAGAGCAGCTTGTTAATGTTTTCAAAGGCAAAACAAAGAATTAAGTGAGGAGAGCCTGGCCACCCTCCGGACATTATCCTCAGGCATCAGCAATCACACTAATTTACCAGCTGATGTTTTGTTAGGGCACTTACTCTGTAACCACAAAGTCCAGGAGGACTGATGGGGATACTGATATCTTGTGGATTTACTTCTACATAGTGGGTTTTTTTCTAAAGTGCCCCAATAATTTAGGAGCTTAGCCTTATTGAAAAGCATTTGGGTACCTTTGGAAATCCCATTCACAACTCTCCGTTATGCTTTATGAGCCTGCAGCCCTCAGTGGGGACGTTATTTCATGCTCTAGGTAACAATGTAAAACTCTATGGTTTTTAGCGCCATACTGGCTTTTCACCGGGAGAACAATTTACAGAGATGTTATTGCTATAGCGGACTCAATTCCCCATGCCTTTTCTGGAGCCTCCCTGCTGTCACCTTTGGTTTTCGCCTCAAAGCTTCAAGGATTTTCTAGCAGAGATGAGGTGACTCTTCCGCAGCTCCAGGCTCTGCTATCGAGTCCGTTTCTACCTGCTGGGGTCTTTTGACAAACCAGCTCTTTCTGGCTGTGTTTGCATCTCTCTAAAATAGAGATACTGATATCAACAGGGGCAATGGGCAGGGTGAGGGGGAAGCTGTTGGGGGAATAGAGGCTGCAGAGCATCCTTAACTGTTGTTGGCTGCTTAAGTTTTCATGAAATGTCAGATTCTAAAAGTTTTTAGAAAAATCGTCACACTTCTTGCTACAGAAGGTGGCAGATATCTCAGATTTTCCAGTCTTTTTTTTTTTTTTAGAGAGAAATTTTAAAGAGGAAAATAATTTTTCCTTTTATTTCTTTAAGGCTTTTTCTCTGTGTTTTCAACCAAAGAACGGGTTGGCTGTCTTTTTCCATATCAGTACTGAGACACTGGAAAGTTTTATTTCTTCACTTCTGGTCCCTCCTGCACTTGAGATACCAGAAACACTGAGCACAATGTTGAAGCTATCTTTGTGTGCTGTGTAGTGTAAATACAGTTGGAACAAACATAGGTATAAAATTTGGGCATAACACCTATTCAAAAATTTCCCCCCCTAGGACATGGAAGCATCTGCCTGTGAACTTAATACCAAAGATAATCAAGACCTTGGTGACAGACAGAAGGTCAGTCTCAGCTTTGTTTAATCCAAAACTAAATCATGCTTCTTAACACTGATTGTGTTGACGTCTTCTGCTTTGCAAAAGAAAGATGTGCACCCTCATTGGCAAAAATGCGTCCCAGTCATTGCTGATATGAACTATGGTGGAGGTAGCCAAACTGTGGTGATGTTTTTGACACAGGTTCCAGGTGTGAAACCCAGGCTCAGCTTTACTTGAAGCTCAGCTTCAGGATCATACTCTGTTACAGGCCCTTCATGTAGTTGTGGTGCAAGATATGAAAATTGATATAGGCATCTTGGTTTGATGCTTGCATCTGAGAATGTGATCTTGCCTGTACACCTGAAGTTCTTCTGCACTCACCCAGATATCCCTGGGTGATACACATGTTCCTGTTCCTTTTTTGTAAGGGAGCAAAGAAGTGGCTTTTTATGACACTGTGTGTCGTCTGTGGATTCTGTCTTGAGTAGGACAAGTATTTAAAAACAAACAAAACCCCCTTGCAAATGGTTGTTTAAATGCTCTGGGTTTTACTCTTTATATTCCATTTGCATGTGGGACATGGAAAAGATGCATTTTAATCCAAACAGTGACAAAGGTGATGGCTTTGCCATCTAACATTTCAACATAACTGGTTTTTTTTCCTCAGAACAGCCTTATGTATAACAGAGTAGTACAAATGAGAATAAGAAAGTCCGTCTTCATGTGCCAGTTTCTATCAAGTCTCTTCCAAATTTAGTTTTCTGGTTTTAATCAGCTCTACTTCTCTAGAAGGCCCTTTAGCTGTTCTGTCCAAGTTTGTTTCTACATATGCTTTTGTGTTTGACCAGTCTTCAGTTCAAATAGGCTGCATACTAAGGGTTTTCATGGCATCACTGCAGGGAGATTTTAGGTTTAAGTTGTTTGTGTGTGTGTATATACATATAAAATATGAAAAAATATGTATATTATTTAGATATTTATTTTGCAGTACCTACATGGCAGTCCCAAAGCTGTCAGCTCTCCATTGTGGCTATTTGATCTCTGCCCTGGATAGGAACAGTGTGGTTACCTGTTAGCAGACTCTTAATGGTTGCTACCAAGGCCCACAGGAGTCCGTGGAAGTTTGGATAAGATACTTTGATGATAGATGAAGTAGAAAAAAAAATCAAACAAAATGTCTGAAAGCTGTCCCTAGGCAGTAGCAGCATAGCCAGAGCATCTGGTATTCCCTACAGCAACAAGGTGTATCGATAGAAACTGCTGTGAATGACAGAAATCCTCACTGAAGTAAGGACTGCCCCAGCAGCTCCAGGATTTTGGTTAAAAAGAAAAAAAAAAAAAACCCAAAGCAAACCAAACAAAAAACACCAAACCATTTTTACTCAACTAACATTTCATTCACTCCAGTGACCCCTTATAGCTAGCAGTCTCCTTTGCGTAGATGACTCTGCCATTCGTTGACCTTGCGATCATGGATCAAGCCAAACCCTCTGGTTTGTCAGCGCTACAAGACAGAAATGATGTTTACTGGCTACTAGCGTAGCTC
Organism: Phalacrocorax aristotelis; assembly: GCF_949628215.1. Taxonomy (NCBI): domain Eukaryota; kingdom Metazoa; phylum Chordata; class Aves; order Suliformes; family Phalacrocoracidae; genus Phalacrocorax; species Phalacrocorax aristotelis. The sequence continues at coordinate 12,198,778 of NC_134291.1, forward strand.
TTGTCTATGGAAAGAGCTGAGGTGAGCCAGTGCTGCTAAAGGACTGTTTTCTTAAAGGTCTTGGAAAGAGAAGTTGTAACAAAGCTCTCACGCCTGGCCCATGCATGTCAAACTCGGCACCTGTAGTGCATGCCACTTTCACAGGCAGGTGCAGACCAGGCTGGTTGCTCCAAGTAGTAGGAAAATAGCATTACACCTAAGAGAAGCTTTAGAAGACAAGAATTGCTTTAAGCCACACTTTCTTATGCTGATGAGATGGAGGAAACCTCAGTTCCCCGGGGGTGAAATCGGAGGGTGCCTGCTCTTGGAAGGAAGGACAAGCATTTAAAGCAGGACACAGCCCTGCAGACTAAGGAAGCAACAGCTTTATACCCTTGGGGATACTCAAACCTAATGGATATTGCAACGTGTCCTTGATTTTTTACGAAGACTTTAGATGCACAGGGCTGGAAGGAGCCTGAAGTGTTGCCATAGATCCCCTCACTGCTCTGGTGATCCACTGGCTGTGCCTTTCTCTATAATTTCAGTTCCTAATGCTTCATCCAGGTTCAGGGGGGCAGAAACTTTTGTCTCTTCATTCTGAGCCTGAAATGGTGGCTGAGCTATCGGCCTCCCGTCAGGGTGAAGGAGGTAACCTTCCTCCTGATGGTGTCCTCATGAATAATTCCTTCGCTCGCCCACTTGATGTCAGGTTTCCCAAAATAACTGACACTTTTCACACTGAGAGCGAGCAATTCTGGGGAAAATAAAATACATTAAACAGCTACACCAACCTGAGAGAGCCCTGAGCGAGTTGGTGATTTAAAAAAAACAAAGGAAAAAAGGCAGAAAAGGTTGTGTAGGCAATTTTGAGGGTTGATGGGCAAAACACCATAATCCCTCCATCCTCCCATCTGCAGTGAATATCTGCCTTGGTTGCTTCTTTTGGGATGTGACTGCCTTCTGCCTGTGAATCTGCATTCATGGGAGCGGCTATCCCTGGGAAGGTGGGGACGGACAATATGGGCGATACAGCACAGCTTGATCCGCCGTCGGGATCTGTCCTCCCTGCCTGAGCAGCTTTTCCCCTTCAGACAATTCAGAATTTCCTTTCCAAGTGTGACTCCCCTCTTCAGATGTGCTGTACAATATCTCTCCACTGGATATCCACTGAATGCCTAATTTTTAACCACTCTGTCTGTCAGATCCACAAAAGCTGTTACTGGAGGTGTTTGCATAAAAGAGCTCCACTATAGGTATCTGAGAGCAGCTGGCGACGCTCTAGACAGTATCCAGCAGTGCTGATTGAGGCAGGACGCTTTAGTCTCCCTGGATTAATGGCTATGTGCATTTTCTCAATGTACCCTCCCCCTCAATTGCCTCCTAAATTAGCATGCAGGATGTGTCCGGCCTTCGAAAGAAGTTTGGAACCTCTTCGGTTCAGACAAGGTTGCGATATTATTGAAAATAAAATGCAAATCTGACAGAGGGAGATCAGGGGAGAGTTGTGGGCTCAGCCTAGGGCCCTGGCCAGGCTCGCGCAATGCAGACCAGGGTACGTGGGGAAGGCCATGGCTTTGCCTCGTACAACCCTACTCGGCACTGTGAGCCCAGCCTGAATTCAGCCTTGCCTGAGGCATGAGGTGAAGCATGTTCACAGTGGCTTTGTCTTGCTTACACTGCGCCCCCCCCACCCCCCATAACAGTCCTCAGAGGTGGTTTAACCATCTGGGCAATGTGAGCATGGAGTAGGGCTCCTGTCGTACCCCAAAGGTAGAGAAAGGGAGTGCGCTTACTGGTGTGCAGTTAGTTGTCAGAGCAGGGCGCACCGTGGTGGAGTTCAAAACACTGAATGTTTGGATTGACTTGTGTGGGTGGCAAAATTGGTGGCACTTGGCCGCTGCCTGCTAAAGGCATTTAGGTGCCTGCTGTGAGATATGGCCTCTTTGGCGTGAATGAGGCTCCCTGAGACCCCTGACCACAGCTGAGGTCCTTCGTGTCTGGATTAAAGCAGAGATGCAAGTCTCCCAAGTAACTGGTACCCCTTTGAGGGAGAGGCGGTCACGTTGCTGTGAAGAGGAGAGTCAGCGATGCTGCTCCAGTCTCCACTGGGTATCTTTGGTAGTTGATGCATTTAAGATGCTGGATGATTTCTCCCTCACGCTTCTCTGCGTGGTTAATGGCCACGCTATAGGAATGTAGCACTTGTGACATTTGGTGTCTTTTTCTTCTCGGTGTCCTCCTTTTTCTTTTGTCCTTTACCTCTCCTGCCCTTCGATGCTATGCTTTTAAATCTAAAATCAGCTTGGCTTTAGGTTAAGGACAGTCCGTAACAAGCAAGAGCAGAAATCACATAGGAGAGGGTGTACCAGGCACAAGAGCCCCAACCTGCTGCTGACGTCTTTACCCCATGATCTGCCTCTGTCTCGCTCCTTGGTCTGCTTGTGCTTTCTTGGGGTGCTCGCCAGTAACACGTGTGCTTTGTGTTAAATGCACAACTGCTCTTCAAGAATTTGTGCTTGAAATCACAGGTATTTAGAGGTGTTCATGCCCTCAGGAGCTGGGGTTGCAGGGCAGGAGCTGTCTTTCCCTGGGGACGCGAGTGTGCGCAGCGTTTAGTACACTGCGCTTTCCTGCTGTGGTGGCAACCTCCAGTGTTACTGGAAACTTCAGTGTAAGATGAGATAATGATAACAACAGTGGAAAAGGGCTAAAGGATGATTTGCTTTAATGAGTGCAGATACACAGGGAAGCAGGTACTGTGTTGCTACTGTGGCTTACTGAAAACTAACCACGTAACTACATGTTAGCGCTTGCAGGGCTCGTGGTGCGCGTGGAGGTGCAAATAACTGATTCCAGAGTTGATATAATCAAAGAATAAAAGAAGATTGGATGTTACAGGTTAAATTGTTGTAAATTAAAGTAACTCTGATGAGCTCACTGCAGTTGTGCTGGGTTTTTGCAAAGGTAAGTGAGAGGAGTTGCCTCTGTTTTTTCCAGCTGATGATTGGTTGGAAAATACCATTTTCTGGTACGTGAGTAAAAGTGAGTAGGGCAACTTGGTCTTCATAATAGACAGTATTTCCTGTTGGAGTCTTTCCGTGTGTCCTGCGAGCCAGGCAGACCTGTTGTCCTCTTACAAGCTGCAAATTACACAGGCAAATGTAATTACCCATTCTCTTTGTTAGTCGTGTGCAGCTAGGAAGCTTCAAGCAATCGTCCCTTTCTTGGTATTTCAAAGCTTACTTGCAAGATGCATCCTTGATATAGAACACAATGAGATGTCCTTTTTTTTAAAATTCAATTAAACATTTGCCTACTGTGAGTCTTTATTCACTGCAAATTGTCTCTGTAAATAATCTTCATCAAAAGTCAGAACCAATCCCCATTAGTTGTTTAGATTAATTAATGAGTCCCCCTGGAGCCACCCAAATGAATTCAATTTAAACGTCAACAACTTGGCTATGGAGTTTCCCAGGTTGGCATTAAGACAATATTAAACCTGCAATAAGTCACATTTAAAATGTTAATTCAAAGAAGCTCTCCATTTAGAGCATTTAATTAAATCCTTAAATAAACTGCATGGGCTCAATACCAGATGGTTCTGCATTTTCATTGCAACAGAGAGCCTTGAAGTCATTGAGGGAAGTAATATTGGAGGCATGGTGAAGATAACCAGGATATATAGTGTAATAAAATCTAATCTTGTTTCCAGCAGGGAGATTCAGTGTATGTACACAACCTAGGCTAAAATTGTAAGTTAATTACATTAACCCCAGTGTACTCTGGTATCTGAGCAGCCAGAGATGAAATTAGTCTTTTTCCTATCATAAGATTCTTTTCAACTTCACTATATTAATTTTTAGCCAAATACTTACTCATAAGGAAAATTGAAGTTAATGTAACCAAAGACAAAGTAATGCAGTCTTAATATTCTGAAGGGATTACAGAGGGCCGTGAAAATACACTTTGCAAATGTCACTCACTTTGAATGGATTTGTGGTGGGAAGGTGGGGGGAAAAGAATTATGGCTGTGGTCCACACCATGCTGGGGTTTAATAAAAGCTGTGATTTAAGAAATTTGGGCCTTAGGAAAAAGAAAAGAAAAAAAAAGGCATCTGTCTGAAGGCCCAATTTCCTTGACAAAATGTGGCAAGTTGCCTCCTCTGCCAGATGGCAGAGGTATGAGATCTTTGAAACCAAGCTGAAATGCTAGAGGATGATTTGGGTTAGGATACTTCATTCAAATATATATACGTTTGGAGAACTTTTGGTCCTTGTTGCAAGAAACATCCTTTTTACGCTGCCCATTTGCCTGGTAGAAGATATCGCAACAAGTAAAGACAAAGACCCTCTTCCCTTGGTAAATCTCAGAATTGCATTGGGAAGATAAGGTGGGGGTTTTCTGGTTTTTCACTTGTTTCTTTTAAAGTTGAATCTGTGACCAGAGTCCTTGGGTACAAGTGTCCTGATGCCACTGGTTCAAAAGATGTTCTCTGGTTTCTGTTTTGCCTCTAAAAATCTGACATTTTCCAAACGCCTCGGGCACCTCCTCTCTGGGTGTTTGATGTAGCCTCCTCAAGCTGTTGCTGCGAGTAGCAGATCAACACTCTGGGTCTTGACTTGAGAACTGAAAGTCACTACGAGAAAATTTAGCTTGCGTGCCCTGCGAGCTGTAAAACAGGGATGTTATTAATGCGGCTCAGCAAAGGGAATAACTTCTTCCTCTTAATATTCAAGAAAGTGTAATTCAATTTCCAAAAGCATGTGTTTCCTTCTGTTGGGTAATAAAACACATCAGGGAGGAAAAATTACTTTGCTGTCATGGCAGGGCAGATTTGCACTGTTTGAGCTTTGCTGGGATGCCTGTGGGAGTCCAGGTGGAGGACGTGAGCCATGTCAACAGGGCAAGTTGTGCATGTTTGCACTTAGGAATGGAGCTGTCGGAGTGGTCCGAGCATGTTTGTGCTACTTGCCCTGTGCTGGGGGTTGAAAGGGCCCAGAAGGGTACCTTTCCCTCAGAGTCTTTATAACTCTCACTCTCCATCCTCTCTTGGTCCCGTGCTGGGGGTGCCTTGGCTGCGCGCCCCCATTGCCCTCCTGTTGTTACAGCTCTGCGCGATGCTGCTGGCGCCTGGGCTCCGCACCGCCAGGATGTGGTCACCCCTGCAAAGTGGCTCCCTCCCGGGGGGGCTCGCAGCGAGCTATGTGCGGTGTACCCAGGGGGACAGAAACACCAGAGTTTTGTTACTGTGGTGATTGTAAGCTCCTGAACTGCCCCAAAATTGGAGGAACTGCTATTATAATCCCCTCAGTGTGGCACCTTGTGGTTTGAGCCACTTCACTGAAGGAGCTGACTGCATTGAAATTAACTATGAGAAATTATTTTACATAACTTAAAGGTAGCAACAAAGCTCAAAACTTCCTCCTCCATCCCTGCCTCTGTCTCCTCCTGCCTCCAGGGAAATCAGAGCCATTTGGTGACGTGAAAACAGCTAGGGGCTGGTGGGTGATGCAGCTCTGTACCACAGCTTGCAGACAATCAGCTCTGCAAGCCTTCGTGGACCCCAGCAGGCAACCCCTCTGCTGCGTGAGGCTGCATCCAGCTCCCTCCCTGCAGGGTGCTCTGACGAGGCTCGGAGGGAGAGATGGGCTGGCTGGGGCAGTGCGGGACTGAACTGGACCAAGTACCGCCATAGCTGTGTCTCATTGCCTGCGTACGTAGGACTGACAAGATGAGCTTATAAAACTTTCCATCTCTTGTTTGCGCAGAGAAACCTCAACTGAAACACCCTGGAAATCCCCCAAATCTTGACCCACGTGAAAAATAACTCCAGTTTAAACAAACCCCAGACTGACAACTTCAGAATCGTTAAAACTGAAAGTTTCTGATTGCAGTGGTCTCCCCAGTTGGTCTGGGGGTGGGGCCAGCAGCCCATATCACGTGTGGAGTTTTCTTTTGAAGGAATACCCTATGGGATTAGCTTTTCTCTTGATGTGCGTCATATTAATCGGGAGTTGTCCTCCACCAAGGAAGACATTAGAAAGCATTGGAGATCTTTTACCTGTTCTCTTGCCTTCTCAGATGTTTTGTGATTTGGTGGTGGTGGTTTTTATTGTTGTTGTGGTTTGGGGGTTTTTGTGGTTTTGTTTTGGGTTTGGGTTTTTTTCCTCCCTCTGAGGTCACAGCTTGACCACATGCATGCTCAGGAAGGTTTGAAGCACTCGGATCACCAAGGGGCTAGCTGGTTCCTGCCCTGTGGGATATCATCCCTGTGAGGGGTTCCTTACAACCCAGTGGATGGAAACTTTACAGGGCTCAGACTGGGAGCAGGGAGAAATGCAGAAATTACGCTTTTTTTAGGTTCTGCCAGCAGAGTAAGTTAAGCAAGCCCCACTCACTAAGACGAAGACGCTGATTGTCTTCCCGGGCTCATGCAGCACGGGGCAGTCCCAGCCCATGTAACTCCCAGCAGAGGACTTGTTGCACAGGGTTGTCCTTTATCGATGTTAGTGCAGAGTTCCTCAGGTTTTGTCCTGTCCTCCATGAAGCGAAAATAAGTGCTGCCTTTCTCAGGTGTTACCCCAGGTCGCAGCTGCAGGAGCTTGTGCTGAGCTGCTGAGGTGTGTGCAGGCGCCTCTGGCTGCGCGGCGCCCCCAGTGTCTGATTAAATCCTGCCCGAAGCAGGGAGTGCTGTTTGCTCCCTCGCTCGAGTGTTGCAAGACTCTCTCTCCCCGTTTAATGTGGTCTTTGCAACCATAACAGCCAATAGCATCGTGATTAAACATGAGAAGGGATTTGAGAGCAGTGTGAAGGTGCCGGGGTCTTTGTTAGCATGGGGTAACATGAATGGGGAGCTGCTGGGAAGGGTCCTCGAAGGGCCTCTCCTTTCCTTTGGGGCTGATGGATTCGCAAGAGAAGAGGGCATGGGATCTACTTGGTTGTAGGGCACTGGATTTGGGGGTTGGTGTCTTGGTCATTGGAGACACAGCCTGGTTTTATTGGTTGCTTAATGAGGATTCATTTAATAGCAGTGTTAGGCAGTTCTCTATTAAAGACAAAACCTTGCTCATCTATGCCTGGTGCCTCTAGCACTGGTGTGTGCCCTTACCTTCTTGCCTGCTCTGTGTTGGGCATGTTGCTTTATATCCTGTGGCTGTTGCTCTGCTTCTCTGGGGCTTGATTAAGTTAGCAGATGCTATGGGGATACAAAACTGATGAGGAGAAAAAAAATAACCCCAGAATGATGCTTCCATTACCAAGTAAGCTGTTTCCCTGGCAACACGAAGTTCTTGCGGTGCGACTGCTCTTGGATTGCCCTTCCCTGCCCTGAAATACCCCCTCTGAGCTGCTGAGACAGCAGATGCTGCCCAGAGGCAATGGGAACCACCAGTGTTGGTACAGTCCTGGACTGGGAAGCAAAAGGACGAGTTACGCTGGTGCAGCTGTTGGTGTTCTTTTTAAAATTATTTTTCCTTTTATGAGGCCAGCTATGACCAATTTCTGCCCTGCCATTTTGAGACTCCTTTCTGCCAGTGCGCCTCTGCTACAGGATGCATGTGTGAATGTGTGGCAAAATGTTGTGCCAGCAAGCTGGAAGAGGTACTACAAATGCCATTCATTGTGCTGGCTGAAGTCCTAAAAGCTGGCAAGCCCTGCCTTTCCTAACATCATTTTTAAGTGTCAAAGCTGTATAAAAGCTTATGCAGCGATGCAGTCTCAATGGCACGGCTCCGGTTAACAAGCTATCGTGCATTTAGTGATGCCTTTTACAGCTCTGCTCAACCCACGTGTCAGCAGTCCCCTTCCCTTGCCACACATGGCTGCAGCCGCAGCGAACTGGGTGTTAACCATGGAGTCATCTCTGGCCTTGGGGAAGTTTTTGGAATTGCATCTAGCTGGTATTTACCTGCAATTTTCTCTGTTTGACTCCGGCAATTCTGTTTGTCCTTTCCTCTGCTGATCTCTGCTTACCCTCAGTTCTGCTGCTCCCCTTGCTATATGAAGTGGTAGGATAGATTATATTTAAAGCCTCTCTTATTTCTCCAGGGCTTGCTGGGCAAGGATTTATGAGTGTCTTAATTCCACGGTACTTGGGGCAGGGGAGTGCTTGCTTGCTTCTTGGTGGCCAAAATAACTCCTGTCATTTGGATGTGTTCTTAGCCTTTCCAGTTATTGGTGTTTAGGATGTTATATTTTTAAAAAAAAAATAGCTAATCATGCAACAGGAGCAATGATGTGCACGCAACATAGTACCCAAATTACCAATTACAGAGGTCCCAGATGAATGAACACCTAAGCCACAGATCCACTCTGTCCTGCTCCCTCGCCTCCAAACAGCATTTAGGATTAAAATATGCTTTTAAACATAGCTGTGTGTCTGTCATCGAGACTGCACTGGACACAGGGTAGGGACACAGTGGCGCAGTATGCTCAGCCACCAAGCAAACCTCTGCTGCTGCTGGGTATCCAGCTCACCAGCCACTGTATTGCGGTGGGAGCTCCCAGGGTTTGCTCCTGGTTTTCCTTACTTAATTGAAGCTCCCTGATGTTGATGATTAAGGATTGTTATGGGTCTCTAATAGCCACGTATGGTTTCTTTTTCATGTAAGTGAGCCTCAAAGTCCTTTCAAGTGAAATAAAATATATAGTGGATCTTGCCTGATAACTATTCCCTGCCCCGTTGTGTCTATGATATTATTAGTAGGGAGGGGTTTTGAAAGCTTTTTGTGGGCTCAATTCTTTTCTTGGTGAAGTCAACAGCAAACCTCTGCTTACCCTCAAGGGCAACAATAAGCTGCTATTGTGTCTAGCTGAAAATCCAACCCATTGTGGGTAAAGTCAGGATGTTTTGCTGCTGTGTTGTGGCCATTGCCTAAACAAAACATCCTGAAGTATTGATAGTAAATAAATATTTTAGCAAGGACATTTTCATTGCTTTGAATTTTTTTCCCCATCCCAGCTGTATTATTCTAAAAGGAAGTAGCAGAGAAATGGTAGAGATTCATATTCAGCTGATTCTGTCCCGAGTAGTTACTGGTCACAAGGTGTGGTTTTGTTTATCCCATTCGAGAAGAGCTCCCACAGCTCACAGAGGGAGCGCTGTGGACTTGTCCAAAGGCAAACAGAAAAGTGGAAAGAATAATTTTTGTGAGGTTTGGAGGTGGTGTTGGATCAGTTTATATTCTGCATGCTCAGTTTCAAATGAGTTGTAAACCCAAGATTCTTCTCACCTGTGGCCATTAAATGTCTTATGGCATTTTTCGTAAGACCAGGGGATCTTAGTGAAATCCCAACTTGATTAATTATATACTACTTCCCTAAAGTTCTTCCTGCAGTTGCAAGTAGATGTAGCATCTTTCCCTCCTTTCTATGTTGTCAATTAGGGTGCAGGCTTGTTAGCTGGTTTACTCTGTCTCTTTTTTTTAAAGAGGCTCAGAGGTGGTTTTGTCAGTGCTGAATGAAGTATACAGTAAGTAGTTTGTATACTGGAATATTGTGCTTAGGAAAGACTTTGGGAGATCTGTGGATGAAAATTTCTGTTTGCGTGCTTCCCCCCCTCGCCCCCACCAGCCGCTTAATGAGGGCAAGAGTAGCCAATATATCAAAGGTATCAACCGCCAAGCACCTGAGTCCACCCGTGGCTGGAAAAGCAGCCTGGGAACTCAGCTGACAAGTCAGTCACATCTTACTGATTTCTTTTTGTCCTCCTGTGCTTGCATCTTCCCTTCACCTCTGTGTGGCGGAAGGTAACACTGCCTCCCAGCAACAGCAAATCTCAAAGGGTTTTGTTCAGCACAGTGGAAATGGTGAATGGGGTCTGCAGCCATGACAAAGATCTTCTGTTGTAGTCTAAAGGTTCCCACATGACACTGCTGGGGGTGTCCAAAGAGCTTAGCCAATAGTTCATTTAAAAAAATCATTACTTTTTTTTGTTCTTGAATTTGAAGTTAAATTTTACAATTATTGCTATTGCGGTTCTGTGATAGATGTGGACTACCCTGTCCTAGGCCCTGAGCAAACATGGTTCTTGGCTTCCAGTTCCCCATTCAAAGAGCACTGGAGACTGTCACCTTGGTGCCAGCACCAGCTGCCCTAGTGGGAACGTGCTCATGTAACGTTCCCGACTCAGCAAAGACGACGTGTAAATGGTGAACACAATGCAGTCGACGCCAACTCTGTGCAGTGGCCTTCCCTCCAAACCACTCCTCACATACAAGTCCATGATACACATGGACCTGTGGCTATCTTCCCTTGTTGCCATCAAATGCTCGTGCGCTTGCACACATTCCCCCAGAGGAAATAATTTTTTCCGGGTCTTTCTGTTGTGTCTGTCAACGTCTCTGGTGCCAGGCTTGCTGCTTTTGCCTCGTGAGCCAAAAGAGAAGTGAGGTTATTAGCTTCTTGAGAGGGAGAAAACATCTCGGAGTGCTTTGTTATGTGAACAATAAGTGCTCCTGCCCACAGGCATTAGTGCAAGTGGTGAACAAGCCAGTTAATTATACTGAAATCAATGCTATTGGCTTAGATTTAAAGCTCTGTTCTCCTCGCATTGACTCCGTCCTTCCTGTTACAGCCTGTGCCCTGCTAGACCTCGTGCTGAAGGCAGCCGCTGCTGAGCTGCCTTGCAAGCCACCGTGGCGGCGGCGGTCGGCAGTCGCCCGCTTTGGGCCCTGGCCAGCCCAGGGGAGATTCACAGCTCCAGATGTGGCTGTCAGGTTGTACCCTTGCCCCAGCCTTTCTCCCAAAGCTGGGGCGCAGGCATCTGGGGCAACCCTAGGAGTTATGATGATGTATGCAGGATTGGGCAGCAGCAGGGCTGATCTGCACCCACACGCCATTGGGGTCCCGGCGCTGACCTGCCGTCCGAGTGACACTGGGAAAGGAAGACTTCTTGACACATTTGTGGCATGTCAAGCACAGCTCAGTTCTAGTAGCTTCTCCCACCTTTGACTAATTGCTGACCTGACATCTTTCTGATAGTGACCTTGTTTCAGCTAGTAATTCAAATATCTTTCAGTGTCAGAAATAATAAGTGCCACAGTGAGATGAACAAGCAGAGCTTAAGTTGAGCACAGATTAATGGGGTTTTAATATTCCTAATTTAATCACTCCTTTCTGTCTGAATGTGTGCAACATGATGTAGCAGCTAATTATTTTTTTAACCATGATGAGGATCTTTCCTAATCATTTTTATATTTAACATGAATGAAGGGAGGGCAGTGATTAATGAGGGAATAAATCTTACGAAACAGAAGCAAGCACATGATCAGTTAACAATACAGCTGTCTGATTTCCCCCCCTCCCCGTTTCTCTGTACTGCAAATACTTAACCAGCTGCACCTTCTCAGCTCCATAGCGAGCTGTCTTCAGCCCTAAAGAAAGACCTGAAACTTTGCTTATCCCTCTGGTGGCTCTGTTGGCATCTCTCTGCGTGAGCATCCTTGTGATGAATGCAGAATTATTTTTCTTAAAAAAAAAAAAAAAAAAAAAATTGCCCCACTAGATACGTTAATGGTTGGATAGATGTCTTTTCAAATATTTGTTCCTGACAGGGTGTTTGGAATTGCAGATGAGAAGCAAACCAGCTCTCAGCATCTGTCTGTTGCTACTGTACGTTTCCATTGTGCAAAGCAGAGACAAAGCCAGGCAATTCAAAGCTTAAGTGGATGCTCTTGAGATCTCCCCCCCGCCTTCCCTCCTTTTCCCCCACATTTTGCTGCTTCTTGTCTCTCTACATTCTTTTCTTTCCTCCCCATCCCTCAACCCCCCCCATGTGTTGGTTTTGGGAGTGAGTCTTCCCCCTGCAATTCCTCCCCCTCAAGTCCCTTTGTGCATCATCGCTGACTGGTACTTTTAGGGGTTTTGCTGAGCTCTGGGCTGTAGGGTAGCTCGGGGTTGGAGGTTATGATGATCACAGGCGTGGTATGGGTCTTTTCCCACTGTTTGAGTGCAGCTCGCTGGTTGTCATTAGCGCAAGTTGATGTGTGTAGCCTGTACTTGTGGTTTTATTGTTCCGGGGTGGTTGTGCGTGCCGGCTGTTTTGGGGAGGGTTATTTGAGCTGGGCACTGCGCAGGCTGCAGTGAAGCCCCGCACAGCCAGGCAGTGATGGCTTGCTGCAAACTGAGCCTCCTGCTGAGGATCTGGGGTTTGCTCATAGGAAGCTGCAGCTGTGAACACAACAGTGTCCCTCCAGTAACTATGGCCATGAATAACCTGTAGTATAATCCAGGAAAGGTCTGGGGGTTTTGCTGGGACATTTTGGGGGGGGGTTGGTTTTTTTTTTTTTGTGGGGAGAGTCTGTGCAAATGCTCCATTCAGCTGTGGAGATCATTTGATGGGTTTCTTGGCAATGTGAGGTCATTTTGGATGCATCTCTTCTCACCAGTTAACAAGCAGAATTTTAATAACTGATCAAGATGATCTGTGCCCGAGCAGTGCTGGCAGCTACCCTCTAGCATTGGTGTCTTCTGCAGATTGTAAAATTGGTCTAATTGGCTAAAAAAGAAAGATAGGCTTAAATACAACTTCTGTTGCTTAACACCTTGTCATTCCTTGCTTGTTGAGTAAAGAGCACCAAGCTCAGGGAATCAGCATTTCAGGCACTGGTGACACATACCAGTGGCTTGATGGATGCTCGGGAAGTTTGGGATCCTGTGATGCGGCACTCTATGAGCAGGAAGAGTCCTGAAGGGCTGTGGGCTATCGCAGTGCAGAGGCGTGGGCAGAGGGATGGGAGAACATAAGGAAATAAGAGAGTGCCACTGACCAGTTCCTAAAATTAGGGTTTTTTTTCTGGCAAGGCACTTAATTAAAATTTTGCTCTTGCAGGTCGGATCTGGTTCTTGCAGCTTAAACATTAGTGAATCAAAACAAAAGCAGAGGGAAGATGGTTGTTTGCTGATCTAAGATAGGTAACGCGTGTCGGGAGCAGATGTTAGCTGCAAGATCCTGTTTACGTGAGCCTGTAGCTAGCAGCAAAGATCCCTTTCCTTGTTAAGGGAAAGGAGAGATTCAGATCAGGAGTGAAATTATTTCCAAATAGTTTTTTCTCTGACTTCTTTTCATGAGGTTTCCTCAGCCACTTTCTGTAGCATTGCAAACAGCAGTGGCATAATTGCATTTGTCTTCCAAACTGTCTTTCCTTGAGGGCAAGCTCCACTTTGTCCTTGATTTGATTGTGTACTTTTAATCTTGAAGAAAAGCTAATGCATAAGTATTCATTACAAAATTGCATTTTATATGGTCAACGTCCTCTTTTATAATTACAGGTTCCAGCTGAATGTCATTTCTTTTCTCTCTAGTTCCAGCTCCCTTACAGCATAGGCGTCGCGTACTCCTGAAGCTTCTCTGCATTCATGTAATAAATAAATAATCATACCTTTTCTGCTGTCAAAGCTGAAAGCACGCACAGCTGTTTGCCACGAGATACACTGGGACTGCGAGATACAGTATTTCTTATTTAGACTGACCTGAGCTTGTTGGTTTTTTTCTTTTTTCTTTTCTTTTTTTTTATAAAGCAGCTTCATTAGCTCAGGAACTTAATTGCAAATGACTAGACAAGCTCTACTCTCAGTTACAGGGCAAGGTTAGAGTATTTCTCACAGGGGATTAGATCCTGGGAGATATTTTTCAGCTTGATTTTTTTTTTTTTTTTTTCCCTCCTGGGGAAGGTTTTAGGTGTGCTCAGAGCATTTTAGTGCTAGGTTCAGAATTAGCAAAATAATTAGAAGCTCAAAGCAGAGAAGGGGGGCTGAGGCAAAGCCCAGCCAACATTTTTGATCTTACAGGCCACATTGCAAAATCTGCACAGAGTTGGGAGAAACAGGTCACGGAAAGGGAGCTCTGGATGCAGAACTGGGGCACGACAGGTTTCCATGCTGCTGTGTTAGAGGAGGAGGAGCAGCTGAATGTCTGGCTGGGTTGTAGGGCCAGCCGCCAGTAGAAGCCTGCGGGGAGTTGCGTCGCCCCGCAGCTCTCAGGCCAGCACGGCTCCGTACTAACGTGGGCCGGGACCAGGGGCTGCGGCTGGGCTACCTGGTGGCCTCTGACACTTGGTCTGTGCCACAGAATTAGTCTGTTGGTAACAACCCTGGTGCAGCATCACTATTACCAGTGTCTTTAATGCAGGATCTTTGCAGCCGCCAGGCTTTTTGGGGTTCCCTTTCTTGACCTCATGAAGAAGTCATCTTGAAACAGGACTCTGCAAGGAAAGGGAGGACTTGGGGAGTCACTGTGAAAGGTTTGCATGTTCCGATGTGGTGTAAGCAGGCGAGCCGCTTACCTCGCTGTGCCCTTACCTCAGGGCCCCTGAGGGTCTGATGATTTTGAGAGGGTTACTTGGTGTTGACCAATATGTCCCACCTTTTGTGTTCTGTACCTAGTACTGATATAGAAGCAGTTTAAAGACTTGTATTCAAATGGACATTCTAGGCAATGATTTTTTTCCTTTACCTGCCTAAAGCAAGCTTTGGATGTCATCTGACCTTCAGTGCCTCTTCCTATCTACATGCTGCACTTGGTACATGAAAGCAGGCCTGGTGCCCCCCCGGTGGAGCTTTGTCTGCGCTTGGTACGATGAGGCAGCCGTCATGACGGGAGACCTTGGATCTCATCACTTGTAAAACTATGCTGAGAATGATGTAGCAAACACAGCAAAAGCATCAGCTTCCCTTGCACTGCCCCACTCCGTGTTGATTTGCCTTGGCTCAGAGCAGAAGCCAGCCTCTCCTAGGGTCACCCCATGGGACAGAGGGTGCAGTGGCTGTTCCCACTGCTCCCTGACCTTTGCAAGGTGCACGCTAGGGTGGAGGATATTATGGTTATGTCAATGCAGTTGCAATGCAGTCGAGCTCTTCATCTCCCTCTGCAAAACTGAGCACAAAATAGAAGGCAAGTTTTAATGTCTGTCAACCAGAGAGGTATCTGTGCTATTTGTCTGAAGGCAAGGGGATCTGTGACCCTGTTTCTTCTGTCTCTTAGTCTTTTGGCCCTCTGGACTGTAGGAAGACCAAGTAATTCATGTCCCTTATTAGCCTGTGCTGGGGAAAAGAGGGTTTTGAGATGCTTGTGTGACACCCAAGTTCTGCCACACAACAAATATACTCGAAAGGCTTTGTCGTATATAACCCGCTCGAAGCGAGAGCATTCAGGTAAGGAAATGAAGGGCTGCAGGGCTCAGCTGTGCAAGAGGAAAATAATTAGGGCATGTTTATCTCATGCTCAACCCTACAGAGGTGAAAAGCAAGGGACAGGAAGACTGGTTCAGAGGGAGCTGGGGGTGGGGAGGGTGGGAAGGAAAGGACCTGACATGGGAGCGAATTAAACCTCTCCAAAAGACCCATATCATTGGGATAAATCTCCCCTCCCTCCCTGCTCCTGCTCTAATGGAGGATGACCTCTGCCTTGCTGGCTTTTCCTTTCAAGGTCTTGGGACCTGTTGTTTTCAAAAGGTTAAAGCCCTGGAGCTACTGAGGAAAGGGTACGCTCCTTTTAAAGGTGCCAGGTGAGGAACATCTAGATTTCTAGTGGTTTCAGGTTTGCTGGCATAAAAGGGAGGAAAATATCTTCAAAATGTAAGAAAAGCCTTTGGTTCTTTTTTTTTCCAACACAGCTGATTTCTGACTCAGATGAGACTCCTGTTTCTACCAGAGTTTGATGTTTTTCTTTAGACCCTGAGTGCACACATGATCACAGCCACTGTAAAACCACTCTGGAGCTGTGGTTTCTTCTGTCACTGTCCTGTCCCAGGGTCAGGCAGTGGAGACTATGTCACAGCAAAGAAGGCTGAGCGATGCCATGCGGAGCTCTGGCTCTTCCTTCCCCCTCTTCTCTCTCCACCGACCCGAAGAGGTGTGTGGAGTTCGCCGCAGTTCTTGCAGACTTGCCTGAATTAGAACGCTTGGCACATCCTTCGCTTGCTCTGTGCTGTTTGCTGTCAAGCTGCCTGCTCTCTCTGGGCTTCAGACCTGGCTTTCATGATTTGCACAGGCACGTATCAGAGCAAATACAGCCCTTACTAGTCTGGAGGTCTGGTTCAGTGGCAGAACCCAAGAGAGAATATTTTCATCCCAGGCTTTGCCGCAAATCTCCTGAAGCCCTGAAGATTTTGTGCGCGCTCGCTCTCTCCTTGCTTTGCCGTTGCCTCTTAGAGCTTCACGTTCCCCTTGCCATCCCAACACGTGCTGGTGCAGGCTGTTCCCCTGGCACCCTGCAGCTCTGCTCTTTTCCGGGTCCCTGTTTTTGCAGAGGGCCGCAGGAGGGATTCTGTGTGCGGGGTGAGGACGCTGGCTCCCCGGAGCAGGACGGCTCCTGCTGGGTGGGCGCTGGGCTGCTGGGGCTGTCACCTCGTGGGTGCTGGGCGCCAGGGGAAGGTCTGCACCGGTGGCTTGGCAAGCACCTGCCAGGAGCCTGCCCAGCCCAGGTGGGTCGTTCAGAGGCAGCTGTGGGTGAAAAGCTACAAACTGATGCTGTGACTGTTGTGAGTTGGGAAATGTGGTTACTCCTGTCTTTGGATAACAGTGACAAGGTGAAGAGGAAGACTGGATGGGATTTTTAGTTAGAATGATTGTACCCTGGCTCTAGAGACGTTTGCTCTATCTCCTCCCCAGGAAATGCAGATTTCCATGCACAGCTCTGAGGTTCTGCTGATTCCCTGCCACCTTCTGTGCAATAAAAGTATATCTGGGTGTCTCTTAATTTGCCCAGCTCACCTTTATTTTTGGCCAAAGAGATAATCTGTTTAATCCTGCTATATCCTCCGTGAGACACAGCTTCCTACATCAGTTCTGTGCCCCTTGAGGGTAAAGAATTATTCAAGGCATCAAGCCTGACCTGGATTTTGTGTGATGTGATCGCATCCAGAGCATGGAAATCCATGCGATCAAATGGCAAATCTCTGAGCCTTGGCAGATATGCCTCCTGTTCTGCAAAAGCATGTTGCCATGGCTACATCTCAGTATGAGCTTCTCTCTCCTTATCCCAATGCTGTTTCTCCTGCCAGCGTTGCTGCCTGCGCTCAGAAGCCCACCCTGTCATGGGCAGTGTTGGGCTGGGGACCCACACGAGCACAGAGGCAGTGGGTACCAGGTAGCAAACAAATTCCTTGTCTGAATTAGAGGTGGGTGAATTGTTGCCAACGACTCCTTAAATGGGAAAAGCAAACCCAGCAAGAGCTTGAAACTCCTGTCAAAAATGCCACCTCTGTTTATGACTTGGGAATGAAGAAAGTGAAGAGCAAATGGGAGCTGGGAAACCTGAGCTCCAGCTCTGCCCTTCCTGACAGGCGGCGATTGGAGCATCTGTGTGCCGCAGACCCCTGCATCGAGGGGGTGACAGTTACCTGCCACCTAAACGTAGCTTGTGATTTATAGATGAAAGTTGCTGAAACTACACTTTGGGCTGAGTTACACTTGTTCTGAGAGCAGCTCTTCTATCACAAAATAGTGGTGGGTTTGTGTCACTCAAAAAAGCCTGTTCTATTTACAGGCTATGAAGCAGAAAGATGGGGAAGCTCCCAAAGCAGTGGTGTGTGTTTGGGGGGATATTACTACTAGGGTGCCTCAATTCCCTGACTGAGCATGAAAATCCTATATGAGACCATGGGACCCGTATCACATATGCCGGGGCTGAAAAGCCCAGGGTGGTTCTTGGCTGGGAATAGGGAGAGCCCCCAGTGCTGGGCTGGGTGGAGGGTGTGGGGCTCCCACTGCTCTGTTGTAAGGCAACTGGAAGCAAAACTGAGTGTGTGTTACCTTGCTTGGGCACGGTGACTGGGAATGAGACAAGTAGTTTGCTGGCCAAAGGAACTGTGCATAGAGGAGAAATCAGGTTGTCCCAGGCCAAACCCTACAAGCTGCGTTTTGAACTGTCTTGTGCAGGCAAGGCATGTGTGATCACTAGTGCATATCGAGCTTAACGATGCCGAGATCCTTCTGGCACACTTCCAGTGCAACGAGCCCAGAGCCCATCGTCCCCAGTCAATGGAGAAGGGGAGGCACCGCCAGAGGTGGAAGGTGTTAAATGGGCTCAGCTGCCGGGTCCGGTGCCACACGTGCCTCATCCGTGCCGGATGCCACCAACCGCCTACGTTTTGTACGACAGTGGCTCGCGGTTCTGAGGAAAGCTGATGACTTGTGCACTGCACAGGCTGGTACCTGCCAAGCCTCTAACGTGTTTCCTGCTCATACCAATACTGCAGCAGGAGGGGAAATGCTCTAGATGAGGAATCTGTGCTCCAAGCAGCTGCTTTGTGCATTAACTTTATCCCCTAGGAAGGTGTCTGTAACACTGGTCTACAGGGTCTGGAGAGCAAGAAGTTGCTTTTCTCCCCTTTCTGCTTCACTCTCGCTATGAGCGATGGTCGAGGCTGCAGTGAAGATGCAGCGCTGCTGCAGAGCTCCCATCTCCTCCGCCAGCCTCTCCCATACCTTGGTGTGTGGAGCCAGAGACATCTTTCAGGGCTTGGGATGGAAGTTCCCCAGCTTTAAGGGCAAAAGAAATACAGGAGAGAGCTTAGGGCATTTGGGAGGAATTTGTTTTGCCCCCACCCCCCAGATTTCTGGAGTTTCTCCTGAAGGAAGACTGAAAGCATGTTTATTTTTTTCCTTTTCTAGTTTTAATTGTGTATTCTAATATGAAACTGCAATACAGGTGCTTATTACAGTAGCCTTCTACTACCAGAGTCATTGTGTTTGATAGAAACCACAGAAAATCCCCTGAGCCGCAATGTGGGAATCCAATTTTTTTCAGTTGATGATACTGTAAATACATTTCCTTGGATGTGCAAGAGCCATAGCAAGAGTTTCAATCACATGAATAAAGCAAAAGAATATCTGATGGGGAATATTCCTGCTTTGTATATTCAAAACTTGCAGCCTTATTCTTAGGCAGCATCGTTTCAAAGGAACGGACCGTAAAGAGGCAAAGAAGCATTGCCCGGGGGATTTAGGCAAAGATCCTCCAAAATTAGCACAGCGGGGGTTATTGTCTCTACCAAATTTAAATCATACAGGTTAGATACCTAAATTTGGAGCCCAGGTGCCTGCTGTGGCCAGCAGTGTCGCTACAGGCAGCCCTTGCTCCCAGTTCAGTGCCCAGGGACCCCAGGGAACTTAAATTCTAGCCTAAAGGAGCTCTGAGCCGGAGTGACTCTCCTGCCGCATGTGTGCGCGGTGCTAGGCCGTCGCGAGGGACCGCGAAGATGGCTGTGCCGATCGGGCTGCGCTGAGCTGAACCCCCGGTTACAGTACTTCCCGTTTCCCTGAAACTGGGTGCATTTCCCTCCCATGCGAATTTGGCCTGGTTGCTTCAGTAGGAAAAGTGGGCTATAAATATAATCAGACCCATGGTGCTTGCTGTATTGAATGAGTAGTTGTGTAATACCAGATACCTGATAGTTTTTTATCGTCTTTGTGCCTTAAAAACAATTGGCAGCAGCTGATTCTAAAAATGAATCCTGTTTTGGTGAAAAGGTTCTTACATTTCCAAGCTAATTTTCCTCTCTTGTGTTTAAGTTTCTTTACCAGCTGACCTACAGAGTCCTTGTGAGGCTGGCTGAAAAATGTTGCTTGTTACCAACTTCTCGTTCCTCTGCCCTTTGGGAATGCTTTTTAAAACCAAAACAACTGTTTTCCAGATTTTTACCAATTCTCTTGGTCAAAGTATCTTCTAAAAATTAGGCTTTTGTCTCAGTTTTTAGAACTTTATGAAAACAAATATTAATTCAGCTTTTAACTATCTGCATGTGGAAATCTATATGCAATTTGCCAAAAAGGCAAAATATTTCCCTTTTCAGTACCGTTCGCAAGTTTTCATAAGAGTTATATTTATTGCACGAAGACAATGAGATTGAGGAGCCGAGCTCAGCATGAGGAAGTCTTGCTGCTGGTGCGATAACTCCTTTCCAGATGAAGCCGGTCCCGTATCTCGGTTTGGCACTGAAACGATGACTTCAAGGACTGTTGGTATCTCTTCCCCAGCCCTTTGGTGTACAAACTCGTTAATGTGCAAGAAATTGTACATATGCAAATAGGCAAACGATAAGCAGCCGGTTGCCCCCGTGTTGGTCCCCTGGCATCTTGGCTTCTTCCCACTTCCACCAGCTCTGCCGTGCCACTTTTTTGGAATCCGCTTGATCGGAACATCTTACAAAGCCTTAAATGGAAGATAGTAGCATTTCTGATCTCATTTTCCAGTATTTCAGCTGTGCCATAATCTATTTACCACACAATTTGTGTCACTTTGATAAGCAGCTGCTTCAAGACTGCATTTATTAAAATCAAGAGCAGGGAGAGCTTTCAAGTCTCTCAAGTGTTGTAATAAATGTTTGAAATTAGTCATTACAGTGTTTGCCATGGTTCATATCATAGACTCTATCTAAATGACAAATGATCACAGCCTGGACCTGCACTTCTTTTTTTTTGGTGGCACATTCACAGCGAGATAGAGATGACGTTGGGCTAGCCCAACCCCAAACAGCAGAAGTCGGAGCAGGGATGGGAAGGGAGGAGTGGAGAAGAGGGAAGGTTTCAATGGGAAACCTTATCAGAGTCTCAGGGCGATAGCTTTGAGCAGAGAAGTGCTGGCTCAGCTCTTACTTCTCTGGCTAAAAATTAAATAAGCCTGAAAAACAGCCAAAAGCCCAAAGAAGCAGCCATGTACTTTTTGCAGCACAAAGCAATTGGTTGTTACCGTGTCTGGATTATGCAAAGTTTGGCTCTTCCCCCATCAAACAGCTCCAGTATGGGAAATTCGCGTTGTTGCTCTGGTAGAGATGCCTTCTCAATGTGTGCTTGGCTGGCCATGGGTTTGTGCTGATGCGGTTGTTTAAGGGGGGGGGGGGTGGGGGGGTGGGGGGAAGAGAAAAACCAAGCCCAAACCAAAAATCAAACAAAACCATCCCTTTGCTAAATATAGTTATATGTATATGTATGTATATATTTGCACATATATACACATAGATGTATTAAATACATACAGCATAGAAAAGAGACAATTATTAAGACAAATACTCTGTCTCAATTCATTTTGTTCTGCATTTTCCCATCAGGAACGTAATAGCTAAATTTATAGAGTTGAGCCTGGGCTATAAATTCCATTATTTTTAGTGACTATATCAATTACATCCCTTTAAAGGGACCCCAAGGCAAGGGGAGAAAATTGGAGACAAAGTCTCCAGAAGGGAAGATGCAGGAGGTGGAGGGGAAAAGCATCCCCTCCCCTTTTTTCTTCTCACTTGTTACCAATAAGCAGCACCTTACCCCTACATAAAAGTCTGCTTGGTTTCTTGGGGATCCAGCTGGCATCCAAGCCAGCACACCGGTGCAGCTGAGATCACAAGTGTGTCACTGCGGAAATAATTGCGGTACTACACACACAGGTGCTGACTCAAAAGGGGAGCAGGAAATAGTCTTGTCTGAATATAAATAGTATTTATTTTGAAAAAAATAAGTTATTGGAAAAGAAAATAATGCATCTTTTTTTGAAAAGAAACTGAAATGAGTAAACTATTTATCTCCTGTCCGTGAGCTGAAAATGATTTTTTTTAAAAAGCTTCTTGCACTGGGACAAGCTTGAAAAAGGGGAAGTGTGGTATCAAAGAGCAGTATGCTGAGATGAGAAGTTGTTTCTCTGGCGAGTCCTGTGACTTTTTTTAAGGGTTTTACTATTTTATCATGTTAGTGCAAATGATTGACTAACATTGGCTGCAGGAGGCTGAATGCTCTGAGCTGGTGTGGGTATGGCTGCTGAGAACGCATTGCTTGCTATGGGATTTGGTTTTTCGGTCCTCCCACCGCATCGCAGAGCCGGTCTGTGAAAGGCAGATCAGATGTTAAGGGAACACTAAAGCAGAAGCCTGTCCTTGTTAATACGAAGGAAAAGGAGCCCATGCCAGGTGTTGAAGAGGTGGATGATGCTGTACATCCAAAGTGGGTTAAAACTTTGTCCCAGATGTGTGCCAGAATATTAACTTAATGTTTCAGAAAAAGCTCATTAATATTTCCAAATAGCACAGGCTGCTGGGCTTCCTGGTAACTGCACAGGAGAGCTGCACAGGCTCCACCTGCGTAATTATTTTGGGTCCCTTCTGCACTGCGTTTATCTCCATGTCCATCTAATGGTATGCAGCATCGTAGCTTAGCTCCAACAGCTGGTCTGCCTCATCCGAAGGTTCACACCATCAGGAAGTTTGTTAGCAGTTACTTCTGTCCTCAGCCTTCACTTCAGTTGGCTGCGTAACTGCCCTGGCAGCACGGCCCTTCTGCTCCCCCAGGCACCTTCGCAGCCCGTGCCTCTTCTAGTCGAAGGTTGATGTGACTTGGATGTAAGTGATGAAAGCTGCCAGATGTCCCTGCCTCTACTGGAAATGTTACGCCTGCTGGCTCCAGGCATCGCATTGGTCTTCCAAGGGGTGAAATCCCCAGTGAACAGCAGAAATTCTTGTTTATCCCCCAGTGCATCATCTGTGTGTCTGGTCTTGACCCTGGGAGAGGGGAGGGAGGACAAGTGGCAGGAGGAGAGGGAGGTTGTGTCCCTTGGATAGGAGGGAAGGATTGTATCCCTCATGAAAGGGTAGGACAGTCTTGAGCTGGGAAGGATGCAGGGAGTGAGGGGAAGGGACCTTCACCAGGTTGTGAGATGAGATCAAGGAGAGCATTGTTTGCAACTACGGTCCATCAAATCCTGCCAGGATCCTCTGGGCAGCAGGACTGGAGCTCATATCTTCTGCTGAGAAGCCTTAGAATAATAGAATAATTTAGGTTGGAAAGGTCCTTTAAGATCATTGAGTCCAACTGTTAACCTAATAACGCCAAGTCCACCACTAAACCATGTCCCTAAGCACCACATCTACACATCTTTTAAATGCCTCTAGGGATAGAGAGTTAACCACATCCCTTGGCAGCCTGTTCCAATGCTTGACAACCCTTTTGGTGAAGAAATCATTCCTAATATCCCATCTAAACCTCCCCTGGTGCAACTTGAGGCCGTTCCCTCTCGTCCTGTCACTGGTGACTTGGGAGCAGAGACCGACCCCCCCCTCACTCCAGCCCCTCTCAGGCAGCTGCAGAGAGCGAGAAGGGCTCCCCTCAGCCCCCTCTTCTCCAGGCTAAACCCCCCCAGCTCCCCCAGCCGCCCCCCAGCACACTTGTGCTCCAGACCCTGCCCCAGCCCCGCTGCCCTTCTCTGGACACGCTCCAGCCCCCCAAGGTCCCCCTTGTCCCGAGGGGCCCAAACCTGAGCCCAGCATTCGAGATGGGGCCTCCCCAGGGCCGAGCACAGGGGCCCCATCCCTGCCCGGCTCCTGCTGGCCACACCAGTGCTGACACAAGCCCGGGGGCTGGTGGCCTCCTTGGCCACCTGGGCACACAGCCAGCTCTGGCCCTGGTCCTGAGCTCTCCTTGCTTGACCTGTGCTGCTTCCAGCTCTCTGCTACCCTCGTATTGCCCTGGTACCTGCCTTGGTGCCCCTCTCACCTTTCCTTGGTGTGTGTTTTTCTTATGCTGTGGTCAATACCCCCAAAAATGTTGAATAAGCCAAGTTATTTGGTAGTTCCATCAAAAGTTTCCTTCCCCCTAGTGCTATGCCCTTCAGCTTCTGTTGAGACTTTCACCCATGTTACATCTTCTACTAAATCCTGTCTTCACAAGCTTAGCTAATGACAAATGTTCTATGGAAATCTGGATGAAACCTGCTGCATCTCATTTGCCTAGAAAATCTTTCAAGGAAAGAGAGCAGGTTGCGCTTCTTAAAAGAGATGGGGGCATGGTATGTTGTCCTTGTGGTAAACATTGAACTTAATGAAGATTGCTGATGGACAGCATTGCGTGCTAGTGTCTTTTGTTCCCTGCAGTGTAAAACGGATGGTGGTATCAGTATTTCCTCCATGTTTCTGTCTTGCAGAATTGCCCACCCTGTTGTTCATGCCTCAGCTCCTGAGCAGAAGCTGCCAATTCGTGCCAATTGCAATTTCACACCTCCCCTATTCCTACTTTGAGGGTTGGTCTTGTGATCCCCCCCCATCAGTTTATAATTAAAGGATATTGTATTGGGAGCATTAAGATATGACCTGTTTTACCTCTGTAAATACATTTTTTTTCCTACTTGCTGGGGAGGCTTTAGAAACATCCTCTTGGAAATTCATGCAGATGATATTTAGACATGCAGATATGCACTCCTGTTTTGCATGAATGTTTGACCTTGGGCAGAGCTGTTCAATGCAGGATGGATGTGTTGTGGCTGCATTTAATCATCTGAAGCAGAGATGAAGCCTTGAAAAACCACATAGACCCAATTCCCAATTCCCAGCCTCTGGATGGTAATGAACTTCTGAGAAATAGCTAATCAATAAATTGAACAAAAGACTCAGGCAGCTAAACCACTTTGTCAGGGCCTTAATTACAATTGCAGAAATAAATTGGGAGGGGGGTGGCGGTTGGGAGCCTTTGCCGGACAAAACTAACCCTTTGCTCTTGCGAGCTAACCCTTTGCAAACTGCGCAGCCTGTGTTTGTGTGAATGCCGTGGTGCTGCGCCTGCGCTCATGAGGACCGCTGGGCGGGCAAATGACCCAAACTGGGCTGCTGCCTCATGCCACGGCATGGCAGTACGTGCTGTCCCTGTCCTTTGGAGCTACTGGAGGAGCTGCAGTGAGATTGTACTTAGCAGGAGGGAGACTTGGGATCTTTCCACAGGGAAGATGTGAGAATGATCCAAAGCAGCAGGCCATGCCAGGGCAAGCTGGGCTATTTTACTTGGGGAGAAAGCTGAAGATTTAGGACCAGATGCAGCCAGCAGGATAAGGAAAGGAAGGACATCTGAGGACAGATAGAAGAGATGGGAGCGAGGCCAGCGGGCCATCTTACCCTTGTATCCCTCAGGCAGGTTTCCCAGTAGTCCCAGCCTTTGCCAGCAGCAGGAGTGATGGAGCCAGGGAAGCTGGCGTGGAGGCTGTCGGCTAAACCCTCAGAGGCTTGCTTGTTCTTGGCGCAATTATAGCAGCAGGCATTTCACGTGCATGTCTCCTGGCAGCGTGTGCTGGAAAACAAAGGGATGTATCCTTGGGGATTGTCTTGTAGATGTGGTTTTGCCTTAAGAAATATTACAGAATAACAACGTGTCCAGGTTGATGCAAGCATGCTGAGTCTGGATTGCATGCCAGAGGGTGGATGTGTGTGGCAGAGGCTAGAAAGGCACAGGGTGATGAGGAAGAACAAAGATATTGAGGGGCTTTGGGCTTTTTGAGGAGCAGCCCTGTGGTCCAGGAACCGTGTTGCCGAATCACTTGCCCTTTGGGGATCCAGAGAAGAGCTAACGCCTTAAAGGAGTGCATCCTTGGGTATGTAAAGTATTTGAAATTGAGCAGAATGGAGCATTTCATGGGACAGATTTAAACGCTGAGTAAGGTGCAAGAGCTGGGCTCTGTCCCATGTGATCTGCTCCTCGCCCTTGCAGGGGAAGTCGGCTGGTAACAGGCTCACTGCTCTCCTGCTCGCTTCCCGCAGCCCCGGGGCTTAGCAGAAGAGGTTTCTTTGTTTCCTTAATGGAAATCCCTGGTAAGAAAAGATGATCTCTTTTGAGTGGACATTTATTGCAGGTGGGTGGCTATAGCTGCTGTGATCATCAGGGTTAAATTAAACCCGTCCACCTTCTCCCAGAGGGCAACCACCAGCAGCAAGAGCTCAGAGAGTGCACCGGGACCATGGCCCCGTTCCTCTGTTGCAAGTGCTGAAGAGGGGATCTACATCAAACAGCACCCCCAGTCACCCAGAGCCCAGGCGCAGCAGCTGGTGGGGACGCAGTACGGAGGTAGCGGCTGTGCCATGTGGCAGCACCGTGACCCACACCTGCACGAGCCTGGGAGCAGCTGCTTTGGGTGGTGGATCACAGTAGCGTAGGCTGCAGGTATTGTACGTCCCAGATGCAGTTACCCTCCAAACCAGGGTAAGGACAGTCTATTTTCCTCTTGGTAACAGGTCAGCTTGTGCTTGTCTACAACAGCCAGAAATCTGGTTGGGTATGAATACCCTTGAATTTGTAAGAGGTCTATATGGCTGGGGGAAATGTGAATTAATGATCATTTCAGAAGCCTCCCTCAAACCTTAACCCCAGAGTCTGCAAAAGAACAGCCCCCAGGCGCCATAAACTCCATAGCAGCCAGAGGACATCTCATGTTGTCAAACTCCAATTCGTTTTAGCGCTTTGCTGGCTCAGGGCCTTGCTGAAGGGGCCGTTAGCACCTCTGCTGTCCTGCCAGCCTGGCTCCTGCGCCCTGCCTTTCTCACGGAGTGAGGGAATTGCTCTGTAATGAGGCAGCATCCGCTGCCAGTGACATGAAACTGCTGGGAATAAGATAGCTTTCTGTGAGCTGCTCTGCCTTTGTGTCCAGGTTCGATAGATACGCAGATAAATCTCCATCTCAGTACACTGGCGATGCTCACAGAGCAGTCCCTGGGACATGAGTGAGTTGCTGCTGTCGGCACTGTGTTTACTGCAGAGATAATATATTTACAGCTCCATCTTTGATGTGAAATGTGACTCTTCCAGTCCTCATGAAAGTCGCAGGAAAGTCAGTAAAATTTATTGATGGCTTATAGCACTTTTGTGCCAGAAAGCAAGGTTATAGTATTACATACCTACACACGGCAGGCAGGGAGGACTATAGGGAGAGAGTAGAGGGAAAGCAGAGCAGCTCGGTGTAGGTTGTTGGCTCGGTCCCCCAAACCTGTGTGGTATTTTGAATTAAATGAGAAGCTCCGAATAGCAAGGCATGTGCAGGGCCCTAACAGGCTGCAGCCCTGCACCCCAGTAGCTGAGCGAATGCAACGTTTGCTCTGCTAACGCTTATTCCTTCAGAGGGAGCTGGGGGTTTGTTTTGTGTTTATGACAGCCTGCACGCTGGTGTTTGTGTAGGAAAGTCATATTCTGCCATGGAAAGAGCAATTGCGCCATGCCTGCCTCTCACTTCTCGTTAATTGTCGTTCCTGTCAATAGCCTAGAATCCAGATTGCATTGTACCAGGCACGGTAGGAATATTTAGCACGAAGGTGGCTTCTGCCTTGGAGGACCTGGAGCCCTCTGGACATGTAGGGACATCTCCTAGCAGGGCTGAGAGCATCTGGGAGAGTCCTGAGGTCTCCGGTGTCTCTGGAGCCTGCTGTGGGCAGGGTGCGCTGTGCGCAGCCCCCTCTGAAACACGCTCTCTTCAGGCTGCTCTGCACACCAGCAGCCCTCTGCTGCTTTATTCTTCTCTGGCTCTGAAAAGACAGGAGCGGACGGATGGACTCCCTCTGTATGGCCCTACACGTGTAAAGGGCTACGAGATACCAAGGTGGCTTTTGGAAACATCCTGTTAGGCGTGTTTTCCAGGAGCCCAGGAAAATGACTTGGCAGCACACACAGGATCTAACACCGGTTCCAGATGTCATACGCCAGCCCACAGAAAATAGGTTTAGTGTGTCTGCAGTGATGGAGAGGGCAGATTAGCCTCGCGCACCTTGCATTTCCATTCAGCACCTCCTGCCCACCCCTGGCTAGGCCGGGTAAAAACGCTCCGTGTGCTTTCCCTTTCAAATAAGCGGGAGAGTTCAGCGACACCTGTTGTCAAAAGCTACGTGTGGGAGAGGGCACACAGTTCCAACACTCTCCTGAAACAGAACAGCTCCCTGCTTTGTTTTTTGCAAAATTATTTGTATTTCAATGAACCACAATGAAAACATGTTATTTGCGGCTCTTGGTACCTCTTCTCATCAGGTTGTTTGAGGTGTCAGCAGAGAGCAGAGGATAATTCCTTCAATTGCAGGAACAAACTCGGAGGTGGCTCAAACAGAGCAGGTGTTGGCCAGGCGAGTGTGCAGGTCAGGGCAGAGCAGCTATGAGAGCAACAGACATGGAAGCTTGCCTTTTTCTAAGCAAAACACGCTGTGGTCTAATGCGAAGCCTCCAAATGCTCCAGTAATTCGGTTGCGTGGTGGTGGCTCCAGACCGTGCCACAGTCTTTTTCCTTTCAGGACTATGAAGTGTTTATTTTGAACCACGGTTCTTCATTTAACAAGGAAGGCTGGAAGTCAGATAAATGAGGAATACAGGAAAAAGCTGGGAATTAAGTGCTGCCTGTTTCTACCAGCTCCTCGTCCTGTTTAAAGCCTGATAATAGAAAGGCTTCTCTGTGATCTTATTACTAAGAAGGTTTGAGTCTGAGCATGTCGTAAAACCCAACCAGCTTGGCAGTTAATAACACCCATATGTACAGTAATGCGCTGTAGGAAAGTTAAGACTGGCCGTGAGTTCCCCCTGGGACGTGAGCATCTTACTGCAAATTCCCTCTTTTTTTTTCCTCCTGACCTCACCCTAAAGAATGATCTGTTTGAAACCAAAGGCATCTGTCTGATCTGCTACCAGGGAAAAGAAATCTTGAGAACATTTGACAAAGAACACAGAGTTGAAATTAAATATCGTAATGATATAAAACAGTAAGCAGATCTGCTTGACAGCCTTGACAGCTATTTGTTATAGAAAACAGCGTTTATGATGTCAGTCCTATAAGGGAATGTGTTTGAATTAAAATAATTACAGCAGATAGTACAACAAAGACTCCCTGTAGTCAATCATCCTTCACAAATACACTGTACAAAATCTTCCCAATGAGTGAAGGAAGCTCAGGGACTAGAGCCTGGCAAATAAATACCTATAGGAAGCTGCATAGCAAAGTCAAGCGGCTGCTTTCAGTCATGAAATTTCCTTCTCTTTTCAACCCTAGGTGAGACAAATGAGGATTTTTTTTTTTAAATTTACATATATATATGTGTGTGTGTATATATATATCTATCTCTGTATTTCCCCTTTCGGCTTTTACCTGCTTCCAGATAGGGAATTGAAACTCTTTCTGGAGGGGATGCAGAGATTCTTTCAGGTTTTGAGCTATTTCTTGTAGTGCTCCTCTCCACACGTCCACTGCCATTGCCAAGACTCACATTTTTCAGGAGATCACATCGGTGAACTTTCTGTTAAAAAAACCCAACCAACACCAGCAAAATACCTCATCCTTGGTATCTGCACTCTGCATGCAACAGTGTGCTGTGGGCAGGTCTGGTAAGCACAAGGTATCATTAAGGTTGTCTAACAGCTCCCTGTTTCGAGTATGAAATCTTGGGCTGCAGTTGTACAGGCTCTACTTCAGCTCTTATCAGATTGTTTTAGTCTTGGGTAAAATGGTTCAACTGCCTTTCAGGAGACTTGGCGGTGGTGGGGGGAATCATTGCTCTACCCATGGGAAAAAACCAAACCAGGCAGAATATACTGTGGTGTCCAACATCTCTGAAAAACTCCTGTCCGTCCAACTCATGCAGCAGGGCCCCGAGTCTTGCCAAGGCAGGGGTGACCCTTCTGCTAGGGATGCACCTCTTATTCTCCCTTAACAAAGCCACCTGTAACTGCAGCTTTTTATAGCTTAAATATAATGTGTTTGCAAACTTAACAGAGAAATACTAGCACTGAACAGCTGAAATCAGTGGAGATTTTGTCCTTGCCAACATGCTTGTGCTTTGTGCCGTATTTTTAACTGAGTTTTGAGATGCTCTGAGTATTCAGGAGTGTGTATGTGCTCCTGAATGTAATGCATGAGTGGCTCTTCTGCTGATAAGTTGAGTCTGGTTTTATTCAAAACCCTATATTTTTACCCTTCTAACTTTTGGTTTATGTTGTGTATAATTTGCTTAGCAAGTTGTATAAAATGAGGCAGGAGAGGAACTATTTTTCTGGGAATTTCAGGTATTTTGCAGGTTTGCAGCACTGGCACATTTGTCAGCGCTTTGGAGCTCTTGCATAAAAGCAATTACTAGCGTTTCTTTCTCTCCTCTCTTTTGTTTGTTCTTGGTCAGCCCTTCCCACCAGCACATTCATTGCAAATATGTGCTCTTGGCTGCCCAGCTGGTGTTTTCACAGGTGTGTTACACAGGAGCGCAGAGTCGAAAAACCAGCAGAATCCCAATGAATGGAGCAGAGATAACATTGCATTGTTTTCCTTCTGCAATCCACGCCCTTCCCATTCTTCCCAAGAAATGCTGTCCCTACCCCTCTTGCCTCTGCCTGTCTCATGCCAAATGTTCTTTTTATAGATTAATCCTGCCATGGATGTTTGACAAATGAAGAGAGACCCCCCCCGACCCCCACCCCCCCCCCCCCCCCAAAAAAAAAAAAAAGGGGACATCGGTAGCACTGTTTTCTCTGACTGCTTTGAAGTAAAGTGAGAGAGCTTCAAATAGTGGCCTGGTGATCTTCTGTGGCTTCTGAATCCCATCACAGACCCAGTGAAAATATGTCATATCCTGCCTTTTTCATCCCAGCAGCAGCTCTAATGTGTCAAGATCAAAAGTGAACCCTCTTCTGCTCCCCGTGGCTGTGATTCGTGACCTGGCGCTACGCACCCAAGAGCAAACCCACCGTCACACAGATTAGCTGTCTCCGTGTGCTACACCCCGAGGCACGGGGCCAGCTGGCCAGAGAGCTTTATCGCAGTTCTCTAATTTGCTGAGATCTGAACAGGCTTAGATGAGCTACTTTTAGGTTCCCTGGTCTCAGGCAGTTTGGCATCACTTTATCTCAGTATTGGTCTGTGCTGCACGGGAACCTGAGATACAGGTGAAATCCTTCTGTGTGTTAGGTGGGAGCCTAAGAGCCAGTCTGTCTTTGCCTGCCAAAGGGGTGTTTTGTGCCTGGGTGTTATGGCGGGTTGAACTCTGGAGCCTCAGCGCCTCTGGACAGAGGCAGTGAGTATTATTCCTGGCCTGGGGCTAAAAGCAAGCCTGGAAAAATGATTCTGGAGGTCAGTGCAGCCATCAGTACATGCCCTGTGTGTGGAGGTGCTGGTCCCAGCAAAGCAGGGCGCTCCTGTCCGTGTCTGCTCTGCCAGCAGCTTGAGGCATCCCCACAGCAGGAGTTGCATCACGATCATGCAAGCCACCAAGTAAATTCCTAGAGTGTAAATTTGCCTGTTTGTATTATTCTTTTGGCCTCTGTAGCTGCCTGTGGCAGATTTTTCCCGAACTTACTATGTGCCAACAGCTGAGGGGTTTCGTTAATCAAAAGGAGGGACCCTGTCCCTCTTTCAGCCCAGAATTTGCATGTGTGACACCTGCAACGAGGGAGTTCTATTTAATCCCCTAGAAGCTGTGAAGGTTGGAAATCTGCATGCCGCCTTGGCTGTGCAGTAACCAGCAAACAGCTCAGTAACCAGGAAGGCTTTTCTGCCTGGCTTTACATTTCTTGGCTCCAAATAATTTCAGTGAAACCCTTGATGCTATTTGAACACTGGGTGGGTTAAGATTTTTTTTTCACCTTGGTGCGTAGTTTAATTACAGTGAGGCTTTGCACTGACTCTCCATTAATAATACAGTGAATTTCAGCAGCAGATTAAATTTCTCTAAAGTAGTAAATTGCACGGGAAAGTGGAGGAAAGTCATGGTCGAGGAAAATAAGTGCATTATAGGTCCTTTATTAGATAGAAGCCCATGGCATCAGGCAGACAGGTTCTTACAAACACACACATATGAGAAAAACAGGGACTGCATCAATCAGCTTATCAAAATCACTTAAAAGAAATGGGCTTCTGCTGAAGGTGTGGAGTGCAATAAAACATCAGTGTAACGCTGGACGTATATTAACTGGCACAGAAAGATTATGATATGTCCATTACTGAGCTTCCTTTTCCTGCTGGCTGCAGAGAGGTCCAGATTCCTGCATAATGTGTTCCTCAACCTCCCCCCCAATTTATTTTATTACCCTTGTTATAAGCAGGCACACTATAAAATGACATTAGAGGCAGAACAGCCACGTGAGAGATGCTGAGTCTGCCCTGAACATCAAATGCACTTCATAAGGGCTATGTAAATATTCTGCTAATCTAGTACGATCTGAGAACACAAAAGAAATGAAAAGTGGGTGAAAGCCCTGCGCCAGCACTTCTTGTCTCCCGCCGGTCCCCTTCCTGCAGCGCCTTCCCCCTCCAGCACTGCAGTGCCTTCAAGGGGCCAGTCCTGCCGTGCCATCAGCTCGGGGTGTTGGGTTTGCCCTGGTTTGGCCGAGCAAGTCTTAATGGACATGATGGCAACTTCTAGCATGGGCAGGTGAAGGTCGTCTTTGTGAGCCGTGGGGTCTTAGTGCGTTGAATCTTAAGCTAATGTTAGAACAGCACGGTGCGAGGAGTGCGCGCACAGAGCCAGGAGGTGCTGGAGGAGCCGAGGCGCCCAGGGATGGAAGAGCAGCTCAGGCTCTTCACTCTGTCTCATCACCCCGGTTTTACCTGGAGGCACCAGTGCTTCATGTATGAATAATACGGACTTTAAAATGCCACGTAGTAGCCTTAGCCGTTTATGCAGATATTGAAATGGGGAGCTGTTGGTCCTGCTGCAGGTGAATGGGCTGTGCCAGCAGGGACACGCCGCTCCAGAGGGCTTTGGTCGGGCTGGTGCACACACGCTGGATAGAGGAGATGCCAGCGTGGGGGTGCATGTGTGTGTATGTGCGTGTATATGTATGTATATATCTATATGGCACAGGAAGACTGTTTTTAAAGCCACTTTTTGGCAGTGGCAACTGCGCATAACATCAAATGATAGATGAAGGAATTTTTCAACCCAAACCATAAGAGACCCTGGGGGGGGGGGACACAGGATTATGGACACTTATAACTAATGCAAAATAAACAAGGCAAAATTATATGTAATTACTCCTAAAGTCATTTGCTTGTTTCAGTAATTGACCTGTGCATTCTTTAATCTTTAATGCTCCTTTAAAATTCAGCCTCAGGGACTCATAACATTTATTGACGTTTGTCATGGTTAAGGCTCTGGAGGAACTGGGCTTTATTAGAAGTCTTCAAAGAAATATCAATTTAGGGATAAGCAGCATTAATATTTTGTACACAACATCATCTGCTTAGAAAGCTTTACTAGATTTCTTTATACCTTATAAAATGCAAGCAATGGCAAAAAAGGGCAGTGCTGGGGCTGGTTTGGTAAAGAACCTGCTGCTGCTACTTTAGCAAATTTTATTAATAAAAATATGACCTTACGTTTAAAAAAAAACCAACAAAACAGTTTGGTGCAGGAGATAGCAGTGTCTGTTCGTGGTGGCAAGAGAGTTTTGTCCTGGTCTGGGTGGAGAGGGCATCAGCAGTGCAATTGAGGGAATTATTCTCTCTGCCGCAGACCTGCTGTGTGACATTGTCACACGTCCCCAGGCATGCTCGTGTTTTCCTTCTGCAGAAATGTTGTCCTCCTTTCCCTAACAGTGGGGATGAAGTTCATAAACCAGCTTCAGATGTGGTGGATCCCCCAGGTGAGAGGCACTGCACGTGTCTGAGTGCCCACCAGAGCTGGTGGGAATGTTTTTGTTGTTTCCCACTCAAGTTTTGCCGTCGGAGATCTTTGTGCAAAAAACCCCAGCCAACCTGGAACCACAGGCGACACGCAGCCTGACTGTTCATGTGGCTGTTACCCTTTTAGAAACCTGTTCACTTTGGCATTCATAACCTGGCAAGGTATATATGTTAGGAAAGTGAAATTTCTTGAATAAAAGAAGCTGGTAGGATATTCTAAATAGCTCTGAAATTTTGTGCCATTGCCCGTTACACAGGTACTGGCCTTCCCTGGGCATTGGAGGCCTGCTTTGTCAGACGATGGCTTGGGAGCAGCAGCCAGTTCCTCCCTCAGCCCTGTACGGTACTGCCCGCGTGAGCTGGCCGTCGCTCATCCGTCGAGTGCCCGCATGGATTAACAGTCCGCCTGCAGCTCATCGTAGCGTACTTTCTGCTGGGAGAGGCTGGGTTGTTCTGGAAAGGCGAGTGACGAGAGACATCTTCTGTTTTGTCCTCACAGCACTGTGATCCAAGGTAGCTTGAACACCAAGAGAAGGGGGTTTCACAGCTGTAAGCCAGCTCTCACGGCCTGAACAGTGATGGTTTCTGTCTTTAGTTATCATGAGAAACCACGGAAAGGGGAGAAGTCAGGGTGCTTGTGTGATTCGTACTCAGTTCAGTCTTCATGAAGCGCTGCTGCGTCAGCTTTGCTGGTGGGTACACCTGAACTGGCCCAGGTGGGACCTCTAAAACCTGCCTCTTATCCCAGCACCAGGGACAAGAGACCAAGGAGCCGAGAGCCCTATTGCTACTGAGGGGTGAGGCATCACTTTGATGCTGGGCTGTCCAGGGGTGCACGGAAGGGAAGGAGGAGACAGCAGCCTATACACCGTAGGACATGTGTAGTGCCAGGGCTCTACTGTAATAGCAAATGCTGCTTGCTGGAGGGTCTGTATCCAGGAAGAGATTCAGCTGAGCCTGTCCTTTAGCTCTCTTGGTCCTTGGTATTTTGCTAGAGAGGAAGGTGCACCACGTGGCTTCTTGCAGCCTTTGCTTCCTCTTCTTTTTCCTGCAGTGTGAAGGGGTCTAGTTTGGAGATGAGCGCACCTTTAGCAGTTTGCTAGGTTCTTAGCAGCAGCTGACACTTGCACTTCCCTGGCTGAACAAGGGAGACATGGCATCCTTTCCAAGCAGCCGCTTGGATTCTTCCCCCAGAAGCATATGATGCCTTCTGGCCAGGGTTCTCTGGATGCTCCTTGGAGGGCTGTATTCAGATGCCAGCTGTGGGGGTATGCCAGTGTCCCACCTTCCTAAGGCTTCCCCATTAGGCAAGTACTCTTATTAAAAGGTTGTTTTGTCATCCAGCTTTGGGTTGAGCTTTCCTCCACCTTATGCACAAGAGACCATTTCTTCTTTTCCCTCCTAGGCTGAGTCAGGCCACTCTCGTTTTGAGACTCATTTTCCACTCAAAGCTGTTTTGAGCTGCTTGTTCATTTGCCGTCTTTTCCTCAGTCCCTGGGTTTGCTCAGTATTGAACCAGTGAAATGGCCGTGGGGGCAATTGGAAATCCCTCTTACATGGAAAATGGGACTCAACAAAGGGTGTTTCTGAGGAATTTGTCCTACTTTTCCTCTTAGGTAAAAGAAACCAGGTATTTTTGTTAAAGAAATGAGTGCTTTAACAACTGGTATAGCTATGGAGCTGTTAGAGTAATGGGCTTGCGTTTAAATACTAGGGCCGGACCGGAAAGCCTTGTGACCCCATAGTCATTCTCAGAAATATTCAGGATGCTGCCAGCAAGCCTCCTCGTGGGTGCGAGGTTTGGGGGCATCAGCCGTGTTCTTAGAGAACTCGCACGTGGTCTTTCTGTAGCTATCCGTGCCTCTCCACCTGGTGTGACAGCAGGTAAGTTGCTATCAGCTGATGTTTTTGAAGTGATGTATTCTTTTTGTCTTTAATGGAGATAGCTTCCCCTGCCTGTGCTTCAGCAATGCCATTGCTGTGCCAGAGAACGGTTTCCAGCAGAGTGGCAGGGTTGAGCTGCCTCTCGCATTAAGCACCAGAGATTTCATTAAATGGCAGAGGAGGGAGCTTGTGTAGAGGGGAGGTTCACCCCAGAGACATTACAGATTGTCTCATGCTATTTAAGTGGGCTAAAATTAGAGGGAAAGAATCTGCAGCTAATTGGACTTGTGCATTAATCATAGTCTGCTGCTGGAGTACTTCACCCATTAGAATGTGTTAATTTGGTAATTACAAGGTGGGGGGGAGGTATCTCTTTGTAATCCAAAGCCCTTCTTCATGCTTATTGCACATATCAGAAACAGGTACAGTGAGAGGTTGGAGGCAGGATTACAGCGGGGGGAGCAAGCTGCCTATTACCACCTCCTACCACACATGTGAACACGCAGTCTCACTAGCTCCAGACACCTATAATTAAACTAGGTTAGATATTGGGAGCAGAAGGTCTTTCATTTTCAGTTAACAGGTAAGTAATTGTATCTCAGTTTCCATTGTAGCTTCCCCCCATCTTGTTATGAGAAATAATGCAAATATTCAGTGGTCTCCTGTGCTTGAGAAAGGAGGAGTTTCTCCTTGCTCCTCTTTTTCTGAGGTACCTCTGATGTGTGTGTTGGGGAGCTTGTGGTGGACCCTGGAGAACTGCTGCTGTCCCCATTGCAGAAGGTGTCAATTTGCAGGCATTGATCCTGCAGCTGAGATGAAATAAATTACTTCTTTCCCTGTGCCAGTCGTTGGGTTGCCTTGCTGCTTAATGGCTGTCTTGCTTCTGCCAGCCACCCTTCTGGCAGGTTTTGCTAGTTCGGAGGTGCTTCATCAACCAGGGCAGATGGGAAAATAGGGAAGAGAATTAACAAGATGGAAAACAGGCAGAAAACTCAGGCTGGAAAATGTAGGAGACTAAGTACTGAGACAGCCAGCACAAAATATGGATTTTCAGGGGGGTGTAAAGCACTAATGAGTAAAAACACAGAGATGTATGTGCTCTAATGAGAAGCAAATCAGACTGGAGCTTGCAAAGCAACACTGCCGCCAGTGCCTTTATTTTAGCAGGCGGCTCTGTTCCCAGCTCTCCCCTTAGAGATGCTCATTGAGAAAAAGCCCCTGCACACGACATCTCATTTTTTTCCCCTCTCCCTGTACGTTTGCTGGTTTACCTGTGGGGGTAAAAACCTACGAGGGTGGACGATGTCCACTCCTCCTTGAACCTGAGCAGGTTAATGTTTGCTGGAAGGACCCTGCTGTGCCAACAGAGCCATATACAAACTTCACTGCAGCTCCCAGCCTATTTCCTTGTGATTGCAGCTGCTCTGTAATCTTTGCAGAGGTCGCACCTGCTTGCTGTGAGTGACTTCAGCTGTGATATATTTGTGGGCAGTCCTGGCAGCTGCAGGCAGCCCTCACAAACACTGACCTGAAAAACTGACCTCCACAAACCACATCATTTTCCACTTGGGCACCTCCAGATTGGTTCTCCGGATCTGCAGGACCAGAAAGCTAGTTTTGACTCCATCGCAATAATTTGCTGGCTCATTAGCACTAACACCTTAAAGGGGCACCTTTAATGCTAGTAAGCCTAAAAATGTGACCTATATACCCCTCTTCTCTTATATCTCCTTGCAAATTCCATGTCATTAATCTGTGTATACTCCATCCCTCCATACCCCCTGAAAGATCAATAGTCTTGTGAGCAAAATAAAAAACGTGCCCTAAAATGGGTCCAAATACTGTGTCATGGCCAAATAAAAACCTTTCAGAGTATATTTGATTTACTAATGAAGAAATTGGTGGTAGAAGAACATGCAGGTGAGGTTAGTCGTCTTCTGAGGTCTGCCTGCTCTTTGGTGTCGCAGTTTGGGACCATGGAAGAGCATCTTCTCCAGTCGTGTGAAACACTTAACAAAAAACCAACAGCAGGTACCAAGGAAGTGTGTTTGTACAGTAGACTTTGATTTTAAACTTGTGGAGGGTTGCAATAAACAATAAGAAAAGCAAAGGTGGCTAAAACAGCCCAGACTTTCTAAAAAGTGATTTGCCTTTTCTGGAGCTCATTAAACAAATGCTGGAAGCTAGAACTGTGAGAAGGATCCTTTTAGTACTATAAAGTGTATATGTGGGCTACAGCCTGTAGCCCTTGGAGTAAAGTGATTATCACCCTTGTTAAATGGATAAAGACCATTCACTGACTTCTATTTTGGGGATGACTAATGTGAAACCTTGTTCAACAAAATGGATGATTAAGGGATAATTTTGTTGGAACAAATTTATAACGCGCAGTGACTAGGTGTGAAAGACACTTCCTCTGCACAAGCCACTTTGCACATCCAGGCTATGCTTCGGGACTTAATTAGCAACACCGCGTCCATCCTGGTAGGAGCCGGTCCTCACCAGGCTTTCAATTTGCTTGTTGGCAGGTGATAATCAAGTACTCTTAACTATGTGATGCTAGCCTTGGTCTTTGCCAGAAGTGACAGTCGGCTGTTTCAAAGTACTGTGAAAAAAATTTATCTCTTATGGTGACAAAGTAAAACTTAGCTAACTTCCAGGACTTCACTTTATTCTTGCTGAAGCTATAGCTGGCTGGCTGTATAAATAAATATAGCTATTTCCAAATGTAGATCTATCCATTCATTTATTCCATGATTTTTTTTCCCAAAATTCCTCCGTCTTCAATTCTGAAGTCTTCTGAAGTCTGCCATTCTGAGAAATTTGTTTCAAATTTGAAAATTAAATTTTGGAATTCTGGGTATTCATTTTGAATGCCATATGCTTTTATTATATATCTCCCATGTCTCTATTTTGTTTCATGACATGTCAAACTGGCAGATGTCTGTTACAGAAGGCATTATTCTTTACAGAAGAGAGTAAGTTGTTTTGATCAGTATTTAGTAGGTGTCATTACTTTAAAAAATAGCAAATTTAAAAGTAGCATTTCACCTACTATGTTGGTATGTTAAGCCTAGTCACAATAGACAAACTAATGTACAATTATCATAAGAGAATGAAATACATGTTGCATTGATGTTTTGGGCTGTTCTTGAACAGAAGGCTTTAAAAAAATGCCATCTTCTCAAGGGAAATTTGTCAGTAATATTTTTCAGTGATTTTTTTTTCTTTAGGAAAACTCCCAATTTTTGCTTGTCCTGTAAGCCTGGGGGCAGTCTGCGATGCAAGTGAGCTTGTGGGGTACAGCAGAGCTGTTCTCCAGGGCGGGTGTCTCGGAGCCTGGCAGTTGCTGCAGAGGTGTTTGTTTGTGTTGGGTTGTAGAGTTCTGTTGATGTATCAGAACTGTTTGCTTTTATCAAAAAGGGTGCTGCAATCCCACAGATGAGGTTACGCTGTAGGTCGCATTCTGAACCCAAGGCCGTCACGAACCCAGCTGCGTGGGCTTTGGCTCTGGCGTTTCCCCAGGTTGGTTCCTGACCTCAGCTCACCCGTGTGCACTGCCTGTGCCTTGAGCAAACCAACCCGAAATGCCCCGCGGCCTGGGCCTCTGCTTTTCTCACAGTGCCCCCTCTAGCCTTCTTATCAAAGGCAGGTGGTAGGGTCGTATGTGTTGTTTGCCATGATTTTATGGACAA
The DNA here is from genome assembly GCF_949628215.1 of Phalacrocorax aristotelis. Classification (NCBI taxonomy): domain Eukaryota; kingdom Metazoa; phylum Chordata; class Aves; order Suliformes; family Phalacrocoracidae; genus Phalacrocorax; species Phalacrocorax aristotelis. The sequence goes on from NC_134291.1 coordinate 12,237,710, forward strand.
CCAATGGTCCATGAACCACAGGGTAGGAAGCTTCTCTGTGAGTCATATCATACTAGTGCTGCGCGAAAGTGGCGGGTTTGCCCTTGGCAGCAAGCGGACGTCTCCGCTGGGCAGGTGTTGGAGAAGCTGCGTCCTTGTATGAGCTCGGTCAGCGCCCTCGTCGGCATTTGCTCTTGCAGTTTGCCTCGTGGCCCAGTACTCCAGCTCCTGCTGCCCACGGACGGGGACAGTCCACATGGATTAAATGGGACGGCAGCATGGCGGCCGAGGGAGTTGCTCTCGATGCGCAGGTGCCCGCTAGCTCAGCTGCTTGCTCCCGCGATTCGGCAGTAGAGACGCTGGGTGACGCCAGCTGATTTTGTGTTCCCCTTATTGCAAGACGTCAGGGTTGTTTTGGGGACTTTTTTCCTTCCCCAGCATGCCCTGGCACGGGCAAGAGGAAGGCAGCGCTGGGGCCAAGGCTGCCGTGCAGGGCCCTGCCTACCCCTGCAGAACAGCTCTAGGATTAAGCCTGCCCTGCCTGTGGAGAAGAGCATGATACCAGAGAGGCTGGTGGTGGAGCTGTGGAAATACTTGGTGTTTTCATTTGCCGGGAGGTCAAATATTTGAATAAATGCAAAGAACAAGCCTTTTTTTCACATTGGTATCAACAAGTTCTCAGCACAGAGGCTTAATGCAGGTGTCTCAGGTTGAGCTTACAGCAATACCAGAATTTTGGTCATATTAAAAAAAAACACACACCGTCACACTAAGAAATAGTAATAACTGCTCAAGAAGGGGTTTATGTGTTTGGTTTTTTTTTCCTCCACCTAAGTTTTGTTTAAATCCCGTATTAAAAAATGCATTTCAGCATGTTTTTAATACAGACGCACAGCTGAGCTGAGACACGTGTATGTGTGTGCATTTAGGGTTGTGTGTGAGCTATTCCTATCTTTAGGGAAATGGCATTGGAAACCTGTTGCGTTTTCAGCATTTTATGCAAACACATGGTCTTGTGCAGAATAGCGTGTCCTAGAGCATAAATCTTCAGGAAGCCAACATGTTTGTGGCTTCTAACTTCTAACGCATCCTGATGGCAGGCAATTAGTCTGGGCCATTTGCATCTCTGGAAGCTTTCTCTGGGAGGACATTGGTGTGTGCCTGGTGATACTGGTTTTTTAGCTGCTCGCTGCTGGTGGATGTTCAGAGGTAACGGAGGGAAATTGAACTGGATTTGAAGGATCTGGTGTTTGTATTTGCGTGACGGTTTTCTGGGCGTGGCTCAGGTTGTTCCCATATAAGCATCCCTAGGCCTTCAGGAGGCAGGCTGATATCGGACCAGATCTTCGGTAAGTGAGGAGCACAAGCCTGTGCTGGCTGGCGCCACTTGGTCCATTATGTCTGGTTTTTTCATAGCTGAAATGAAGCAGAAAGGCATTATTTTCTCCCAGTGCCGTGGAAGGGAGTGCTGGTGCTGGAAATGCGCCTCCGAGTCCTGATTCTTCCCTCTTCCCTTTGTGTCCTTCGAAAGCAGAGTCCTCTAGCGCTAAAAGATGATGATGGCAAACTGCCTTGTTAACCTATTTTAAGTAAATCTGTATTGAGTTTCCTGCTGTGCCTAAGAGCTGGAAGTCCCAGTAGAGTTTTATATTTTATCCCTGCACTAGCTTTCTCTGGACTTTAATTCCCCACTTTTCTCTCCTACCCCCAAAGAAATGCAAATTTAATTTCACAGGAAATAAGGATATACTTGAATAAGACAAAAAAATTTTTTTGCCACTATCTCGGTGTCTCCCACTGGTTAGCAACTAATTTTGAGGGATCTAACATTTTGCCTTTCTTAAAACAAATTCTTTGCATACAGCAGCCTCCCACAGGCTCCTTTAGCGCACAGAAAGGCAAAGCATTTTATCAGGGAAAAGAATTTGGTATAGAAGAAAAGAGAAGCACGGGCCACCTGTATGGTATTAGTAGGAGATGAGGGAAAAGATATTGCTGATTTTTATTAATAATTAATTTAATTTTCTATAGCCCTCTTATAAAAGTTCCTTAACAGATTGGCAGAGTATATTGTATAATGTATCACTGAATTGTAGCTATTTCTGGAGTACTTCATCTGTTCCACTGTAGACACAGTGATGGTATTTAATAGTTTAGGTCAGTAAGCCATTATGAAAGCCTCTACTGAAATAATACTCTTGAAATAATAATATTGCTTATGGACTATATTGTTAAAGGGTTGGTTTTGATGGTGTGTTTTTTTTTGCTTTTTCCCTGTTATGATTTCCTACTTTCTTTCCCTTCTTATGACTTACGGGTTGTATGGATAGCCATTGAACCTACAGGGAAAATTGAGTGCGTATCTAACTTTCTCTAGAAGGGATTTAGCATGAGAAAATTATAAATGACCTATAGCAATGGTCTGCTAAAAAGTGCTCCAGTCCATGTGTCCTTGCCAAATAAAAATATCCCGATAGAACATTATGGGGGATTTTTATTTCTCATCACAGAATTTGGCCTAGACACATGAGGACTGGCAGTGTTCTTCAAATAAATGTCAGAAAAATTGTACTTATTTACATGCCATTCATTGGCCTTGATTGCATGTTTTATCTGAAATATCTGACTTGGAAGAACACAAGCCTCCTTACCACCACCCTGACTCACGTTTGAGCTTGTTAATGCCCAGCTTGGAAAGCCGATGTCTGCACTCAGCGATTGAGCAGGGCTTAGTCTGGCCCTGCTCAGCCAAGCCCTGAGCTGTCACTCGGGCCCTTCCTTACCCTTAGGCTTGTGTTTAATTGCTTTGCTAATTCAGGACCTGAATTACCACCACGTGCGATGCTTGTTTATTTCTTTAGCTTTTACCCAGTAAACCTCCAACCTGGCTCATCCCAGGGGATCTGGCAAAATTCTCTGCTGGTGCTGTGGCTAGCAGAGAGGTCCGGGCAGCAGGGCTCAGTTGGTAAATAAAGTCTAATCGTGAGAGCAGCAGCCCAGGGTGATGGGAGTGTGGCTAGGCAACAGCATGGGGAGCGGAGGAATGATCTCTCTTTGTCAGACAGCCGAGCTGTTAGAGGTTATGAGATTCTTTTATTGCACTAATTTGCAGTGCGATGTGCTGACATTCTCTCCCTGTTGCACAGAGAATATATAAATTATGCCTGCAGGACGATTAACTGTTTGTCCAGGCTAATTGTCAGTATTAAATCTTGCTCAGTCACAGTTTTAAAGCTTAATTTAAACTCTCTATCTTTAAGGAATCTGCACTCCCACTCCCCCTCCCACCACAGGGAAAAAAATAATAAAGATTTAATGGTTTAAGTCAGTTCCCTTTGTAAGAGCTAAAGTTATAATTGGGTGTGTGGATAGTGGAAGCATCTGCACATGATGAGCCTGTGGAGTTTTGCTTTTGCTTTGGCCGATAATGTTCATTTCAAATCCCATTGTCTTTGCTACCCTGTATTAATTTCTGAATTATGTATTATTGTTCTGAGACCCCGGAGCCACAGCTATTCCCCACATCTATTACTGCATAAATCTTTGCTGTGTGCTTAAAACAGCAATGATTCATCCTGAAAGACGGAGAGAAACACCAGCACTAATAGAAAATCCCCCTCACCATGAAATGAGATGCGCAGACCTTGTAGGGTGGCCAGGGAGCAGAGGGCAGGTAGACCTGGCTGCAGAAAGCTACAGCAACAGGCAGGAGAGGGATAGAGCCCACCAAGGGTTTGCGTGCCGTGTCTTCACAGACTGCAGGCAATGAGATGCTGCAGCAGCAAAGACGATCCTGGCTGTGCAGATGCTGCTCTGGGCGGGCGAAACTGCTGCTCTCGTGGCTGAGCCTGTGCCAAAGGAGAGCCCTCTGCATGGAGGACTGTCCTTGTGGTGTCACAGGAGATGAAGATCACTGGCCACGCTGGCAGAGACTTTCCATTTCCAATTACTGTTGTTTTCTTCTATTATTATTGCTAATTTATTCCCCTGTAAAGAGAGACAGATGTACACAGTTGGCCCATCTCTTCCTAAAATTTGTAGGACCAGTGCTGTGAAGTGTCTGTTTCTCACCTCTGCTTGTTCCTAGACTTGGTTTTCTGCAGCTTTTTGCCAGCATGGGCTTAGCTGATGGCTGCCCTGTCCTTGTTGGGGCCAAAAGTTCACCCGTAGTATGCTGTCACTGCACTCAGGCTTGCCTCGGTACCCTAATTAGCTGCTTGTGGCGCAGTCCCAGCAAACAAAAGGGTGACATCACACCTTGGCTTTAAAGTGTAGCTAATTGTGTGTTTCGTTGCCTTGGCTTGGCTTGCCATGACTGTCATCTGGCAAGAGGTGCCATAGTGACCCCATGGCTCCGGGAGATGACCTCCCACCAGGGAGAGATGGCTCACCCATCCGGATGTGTGTCACCTTGGTACCACGCATGCTCCTGCTTGGTGAGCCGCACAGAGGGGGTGCCCTGGCCGGTGCCCTGGCCGGTGCCCTGGCCGGTGCCCTGGCCGGTGCCCTGGCCTGTGCGGGCCTGCCCTGGCCGGTGCCCTGGCCGGTGCCCTGGCCTGTGCGGGCCTGCCCTGGCCGGTGCCCTGGCCTGTGCGGGCCTGCCCTGGCCGGTGCCCTGGCCTGTGCGGGCCTGCCCTGGCCGGTGCCCTGGCCTGTGCGGGCCGGGCCTGGCCGGTGCCCTGGCCTGTGCAGGCCGGGCCTGGCCGGTGCCCTGGCCTGTGCGGGCCGGGCCTGGCCGGTGCCCTGGCTTGTGCTGTGCTGCCCTGGCCGGTGCCGGCGCAGAAGAATGATGCACCAGGAGGACGGCAGAGGTTTGGGTTTTTTTTTTTGCTGTGGTTGTAAGACACATGGTGCCATTGGAGAACTGGGGGGCTTAAGGCTCGAGTCCTTCTGGGCTTTACTTGACCTCCTGCAAGACTTTAACAGGACTTTGCTTTCTAGAGAAGTACAGGAGCGAAAGTGCTCCCTGTGCTGTTAGTCTATGCTGAAGGATTTGTTAATCTGCTACAGGCCAAAGCTCAGCACGTTCTCGCTCGGTGAAGGGGGTCAAGCTTTTTTTGACCTGGGGCAGGGGGTAATTGAAAAGGCAGTGGCTGTGAGTAGAAATGAGTCCGGCAATGTAACCAGCCTGGTCCCTCTGTTCCTAGAAAATTACAGCGATGACAGCTAGGAGGGAGAGGCTCTTGCACCGAACAGCCGCTCTCAGACCATATATCCCAGTCTGTGTTTTATTTTTGGGAGCATATTAGTACCAGAGGATGAAGGTTGATCCAGCAGCTGACTGGGAGGCTGATGCCTTGCACAGCTCATCGCTCCATTCTTGCGTCGTGTGATGGGGATGAGGGGTGGGAGCACTGAGCACGACACCTGCACACTTCTCCCAGTGCTGGGGCGATGGAGCGGGTTTGGGACATCCCCACAGGCGCAGTCCAGGGGCACGTGGGGGCTTTCGCTGGAGAGCGGGGAAAGGCAGCCGGTCGATACCTGCAAGAGAACGCAGCCACCTGGGAACTGAGGAGAAAATGCTTCCCGCTAATCCTACTCCTCTTGCCATCTTGTGGAGAAACAAAAAGGCTCGTGCTGTGCTCTTGCTCTGTTAGAGCTCCCCTTAATAGTGACAGCTTTTCTCACTTCTTTTCTGAAATCTGCAAAATTAGGGTGAGTGAAAGGTAGGGGGAGGACGGTAGAGCAAGTTAGTCTGGAAGAGAAATGCCCGAGAAACACAGAAGCCTACAGGTAGGAGAGGAGAATTAGCAGATGAGAAAGCACGAGGCATGGTAATTAGTCAGCTCGGCTGCATGATGGCAAAGTATTGCTGATGTGAACGAGAACGTGAAACCTTGGCCTAGTTTGCAGAGAGAGGGAAGTAAAGGAGGCTTTGCAGAGACGTGTACAGCGCGATGCAGCCGCTCTCCTCCCTGCTGGTGCTCCACGGCCCCGGAGAGCTCTGGTGTGAACAGAGGCGCAAGAGCTTGCTGTATCCCTGGGGACTGGCAGGACACAAACTGGAGGGCCTGTGGGCTGGGGGGTGGGATTATAGTATTATGAATAATAATAATATTATAACTCAGTATATCTAATATATTCTAATATTAATAATAATTTGCTTTACCACATCTGCAACGTTAGAGCAGCCATCTCAGGCCCTGTTTGCTTCCATGGTGGTGCCCGTTTCCTGCAGCCAGGTCTGACGCTCCTGCGTAGGGTATTTAGATGCCCAAGGGATTATTTTGGGGAAGCCACCTCTGCTACTCCAAATGGGAGGCGGGCACGTTTTGCATGTGAATTTGAGTGGTCCAGTTGTAAATTTTGGCATTTCTATTAAACCAGCAAAATGGGAAGCCCTGTGCTGGGAAAGTCTCTAGGGTCTCTATGTAGCACACATCTGAGGCTGCCGAGAGCAGGACCAAGGCCCCTTGTGGGGAGCAGATCTTGACAATAAGAGATTTTTGCTTAACCCCAGCACCTCGTAGCTGGCTTATACACCAAATCAGGTTATTCTTCTTTCTGGCTTTTATCCCAGAGATCATCAAAGCGAATATTCCCACTCTCCATCACAAACATCTCATTCCCTTTTTTGTGACTCAAATCTTACGTCAGCCAGGTTTGACTGTTCAGGTGTAAAAACACGAGGTGGGGCAGCAGTAATGGCAGGGCTTCAGGTTCCTCTGAAATCCCTGATTGCCTCTGCAGGTTTGTGTAGTGAGAGAGGGTAAATACAGGGAAGGCAATCCTGTGCTCCTGCTGGCTCGTTATTTCAGGCACCATTCCCGTAGCCTCTCTGATTTGTCTCCCCTCTGATGGGGGAGAGGAGAAGTTAGGGTGGAGCTCTAGCTATAGGACATTTGTAAGCAGGCAGTAACGTAAAGTCCTTCAAACTGTGAAAGCAACATGGGGCGAGGGGAAAAAAAAAAATTACCTCTCCTAGGAGAAGAACAAAGGACAGGGGCTGAAATACCTGGGATCGGCAGCCCACGCTGGGGGAGAGTGCGCAGGGGGAGGGCTGCTCTGGCTAGGCGGGGAAGATGCTGCCTTTAGCATATGCTCTGCATATTTTACTGCCAGCGAAGATGTGGCGATGATTTAATATGCAAAGGTAGATATGGCATTGATATGCATCCACACTGCATAACATGTGCATACATATTTCAAAGGTGGTACAAGAAAGTGCATTGCTGAAGGCAAGCATTTATCAGGCTTGTGGTCAGACGTTTGAGGCTTTCACAGCCTGAGGAGATCCTGCAGGAGGAGAAACAATAACACGTCTTGATTATTATTAGTAGTGTTTTAAATACAAAACTGTCAAGATGCTGGGGAGCAGGGGAAACGGCAGGTGCTTAAGACACATTGATTGATGTGATGGAGGAGCAGCCGCACAGGTAAACAAAGGCTGCAGAAGGCGAGATTGACCGAGGAGCCCAAAAGAGGAAATCACTCACCTGCAGCCTGTGCTTTCCTCTCCTTAGCGAATTTGTGCTCAAGCCAAGTAAACGAGACGAGCCCGTCTGACAGCTCTGCTGCTGGGGTGGGCTTTTGTTTTGTTTTATTCTGGGAACAGAGCTCAGCTGCAGAGGAAGAGGGAGGTTGGATGCCCACAGACGCGACAGGTGAAGGGGACGCTGCCCTGCGGCCCACAGCGTGCTCCCAGGGCTGCCTGACCGCCTTCGTCCATTAGTCCTGATGTCTCCTCGCTCTCTGGGGACCAGCAGGCAACGGGCACGGCGCCCACCTGGGGCAGGGGCCCGTGGAATGCTGCGCCACGCTAAAACTAGGCCAGTGCCTTCCTGCTGAAAGATCAAACCGAGAAACACCTGGTTGTTAGGAGTGCGTTGAATGTCACTCGGGGTGCTTTGGGTGCCACTGTGTCCCCCTGCACCTGGCCCAGGGCAGCAGTGGGCGCGGGCAGGGAGCCCTCAGGTGTGGCGGGAACGCGCCGGTGGGGCACGTCGCAGGATGCTATGCAGATGAAAGTGCAGACAGTTTGTGTTTGTTTTGCTTAGTGACAGCTCTAGATTTTAATGTTTGATCACAGCAGGCAGGGAGGTCCTGCAGGGATTTCAAAAGCTACTCTGTGCCCATGCACCGACACGTGTTTTCTTTACGTTCAATGAGCGCATCTCGCCTACCTCACTGGAAAAAACTAGTTTGGGCTTTATGCAAATCTGGCTTGGTGCAGGCATGAGACACGTATTGCTGCTGATAGGAATCTGTCTTGTTCTGCTGCATCTCTAACGCCTACAGACGCACTGCACTCCTGTTCTGTGCGGGTGCGCCGGACCCTGCGGTCCCCGCCGGGGGATGCAGGTGACACCCCCCGGTCAGACCAGGGCACCCTGGACATGGCTCGGCCAGCGCGCCATGGTCCTGCCTGCCAGGCCCCTTAGGGCAGCTTACGTGCCGTTCCAGCACAACACCGGTCCTCCCTGCCGTACCCAGTGCGGGTTTGTGCTTGTCGTTCCCGATACCCTTAGGTTCTTCTGGAGTAGAAGTGCTACGAGATGAAGCCGCTGGGCTCTTTGCTGGGCACACCTGAGGTTTTGGAGCACTGGCGAGGTGGCCCGGCACAGCTGCCGCAGCTGGCTGCCCTCGGTCTGAGCCCTGCACGCCCGGTTGTGCGGGGTGGCCCAGACCCCGTGCTCTCCGTTGTTTCTTGGAGTGTGTCTTGCGGTTTGGCCTTTGTGAGTCAGCGTCCTGACTCCTCCCAGCCACCCGCAGGTGGCAGGAGGGGGACGGGGCAGGACTTGGTGGCAGCAGCCGGGACGGCGGGTGCGATGGCCGTGGCGCTGGGTAGCCCCCGGGGAGGGCAGCGAGGTGTGAGGAGTAGAGGGAGCTTCCCCGGCGGTGATGACAGCGGGCAGCACTCCCACTGCAGCGGGAGCTACCGTAACGCGATCGCTCTTTAATTATCTGGAATTATAGCGCTGCTCTCACCCTTTTTATGTTACAGTAGAAGAAATCAGGACATACATTAATTATCTAATCCGTATGTAAAGTGTCACATATAATTTTCCAAGAGCAAAAGGTTCTAGCTTTAAGACCTGCATCGTCTCTTAATAACCATGTGTGAGGGAAGGAAATAATACCCAGATATATGATTATTACAGTGGTCGTTGGCCACTGTTGCTCCTTTCTCTGCTTTTGGGGCAGCATCTCTGGCAGAGAGCCTTACACAGGGACGCTTGCAGGGTGACATTTAAATATTCCCAGACCACAGCCTGTGACCTTGGCCTGGTTGCAGGGAGTTGAGAGTGCAAAGCCCGTGCTTGTTGCAGAAGTACAGTCTGAATCAGAAGTATCGTCAGGTCTCTTAGGTGGATTGTTGGTTTTATTTTCTTTTTTTCTTGCCTGCATTTGGAAAAGAGGGGAAGACCCCACAGCTTCCCTTTGACTAAGACACATGGCAGCTGAAAAAGTCGATTAAGAAAATCAGTATTGCATTTATTAGCCTCCATCTATGATGCATGGTGTTATGCTAATATGCACGAATTAATTACTGTTATTAATTCAATTGAATTAATTTGATATTACTGATGTGTGCAGTGAAGATTTGTTGAGAGTGAGTGAGAGCTGCTTTTAAAAGGAGGCGCAGACGCGGGCTGGATTGATGCGAGTGGGAAGGGGGAGGATAGGCTCCGCAGCAGCCCCAGCACATCTGTTTGCACCACCTGATGCAGTGCATAAGCTCAGAGACCTGTTTATCTCCCATCTCCTTCCCCTCCCTCTGTGGTCTGATCATGACTTCATCCCGTTCTGCAATTAGCAGTTCAAAACAGGAAACAATTTCCTTTGCCTGTCTTTGGGCCCCTTTGAGGTTTTGCTGACAATTCTCGCCACCAACTTTGTAGGGAGGTAGCAAATGTCCTCAGCTCCTCTGGAAGGTCTGCAGGGAGCGAGGGATAAAGTCTAATCACAAATATCGGCACGAGAAACCAGCTCCCAGGCAACACGCAGAAGAACACCACGGGGCCCCTGTGTGCACTCACAACCGTGCAGCAAACAGTTTGTAAACTGGTGCCAGGCTGTACAATATTTGCATAAATTATTAGGGGGAATTTAGCTCAGCTTGAGAAAGCTGCAGCTTGCAGGCTGCTCGTGAGCAGAAGTGAAACTTGCTGTGTGAATTATTTGTTAGAGATCTGCTCTCAGGCTGTGGCACAGAAGCTGCCTGCATTGTTGAAGAAAAGGGTCCTCAACACACCATCAGAAAATAAAGTCCAGGATGCTGTTTCGGTTGTAGAGCCCAGATAGTGCCAGCAGTGATGGGACCTGGAATGATGGGGTATATCCCCCGAGGTCAGAGATGTGCTTGCGGGCAGGAGGACCTATGGCCAGCGCAGGTGGTGGGTTAGAGCTGTGCAAAATCCTCCTGCAATGCCTGCTCTCTAAAGTGGTGCTGTAAACCATGAGACTAATTAAAGAAAGGTAAGTTTAAAAAATCTAATGCTGGTCCGGCAAACACCCCAGTGCTCAGCACAGACCCCCCGGGGAGAGGCGGGTGGGCAGAGCCTGTGCATCCTTGAGCTGGCAGGGCTGCGTCATGTTTCCAAAATGACTGTAATTGGTATTCCACAAGACAAACTACAGGACCTGCAAAGGCCATCGCTCCACCTGATCATTCAGTCGTGTTGAAGACGAAACTTGCAGTTGGTCTAATGGAAATGCAGAGCACGGGAGTTTTTCCGTTAGGAAGGGAGAACCTGTAGTTTTCAGTGACCTCTTTTGGGTAGCAGAATAGCAGCTAATTGCAGCTTATAGAGTTGGCAGATGTCCCTGCTTCATGCAGAAAATTGGTCACATCTCTTGATAAATATGAGACCTTCTGCTGTTATATACAAGTCCCATGTTTTAACCATCCTCCTAATTAATTTCATTTCAGTTTTCCAATAGGTTGGTGATATTTTACTCAAACTTCTCCCTCTCCCCCATGTGTAAGGGTTTTCTCTCCATTATTTACTGCATCTTGTTCCCTATTTTAGTCACTTTTTCGGTCCTTTAGCTGTGGCTGAGGAAGGAGAACAGACCAGTTTAATCCTGAGGTTAAGCCCCTAAAAGCAGAGAGCTGCTGCCTCTTGCTTCTCTCTGCCCTTCCTGGGCTGCGGGCTCACTTCAGACCAGGGCAGCCTTTTCCTCTGCTCCCACCCCGTGCCAGGTCCCGCTCCTGTCCAGGAAGCATTCTCCACTGGGGGTTCGGCGGCTGCTGGTGACCCCCTCCCCGTCCCTGCCTTGGTTACCAGGCTCCTTCGCCTGCCCTGTGGCTGGGTTTGGTCCAGCGTGCAGGCATGTAATGATGCATCCCTTTGGCATGGCTCATTTTCCTCCACCTCACCCTGCAGAGAAGCCTGCGCCAGCCTGGGGAAGGGAATATCTCGGGTGCTGCTCCATAACAGTAGATGGAAAACTTTGTCAGTGCCGTGATCTCAGATTTTATCATGATCTCCTTGAGCTCACCCTTAGTCTCTCTTTCTTTACCCGTTATACCTGAGGTGGTTGCTTGCCCTGTCCACCATATGCGACTTTTCCCTGCCCAGTGCCACCCTGCCAGCCTGGCGGAGGAGCAGAACTGTCTTGCCGTTGGTACTTGTCACGGCTACCCTTTGCCAAGGGCTTTTTTTTTTTTAAATAAAAATTTGTAAAATACGAAAAATCTGAAATAAATATTAGGCAGCAGCATGACCACAGGCTGAGATAGGGCTGAGCTCTGTGGCTTGCATAAGCAGAAACCTTGTCCTCCAGAGCTGCTCCTCGGGAGGGGCGCTGCCGAGATGCTCTTGTCCAACCTGCTCTTTAAAACCTTCAAAGAAGTGAGTCCCACAGCTCCCCCATGCAGCTGGTTCGGGGACTTAACCAGAGCCACCAGACAGACGGGGGTTTCCTTTATATGTACGTGTGTGTACATGTGAAGATGCATTAATTATACATTTATTAAGTGTATTTATTATTCATACAGAGATATTAAAGTATTTTGTGTTTATTAATTATACAGTCAATATATACAGGTGAAATGACACTAAGTACATATATATATTTAATATATAGGTGAAAATCTGTACTCTGTGTGTATATATATATATTTATTCCTTTAAGTCCTCCCTGCAAATTAAGCTGATGGCTTTCTGATGTCCCTAAGGGCACAGGGCATGGGAAACAGTTGCCTGCTAGCTTCATTACAGCAGCCTGGATTATCCCATCCCCTCTCAGCCTTTTGCAGACAGAAACCTGGCTTGTTCAGCCTTTCTTTGCAGGTGGGTTATGTTTGCTACAGCTCTTGCTTGTCCACCCTAGGGAGGTCCCTGTCCATGTGGGGCACTGGTGGCACTGGGTGTCCCCAGACAGCCTCTCTCTGTCAGTGGCTTCTCACCCAGCAGGTTCAGGAGGGTGCGGGGCTGTTACTGCCCTATGCCAAAGCTAGCTGGGACTGAGACCCGAGCCAGCCCCCCGCACAGCTCTGGGCACGGAGGATGCTCATGAACAGCAAGTGGCTTTCAGACCTGTCTCGGTGGTTTCCGTGTGGGTCGGGGGCTCTGACCCAAACCCAGCACAGCCTGTAGCAGAGGCAGGGCATGTGAGAGCAAACGCATTTTTTTTCTTTTTTTCTGGGGGCTTTTTTTGTTGTTGTTGTTTTGGGGGATTTTTTTTTTTTTAGACTAACTGTTGTAGCTGGATAAAGCAAAGGGTTGAGGCACATAAACTGAAGCTCCAGTCTGAAATGTCTTACTCTAGGCGTTCAGTTCCTCTCTAATAGCTCCATTTTGGGGGCTTCAGGAACAGCTTCTACCCCTAAAGAATGGCTGCTTCTATCCGCAGCCCTCCACAGCTACTGCAGCACCACTGTGCACCTGAGCTGGGGAGAACAGCTCTGCTTACACCAAGCACCAAGTCCCTCAGCAGGGCCAAGTGGGTCCGTAGGGGAATTTAAAATTACTGTTCCTTGTCCAAAATAACCACAGAGCAGCTCAGCTCCCAAAAGCACGTTGCAGAGAACTGTATCATGCACCACTCCCGATGTATTCCTGCCCCTGCCCACCTTGCAGAGCTGCAGGCCAAGGTAGAAATGAGACCCTCATACCTCACGGTAATTAATAGTGAATTTCACTGTTTTTTCCTTTTTTTTTTTTTTCCTTTGTTCTTCTGCCATGTGACACATAGGAGACTTGTAAGACTCCACTCTCTTTCACCTGGATTTGCTCTGCCCTTTCTGGTGGATAGGAAGGATTTGAGCGTATTAACTTAATTGGCAAAAGCATTGCTCAGACATCTGTGATGGAGGTGGCTGCCTGTGGTAGTCTCTGGGTAAAGCAGCTCTGAAGCTGTTTAGTATCTCTTGTGATGGCTGGGCACCTCCCCACCAGCCCAGGATACCCAGCTTTGAAGTGGTCTGGAGGGGTGCTGCACGGTGGGCTTGAAGAAAACGTGCTTCAGGCAAAACGGGAATAAATGGAAAAACAAGGAGGCGAGGGAGCTGCGTTGCTCATGTCGTGTTTGAGATGCGTGGGAAAACTCGATGTGTAGCACAGGGGATTTGGATGGGGCGTTGCAGGGCTGGCCACCGCATTCCTGTTGGCATGATCAGCATCCAAATACAATAAACAGATTCTTAAATCTCAGCTTATTGATTTAAGCGCTTAGAAAACCTGAGCTGAAATGGACCTTTGTAGCCCAGGTGCCTTCATTCACGTGATGTTCTGGTTATGCCATGGTGGGGTTGGATTATAGGGCTGGTTGGTCCCAAAGATGACAACAAAGACCAAGGATCCAGTGTTTGGGCGTGGAGCTGGTAACTTGAGACATTATCCTCAGGTGACTATTTTGATGGCAGTGATCTAGCAAGGTGCTAGCTTTATCCTCTGAAGGCTCTTGCCGGAGCTATAAAAGCCCTGGGGTCACTGTGGCTGGGCATGGGAAACGGGACATTGCAGGAGTCCCCGCTGGATGCAGAAGTAGAGGTTGGTATGAATTTTTCAGCTGTTATGGAGGCAGAAATGCCTCTTCTGATACTTTGGCAATATAAGAGGCTTGAGTGCGTGGAGTGGTATTGGCGTTTCTTGGTAGGGAAGCAGATTTCCAGCAGACAGCAAGCTATGACAAGAAAAATAGCTAAATCTCTCTGTATTGATGGCCTCCCAGAGAAACACCGTCAATCCAAAAATGAACTGTCCTCTTCAGTCAAATGTGTCTTTAATGAAAAATATATATCCACAGACTTTCTTTCAGCCTGTATTATTAATGTGACCTTTACTCAACTGCTTCCCTCTCCTTTCGCTTTCTGTGAATAAATGTAATTAGGAAGGTTTGCGTTTCACACACTGCTGCTGCTTTTGAGCAAGGGGCTCTGATGCTGGGGAGGTGAAGGAGATGGTTCCCAATTAACTCCTTCGGTAATGCAAAGGCAGTGGCAAGTGGAAGCTTAGCTTGGGTTTAAAAATGCCCTTGAGGAGGTGGAAAGGGTCTTGCACGGGTGGTGCAAGGAGGCATAATCTCCTGCACATGGACCGAGGGTGAGGCAGGACTTCATGGCACTGGGATGCCTCAAAGCAGAGGAAAGCATGACTAAGGTTAAAAGCGTTTGCCCAGAAATAGTTTGTTTTCAACACTGTGAAGAGAAGTTAGCTGGCTCAGGAGGAGGAATGTGATTTTTGCATTAGAAACATGCAGTTCTGAATTGCTCGGTTCAAGTGCTCTCAGCCAAGTGTGCTGTTTGAAACAAAACCATGCCTTGTCTTAAAAGCTTTAGCAGCCTGAAAATGCATGTCCCAGAATCAGGATGGAGGCAGAGTTTGAAACAGCTTGACTCTGAATCCTGCTAGTAGTGAGTCTGGCTTGAAATAAAAACAGTATTTAAAAAACAGACAGACAGCCTTCAAGACAGCATCTTTTCCATGTTTCATGCGTCCCAGGACAATTTCTGCAGGCCAGAGGAGCGCATGGGCCGCCGGGGCAGAGCTCTCCCTGGCACACATTGAAAGTTGCCAGGATTGCACACCGCAGGACACAGCACTAGCTCAGCCCACTGCTCTTACTGTGCCCTTAAAGCCTTTTTCCTACCGCTGTGCCAAGAATACACGCTTCCTCGATGCATGGAGAAACGCTCGCTTGCTCTTTCTGGCTCTGCTGAAACCACTTAAAATCTGTTTTTGGAGCCTCTCATTTTGTTCCTTGCTGCGCAGCGGTCGGCCCTGGGGTGCTGTTGGTGGCAGTAATTCAGTATTCCTGCAGCACTTTCTGTTTGAGGATCTTGAAATAGGTTCAAAATAAGGGTTTAGTGACAGTCCCGCCACAGTGCAGCAAGATGGGTGTCCCAGGTGTGCTTGTAACACTGGGCTCAGGGACAGAGCAGTGGTGTGTATCGACGGCAGATGGGTTTGATAAAGACCGGCTAAAAACAAACTGGAATTTATGGTATTTTGGAAAGTTCAGACAACTCACAAAAAACGGGTGCTTGCGTGCCTGTCGGACAGCAAGCGCCCATGGCCTTTTGTAGGTGGAAATCCTCACTTAGACGTGAGTAAATCAATGGGGAGATTACTCTGAGCTAAGGGCACCTCCTCTCCTCTTGTTTTGGTTTCAGCTTCTGGTCTAGGGACTAATTTGTCCATAATTCTTCCCTCGCCTTTGCACCACTTTCTTCCAGAAAAAGTCTTGCTGCTGAGCAGGAGGAATCAGGCCCTTCCTTTGCAGTCTGCTTCGCTGGAGCTCGGTCGCATCCAGCAGTCTCTGAGGTCCTTGCACATAAACATACCCAAAATATTTTGGAAGAGGTTCCTGGAATTTGGCAGGAGCTGGCTTTTGTGGAAGAGCTTTGGCTTTTGCTAGTCTAAGTTTGAAGCCTTTGGAAAATCACAACTCACAGGACTCGCTTGAAGTTCTTTAGCCAGACTTTTCACTGATGGGCACTCATTATGTGTTGCCTTTTTTGACTTGAGTTGCTGGGCTCTGATTTGGGGATGAAGCTGGCCCGACATGTCCCTTGAGCACATGCACTGTTGTCTAATGCTACTACATATCTGGAAACAAGCAAGTATCCTCATCCCAAATCCCTGATGCTTTTCTCTCCTAAGTCTTTGTTCCCTGTCTGTAAAAATAAGGGCTACAGTATTAATACTGCCTGTTGTGGTGTACAATAAATTCATTCATATTTCTGAAGCACTAAGTAGTGAAGTTGTAATGCTGTGGGCAGGCCTGTGAAAAATGAGTAATTCTGTCTTCAAAGCAGGGTTGATTTGTGTGAAGGCCTGAGTTTGCCCATTAACAATGAGGAGAAAACAAAATACTGAAGAGCTGCTGGTTAAGTGAGCGTCCTCCCTCTGCACAGTGGCAGGGCTGGGGTCCTGCGTGCCCCCAGAGTAAAATATAACCTGTATTACAAGGCAGCCAGCCCCAGAGTACCCAAAAATCTCATTTCTGACTGCTTGCATTTGCACCCCTACATTTACCTTATTGCTTGCAACACCTAAGGGTAAAAGTTGTGAATAAAACATACCATTGGTGATAGTTTTTAATATTTGGGTGCATTTGCTTGGGCTGCATGGAGCTGGTTTTCTGCAGGCTCTCGAGCAGTGGGAAATGGCTGGCAGAAGTGAATTTTCAGCTCGGCAGAAGGTAACTTGCTCAGGCAGCTCCTCGGAGCAGCGGTGCTGCCTGCCTCCAGCCTGAGCGCCGCAGCGAGCTGCCGGCCCCCTGGCACTCAGCAGCACAGCTTGGAGTTGCAGCATGTCAGCTGTCCCCAGGTAGAAGTGGGAAAGGAGGGTTGGGAAGAGATTCGGTTACAATACGGCGCTGCCACAGATTGCTGATAACACCAGGAACCTGGTGGCTGAGTGTGGATAGTGTGCACAGGAAAAAGGGGCTTTGGGAGGGGAAATCATCGCATAAATTTATCGCTATAAAGTATTTGCTCCACTTTAATATGTGTCTGTACATGGGCATGTGTGTGCGTGGGGAGGGATTTACATTGCGACCATCACAGAGGCCACAACGCAGTTGTATTTTTGAGTCCTTTGGTGCAACCCATTAGGGTTTTTTTTTTCTTGCCTTCTAGACCTAATCACAGCCAGCAATGCAGGTTGAAGCATTTCAAGTGGGTTTTTTTGCGTCGTCTTATCCGGCTGCCCTTTTACCGTTGTTATTGAACGCTGGGCTCGTGTTGATTTGCATGCCATTTTGCTTTTGATCTCCATGGCAACCGCTACCAAATGGCCTGAGAATAATAGAGGTGCTTTTTGGAGCTGTAAGCAGGCTCTGTGCAGAGCGCTGATGCCGGAGGTTTGCACCAAAATAAATAAATAAAATGAAGAAGGCTATTGTGGCAAGGAGCCTCGCAAGTGGGGGAGCTCGGTGCCCTCTCCATCCCTCTCTCGCCGTTACGTATGACAGATGTTTTTGACAGCCGCTTAAAAGAAATAAATACATGGGGAGAGGGATGTAGGGAGGGACGAAGCGGCCCAGCGGAGGCTCCTGGCACCAGACTGGCAGATGAGGCGGCTGTTTGTGTTTCTGGCAGTGCCACGCAGCTCCCAAGTGCACCGGCCTCTCTGGAGGGCTCCTCCGCAGCCCCCGTGGGGAGGGGGTGCTGGCTCCTCCCCTGGTCCAGCTCACTGGCCGCTCCACAGGCGCCCCGTTCCTCTGCAGGCAGCGGGCAAAGTTCGGGATCGCTTTGGTGCTCTCCTGTTCCTGGGTACTTCCTGCTTCTTTAGCACGTTTTAACAAGTCTCAGTTTGTCAGGGAGATCAGGATCCCCCCGGGCTGGGAGACAGGCCCTGAGCTGTGCAGCCTCGAGCAAGCCCCTTGCTTTCTCTCCTCCGTTACAGCCCGAGCTTGCTGTGCGGGTGGGAAGGCTGGGGGCAGCTGGTGGGAGAGGGCGGCCTCAGCTCTGCCGCCGCGCTCCCCCAGCGCCGCAGCAGCCCAGCCCACGCTGCCTCCAGAGCCGGTAGTGTCAGCAACGATAAAATCATCCTCCTCTGCAGGCCTGAGCTTAGCCCTTGGCAGCCAGGCACGACTGTTGGGTATTGGTGTGTGAGGTCCCGTCCTGCTCTTGGTTTCACCCGCGTTTTAAGGATGCTAATCAGAGTGTTCTCCCCTGTCGTGCCTCCTTTCCGACCCTGTTAGCATTCAGAGGTCAAGTTGCATCGTGGCACAGGAGGATTTGTACCAATTTCCTCAGGTTCTTGGACACGAGCCAGCATCAACAAACCTCAGGGCAGAAAGTTGGCAAGGAGCAGGAAACGAGGGAGCTGTCTGGCTTAGTGGGTGCTTTAGATCACTCCAAAGCATGGCTTAAATTCAGGTTTGCAATTTCCTCCCTTCCACCTCCTCTGCCATAAGCCCGCTTGCCTGCCTCAGCCTCTTCGTCTAAACTGGAGCTGGGCTCATTCTACAAGCTGGCCACAGCATCCAGGGTGTTAGAGGGGAGAGCTAATGGACGTAGGGAGGGGTAAGCACGGCTGCAAGGATCGACATGAAAAGAGTTGGAGATTTTTTGCTCAAAACCTGCTCCAGCCTCCTTTTCTCCCTGCTTTCAAAAAGCTTGCTTGAACAGCAGAGCCGTTGCTGCTGAGGGAAGAGCTGTGGTAAGCCTGGCTGCAGTGAGGGGTGGAGGATGCTGGAGGAGAAGCAGCCCCTGGAGCAGCTTCCAGCTCCTGTGAGCAGACTTCCAGCCTCCCCAGCATGCTGCTTGGATCCGGCATGGCAGAACCTGGGAAAGATCCCTTTGCTTTAAAGGCAGAGAACCTCAGAGCTGGGTGCCAGCCACGGTGCCCTACATCCCTGCAGCAGGGGTGTGGGTGCTGTGGGGTGGCCTGGGAGCTGCTGTGCCAGCAAGGCCCCTCTGCTGCTCCCTCCTCAATTAACACAGCAACCACGGCTTTGTTATCCTGGGCATGAAACAAGGCTAATGAATCATGTCGCACTTTGAAGCCACGTTAGATCTGGAATTGACACAAGCTTTTATATCTATGTCACTCCACCCCTCTGCTCCCCCCAGTCCCAGGCAGGCCATCTCACTGTTTACCTGTCAGTCAGCAGAGGAATTTGCATGTTAGTTAAGCTGTTAGCATGAGTAATTACTGAGTGGGTCAGTGACTCCTCCCAGCAAGCCGGTCTGAAATGCTTTGCCTAGCAGGCAATGTCTCCATCGCTGGAGGTCTGGCAGCTTGCAGTTGGGGAAATGAATGCAAACGATGACTCAGGGCTAATTGCACGCTTTCACTATCGCTCAGGTGTATGCTGCTGGCTTAATTAGGAAACAGATTGGTCCCTCAATGAGCGAATGAAAAGCTGCAAAATCAGTGTGTTTGGGATGGGGGCGGAGGAGGAGGGCAAAGGCGAGTCTTCCTGCTTGGCAGCTGGGCGACCTGCCACAGTAAGCAGGGTCTTCTGCAGAGGACAGGGTGGTAGATCTCGAAAGGCAACAGTCTGCCTCTGAGATTTTGTTTTCCACCAGCAATGAGCAGGAGAAATCAGGTGGCTCTTTGCTGCTTTCTCCAGTGGGAAGGGCCATCGCTGCCTGGCCAGGAACCTGCAGACATTGCGGTGTCTGTAGGGCTTGACTGCAATGGCTTATTTCCTGAGTTTTCCTTAGGATTTACCCTCCCCAAAACTACCTTGCAACCTTTAGTGTATTCCCCTTCTCCATATCTCTGTAAGGAAGGGGGTGCTGTTTGCAGAGAGACTGGGTGACTCAGCATCACGGAGAGGAGTGGGTGGGTGACCCTGTCTCAGCCATGGTGTAACTGCTGGAAGACTGTTTTTTCCAGACACCTGTGTGTCATTGCACTGGTGAAACCCCAGAAGAGTCTGCGACCTGTTCTCAACCATCTCGGTCCGTGTCGAGGTGCATCTGTCTGTCAGCTGACTGAAATTGCAGGTGTGCCATCTCCCCGGAGTTCGAATTAGCAGAGCGGGCAGGGAAATGCGGGTTCCCGACACCATCTCCTGCTGCTGATGTGCAGGGAAGGCATCTCAGCAGCCAAATAAGCTCTCAGGTCATCCTGGGATCAAAAGGAATGATAAAAACTAGTTGGGGCGGAAACGGCCACGGGGACTGGCGGTGGGAGAGCAGCAGGCAGGACTGAGAAGTGGAAATCCTGCGTGGAAGTTTCCCGTTGCGGGACGTTTTCTGTAAGTTCGGGCTATGGCCGGGTCGGAGCAGGACCGTGGGAGACGCAGCTGCGCGCAGAGCCGGCACAGGCTGGAGAGACTTGGCACAAACACCGGCAATAGGACACGGGGAAATCTTTGTTTCCTTTGTTTCGAAGTTTGTCTTGTTTTGGCGTAGCCAAAAATTAGAATTAAAACATGGGGTTTGTTCAGAAATATCACTTTCAGTTTTCAGTGAGAACGGTAGGCAAAAATAGTATGAAATAATGTGCAGAAATAGTAGGAAACAAAACGTTATTTTAGAAAGTTGCTACATTTTGTGATTTTTAACTTCATGCAGAGCCACTGAATATTTTTTTAATATATTTATATGATGACAGTGCACTGAACAACCTCCGAGTTATCACAACATGGCCTAAAACTAAGTATTTTATTAATGTTATTGTTTAGGCATTTATGGGATACTGGTATTTAGTAGTACTTAAAGTAGTACTGCTTGTACTACTAGTACAATAGTACTAATAATAACTAATACTAATAACTACTTTACCTAGCAAATTATTTACTAATAACTAATACTAAAAATAAACTAGTACTACTGGTACTGCTTCTCTAGGTCAGGTTTTCTCAGCAGTGCTAGAGCAAGTTTGGTGCTTTCATTCTTCCGAATTTTCACATTGTTTTCTTTCACTTACAAGGCTTCATTACATCATAAATGTGAATCGCTGAATTAGATAATCATTTCCATCAGAGCTGAGTAACAGGTGATCTGACCTATTTAAAAAGAGAAATACTACAATTCCAAATCTTATGTTGTATTATATCATTAAAACATATCATTTGCTGCCACTACTTAAAAGCTAAGCAATCATGTAAAATTGTAATAGAAGGGTTAAATATAGTTTTTAAAACCTCACATCAAAACCTGAACATTTTGAAATTTTTCTTAAACTAAAGGTTTCTTCAGAGGGAATGTTTTGTAGGACTTTTTCAAACATTGAATGGATTTTGATTCCAATTTTTTTCTCCAAACATCAGCACTTGGTATAAAACTCAAATCCCGTGTTTTGACTGGCTTAGGTGTTGACTGTACTTACTAGAAACCCATGCAGCAAAGTCCACTCCTTTTACAATCCACAAAGGCTACAGAATAAATCTTTTTAAGGTAATGTTTGTTCTGAGAATAAATCGCTGTTGTTTGGAACGCTTAAACTTTGAAAAGGACTGCTCTAAAAGCCCAATTTTTAAACAATCGGATCCTGAGTGTAATATGAATGTAGTTAAGATGATAAATGCAGCTAATTTTCTCCCTCTATTAGCCCCTTTCACATGCTACTTACAAATGCCAGTCAAACTCCGCAATCCTTTCATTTTATTACGCAGTGACGAGGTGGTTGGATTAAAAATACATGATGGCATTTTCTAACTTGGATTTATAAGTACCACTACGGTATCTAATTTTGGACTGACATTTGCCGGGCGCGGGGGAAGCGTGGTTTGTTGGTGCGCACCGGGGAGAGCTGCCTTCTCCCCCGGGGCGGCCACAGAGCCTCCCTGTGGGACCCCATCTGAGTCGCTTCACCTCCCTGGTTCCCGGCACGCTGGCAGGGACGATGGAGCCTCCCTAATCGTTGCCCACGGAGCAATTAAGACGGCTTCAGCAGGAGGTGCAGCACGTTGTTGTTGTGGGGTCATCCCGCCTTTCACTGGTTGGACACTTGCAGTGAATCCTGCTCAGATACTACCCGGGTACTGCAAGAAGCTTAATTTCTCAGGCTTCTTCTCTAATAAGTATTCTCAACCTTATCTTAGGACAGTAGTTCCCATCTCCTCATTTAATCTCCAAAGACCTCTCCTGGCCACTCCTTCCAGCTTGAGATTTCCCCTTTTGTTCTGAAGTGGTGCAGAGGTGTTGTGCAGGTTGTACGTACAGGTTGTGTGTACGAGGCTGCATCCAGCCTTGCTGGTGGTCGTGACAGCTCTCGCCCTGCCCAAAAGCTCCATCCTTCACCCATCTCTTCTTCATCAACCTGAAGCTGTATTTCTCCAAGGACTCTCTTGGTGTAGCATCACCCAGATGCCAAATGCTAAGGCCCAACTGTGGGGGGATCTCTGGTGTGTTGATCTGCTTTTACATATTATTATTATTATTATCACCATCATTGTAGTATTATTATTATTTCCATGCAAGTGAGGCACTTGCTATTCTGGGTTCATCCAATTATAGTTAGGTCTGTGACTCGGGTCCCAGAGGTGAAATGCCCTGTGTCCAAGCTATCAGCTCTCCAGATCAGCTATTGTTTCTTTAAATGAAAGGGACACTAAAGTCCAATTATTGCAATAGAATGGGCTGCTTCTTTAAACTGAAGAATTTGACTCAGCTCAAGGGATATTTGTGATTGCCTCTGGCTTCCCTGGAGCTAAAAAATTATATGCTTTCCCTCTTCACTAAATTAAAACATAGTTGGATTGGTAGTGGGACTGAAGGAAGTCCCTGCCTGAAACCCCAAGTGTCAGCCTGCTTTGCAAACTGTAAGCTAGTAATTGGTTTGGAAATACTGAGTGAATAGGTAAAAAGGCTTCTGAGCGATTTGTGCTGGATAATACAGACTGCCTGGAACTGCCTGGCTTTGGCTTTCTTGCAAGATTTTGTAGCATTGAGTTGTTAATTTCAGGTTTTGGTACGTAAATGCAGTTAACATTTGTACTCTGTAAACACCAGATATGATTCTGTTCTGATTGCACCTTATTCTCCTTTAAGTTCTCATTAAGCAATTCCTTTGTTTCCCAAACATCACAGGCTGGCCCACAGCTGCCTTCTCTCTGCTCACAGTCGCCAAAATGCCTCTTTCTGGCATCTAGGCTGGGACAGGGCAAGGCTTGAAGAGAGATTAAATATCATAACTGAGAGGAGCTGAAATGGCCGTCATAGAGTGATCACACTGTGGCCTAGGAAACCCATCCTGGGTGTGCAGAGAGCTGGCAGCGGTGGGATCCCAGCCGGCCTCCGTCAGCAGCTGGGGGTGAGCGTCCATGGTCCTACAACCCTGCTGTACCATTTCCACGTGTAGGATGGTTAGAATATGGTTCTTTGAGCAACATCTACTATTTGAAACAAACACTGCCTGCCACCTTTACAAATACATTTGATTCCTGGCTTACTGTTTGATCAAACAAAAATCCTGCTTGCAGCCGGGGCAGGGGCATTCAGACGGGGACAAGCTGTCTGCATGACCTCCTCTGGCCAGGCGTGTATGAAGCCGCAGCCAGAATGAAAGCTGCTTTCCTGCAAGTGGTGTTGGTGGAGCCTTGTCGCCTGGGAGCGAGCGTCTGATGTATGGCCACTGAAGTATACACTGGAAAGTCACAAACCTCTGGCTGAACCAAAGACAGGGGGCCTGTTTTGAGAATACGGTAAGGGACTGTAGAAACTTTGTTATCAGAAATTATGCTAAGTAATGCTTTGGGAGGCACCTTTGAGAAAGAGGCGGCTGAGCCGTGGCAGTTGATCTGAGCAAAAACCTGCCCGTCCCCCAGAAAGCACCAGGGTACCTTCCCCTCTCCCCGGGGCTGTCGCCTGGCCTAAGGCATGGGCACGTTCCGTCCACGTCAGACCACGGGATGCGGGTTGGCTTCCAGGGCTGCACGATGAAACTGACGTCTCAGAAGTTGGTTTAGATTCCTTCAGAAACATGAAGGAAAGCCCTAAATCCTGGTTTGTGAGACCTTGCACGGCAATGTTTCCACAAGGGGTCTGAGACTTTCGCTCAGAGGGTTAAATGGCACCATTCCTCTTAGCTGAAAACCCGCTTCTCTGAGAGGTCCTTCCCTACTTCAGCCCAGCTTTGAACACCATCCCACCATGGTCTAGCTCAGGTGGTACCATCAGACAGCCTGGGGAATGGAGAGCTGACTGGCTCCCCCCCGCCCAGTGCCGGTGGGCTTTGCCCCATCCTGCAGCCAGGACAGGCCCCAAAAGGGCAGAGGAAGGTGCTTCGGGCAGAGCCAACACGCGACGAGCTGGTTTGCAGGTCCGCAGGCCAGCAGGCACGGAGAGCGGCACCGGCCGCGGGGCTGCATGCTGCAAGCACCGTGCCTCTGGCCCCTTGCGCCGTTCGCCAAGGTTGTAACGTAATAGCTATGCAAAACAGTGTCTCCTTTTCTTCTTGCTTTTTCTTTAGTAAGTGAAAGTAAGTCTTCCAAGCCAAGGTTAACAATATATATTTATGAGTTGTAGCCAGCTGCTTCTATGTTTGCACATGTGTTTGTTAATGAAGAGTAACCTAAGGGTCAGGTTATTATGTAAATAACCATTGTCAAGGGTAAAGGTGAAGAACCCAGTAATGAGTTGTGTCTCTGTCTCTCTCACAAGCCACTAATGAATATTGGATATTGCCATTTGCAGGGCTTTTTACCCTCATTTTATCAGGGGGTGAGGCGCAGGGGTGGAAAGAGAGGAAAGAGAAAGAAGTAAATTTGTAATTAAGCCAAGAAGAGTTCCTTTTTCCCTCTCCCCACACCAGCTAAGGCGAGTTAGTTATTCTGTAGGAACTGCATATACATATAGTTATGTATGCGTGTATGTGTGTATAGATATACCTTGATAGATATAACTGGCCTGGCCTGCGCTTGGGCCAAAATCACCTCCCATGGCTGGCTCTGGGCTGCATCATTTCTCTGGAGCCTCTGCAGCTCTCACTTTAGAAGATGCCCACAAATCAACAGCCTGCATCTTTGCAGATAATACTTAACCGAAGCAAAGCCAGCAAGCCGTCGAACAGACTTTCCATTAGGAAGGTTAACAGCAAACCTGCCTGCATGGGATTACTGACAGAGTGTGAACAGAAGGTGCAGTCTCATTGCATATGCTTTTAATATCATGCCACAGACAGGGAAGCCTTTAGCTCACAGACACCTGACACCCTGGGCTGTTGTTAGGGTAAGAGTGCAAATAGGAGCAGAAAGTCTTTCTCGCTTCCGTGTGAAAGCACAGATGCCAAGGTAGCATAACCCTGATTTTATTATCTGCTGCGTAGGGTATGGCCAAACGGACTCGCTCCGGGAGTTAACGAGCCTTGCCCAAAAGCAATGTAACCCTGCAAGCCTCCATTTCCCAGTTTCTAAATTACAGATGGTAACTGGCCAGGTGTCACACAGAGTCAAAGGATTTGATCTCTGCGTCTGGGACAGGGGGACAGGGACCATCTTTGCTCTGCGCTTTGTGCACAGCCCGAGAAGGGGCCCCCTGCCCGTGACCGCTGCTGCGCCCCGTGCGCATTGCTGGCCCTGCAGAGGGACTGGGTCACCCAAGGCCAGCGTCACCCAGCAGATTAGACATTAGGTGTCCAGGTCCCACCAACTCCGCTGGGATCTGGGAGCCAGACTGCTTAGCTGGCGAACCCCGGTGGGTTCTCCCTTTCCCTCCATGCATCCTTTGACTCCCGACTACTTGCGTAAACCTTGTCCTTAGAAACCCCTGGGCCAGGGAGGGATGAGCGGTGTGTCCATAATTCAGGTATGGATACATCCCACAGTGCCTTATAGTGCTGTTTGTGATTAATATCAGCAAGGCAGAACCCCAGGGGGCATCTGTCAAAAAATAAATAGTAAAAATAATAACAATAAGATGCAATGGTCAATAATTACCTGCTAGACAATGATAGCATTTGTTTTTAAATGCAGCTTTGTTCACCCTCCCTAAATGTCGAAGCCAGGAGCCGGCAGTAATGGGGGAGACTAGGGTGATGGGGGGAACAGAGGAGTCCTGAGTTGCAGGGTGAGATCCATAAACTGCTGGAGCTGCCGAAGGAGAAGGCTGTGTTGTCTGCACAAGCCTCATTTGGTGGTTTGAGTAATGTCATGTTGCCACTAGGGTGTCTCTGCAAACAAGATATTGCATCTCCAAGGAGTTCCTCGCACAAATAAAAAGCTAAATAGAAATGATGGGCTGACTAGCTGAGCCTGTGCTTTTTACTTTTATGATTGAGAAATAGTTGTTGAAATTGTCAATAAAAATAAATAAAATTAAGTTTCCCTAGTTAGGTGAGGAAAGGCAAGCCTACCTTTCTTTGCTGACAGGCCTTTTTGTTCGGTGTTGGCTTTTATATATGTGAAAAAAACACCATTGAGAGCTTCCAGGGAGCTGCACTGGGGCGATTATAGCCATTTTTACATCCTTTATATGGGCTTAAATCCATTTACAGATGTGCTGTAGACAGAGAGACATTTTTTACAAGTAATTGTCATGTATACAAGGGTCCTTATATGTCACAAAAAGATCTCACTTAAGAGAAATAAATGTGCTTTTCATCTTTTGTCGGCAAGAGCAGCGGTGGTTGGGAAGAGGGTAATTGGTGATCTTTTCCAGTCTGGTAACCAGGACAAATAGGGAGGAGCGGAGGGTGGCTGTGGCATTGCTCCCCTTCCACTTCCCCCCTGGTGGAACACAGTTCACAAGCACTTTTCTGGCTTTGCTTTTAGTCTGAGCAATAGATATGATAAACACCATCAGCCGAACCCCAGGGGTAGGTTAGAGGAGAGCCACACTGCCCTGGGGTCACCTCAGTGATGCTCAGTGGCTCTTCTCCAGCGTAACTGCGGGTCTTGCCCGCAATGGGGACCGCTGACATCGCCTTTACCCCTCGGCGGCTAATCAGGACATCTCTGCTTGTTCTGAGGCCATGTTAGATGCGATTGGGATGCAGAGGTCTGCCTCTTTATTGCCTTTATTTGTAGGTTAGAGTTTCCCTTTTGTAACAAGTCCCATGTGGTTTTTCTTTTTTGAAGGTTATTGCTCTTCTCGGGGTCTGAGGTTTAAAAGGCTCCCTGGAGGCAGATGGAACGCTGATAACATTATGCATCACCTGTACCCCGACGTCTTGGAGGCGCTGCAAGGCTGCAGATGCCTCCCACGGGAGCAGGGCTGATGCAAGGGGCACTCGTGTTGGGAAGGTGCTGGTCCTCCCGAGCGGAGGTGTGATGAGCATCCCTGATTTTGCACAAGCATTTCACAATAACTGTGTGTTTCCCCCGGGGATGATATTCCATGATATTGCTCCAGAGAAAGATGTGAGTAACGCAGTCAGGCTCATGCAGGAAGCCCTGGTGAGCACTCAGCAACCAGTTAGGCTAAGGAAATAACAGATGTAGGCAGCCTTTGCTGATGTTAAAGCATGATGGGTTAAAGCAGGCCACAACTCCGGCCAAACAGCAAAAGGCAGGTGCTTCATTGCATAGATTTACTTACAAATAGTTTTTCCGTCAATAGAAGGCAAAGCAGAAGTGGGAGCAGGAGCCTGAGGTTGAGAAACGCAGGGTGTTTAAAATGATACCAAATCCCTGTCTGCAACGCAACAAGCTTCGTTTTTACGGTTTATGATTTATGTTTAATAAATGCTTTATGCCAGTAGGTGCTTCATGCCACAAGCATGGGCTCGAAGGTGTGCGTAGGTTTGAGATGCAGGATGGAGCATGGCCTTGAAATCAGGGACAGGTGAGCAGAGTAAACCCGGCCTGATAAATAATGGATGAATCGCGCTTGGTTTTGCTGATGATGTAGTGACCTTTTGGGAGGCAAGAAACAAAGAAACAGCAAATGACCAGCAATACTGATGAACAGGCTAAGTGAACCGGACACATCATTAACACCAGCATACCAGAATAATTACATGCAACCAGGAGTCACGTGGTCAGCAAAAACAGAAACGGGGAAGCAGTTCTGTGTAAGTTTGAGCTTTCCATCTTTCAGCAGGGAGGAGGGTTTCAGGGGAGGTGGTTGATGCCGTTGGATTTCGGCATGACTCGCTGTCGGGCGTTTGGCACCAGAGCAGACATGTGGCACATGGGCTTGCAGAAGCCCTGGGGACCGATTTGACAAGATGAGGTATTACCAAGAGTCCCCCATGACGGAGAAATTCCTGAGGCCCACGAGAGACCAAAAATCCCCAGAGCGCTATGTGGCTGGTTAACACACCCTGTAGAAACCAGGGCATTAATTTTCTTTATTGTCTCATCTTTGCAAAGAGAACAGGCCAATCCCAGAGTGCCCCCGTATTTCAGGCAAGCATGTAGGTAGTCCTGGTAAGACAGTAAAAGTGGAGTTTGTGAACGGCCAAATATTTGGCTGCATCAAGAGTCTGTTTGCTTTTCTTCATTGAAAAGCATCATTGTGAATGGGGATCTGTTGGGAAGAAAGTGGGGAGAGATGCTGCTTTTCACATGCTCATCTGTTTTCACATGAAAACAAGAGTATTCATTATTGGTTATTCATTATTACCCCATCTGATAAACTTTCTGCCATTCAGGCAGTGAGCAGAATCAGCAACATGCTGCCTTGTGTAGCCCATCACGCATCCGGAGTAACAGATAATGAATAGGCGAATCAAACATGTTTCCAAAAAATGCCATCTGAAAATTATTCAAACCAGCAAATGCTCCTGAATAACAAATACATCTGCAGAAAATAAGCTTTGTTACAGTGGACTTACAAACAGCAGAAAGACCTGAATTTGCAATGAATGATTGAAGTAACGTTGCTTGGCAGTTTCACTTAAGCTGAAATAATGATAATTTTCACTTTGTTTAGCACCTCCCATCTGAAGGTCTCCAAACGCTCTACAAACTCAATTAATTAGTTTTGGTAAGACCCCTCCCCTACTAATTTTGGCAGCGCATGCACCCATTTAATGCTGAAGCTTAAAGTGAATTTCATACATTTGCACGCAGCAAAGCACTGCCAGAGCTGCAGGAACAACCCAGCTCTCCTTCCTCCCCAGCCCTCCTAGACCCTGCTCCTTCTCTGTCGCTTGAACTGACCTAAAACTTCCCGGTAATGCTAAAATGATACCCAGTATGCATCCACTGGCACCACGTTGAGCCTGACAAAAAAAGAATGCAAAATAATCCTTATTATTTGTATTAAATGGGCAAAACTGGAGAGGAAAATGCAGCAACTTGTAAAAAGCAATCTCTTTTGCATTAAAGCAGCAACAATATCAGGGGTTTTTTTTCTTTTTGAGGTTTCCAAATTAAACAGAAGTCAAGCAATTAGTACTATCAGTTGAAAAGGAGCAGAAATATTCTGTGGAAATTCCACTTAGGTTTCTTCTGAGCTTTCTGTGTATTTAACAGCTGTGCTTAAAAGCAAAACGCACCAGAATTAGCATGTATTGCTCAGCTCCGCTCCCTGGTCTGAACAAAACCTCTGGTTCGCGTTATGTCTAATACCCATTGGACCTACCACCGGCTCTGTACAGAAGCAAAGAGCATTTGCCTGCTGGCTCCGGGGCTGGGGCCGTTGCGAGGCTGCCTGCATTTGAGCTGGGATGAACAACAAGCACTGGCCTCATCGCAGGAAGAGTTAATCCACTGCCATCTGTCTTTATTATGCTTCTATTGTTGGACACCACAGCCTGGAAATCTAGCAATGAAACCCAGTTGCTCGTTGTCATTCATCTTAGTTATTGCTGGAGTTGTGTAATGAAGAGGGGAAGTGCTGTTTATTGCTCTCCCCTCTTTAGAAACCATCCTTAGGGGTAGTTATGGATGGTTATTGGATTCAAGCGGAGGACTCTAGGAGGTCCTCCCTTCGCTCTGTTTGTGTGTTGAACCATGAGGTTTAATGGGGTTTTATGTCTACTTTTGCTCTGAGGCTGGTCTCCTGCCTGCTTTTGTTCTCAGTGGCATGAATTTTGGCTAGCTCGTTTCTGGCACGAAGGTGAACTGAAACAGGCCAGGACTGTTAATATGGCAAAAAGGCGGTAGGCGCATGTGCTCCCGGGCAGGCACGGCTATGCCACGTATAAAAGCAGCGAGTGTTGATCACAGTCATAGTTTAGGCATTGGTGTGGTCAGGAACAGAGCTCTATTTGAAAACAGCTAATCAGAAATATAGGTGCTTTGGGTTACAGCTCTTATCTCCAGGGGCTTCTGGAGGCTGAAAAGCCAGACAGGACACCAGCTGTGCAGGCAGGGGATGGAGGGCGACTAGGGAACGGTGCGGGAGGTGGAAGACCCAAACGCGGTTTTAACTGGGCAGTGCAACATGACTCGCTGGGGTTTACAAGGATAAAAATTTGGAGGCATTCAAATAAACCTGTAATATGGTTCTTCAACAAGTTGGATAGTCACCATGCTTGCAGCGCAGCAGACTGTGATTTCAGACGATTTGGGGTGAAATATGCACCCTGTGGGTTTTATGAGGCAGTTCCTATACTGGTGGATGGTTGATCCAGCTGAGATGATAATGTACTGAAGGATCTGAACTTCCATCCTAAACTCAAAATTACCCTTATGCAAAGTTTAAACAATTACTAGCTCTTCTTTAATAATTTAAACCAGTTCTTGCAATTACTCTTAGGAACACAGAAGAGGTGTTAGTACGCTGAACCTCAGAAAGGCACCACTACCCTTAGCTGCTCTACTTTTTATGCAGCTGCGCAGTGTCACTGGATGCCTGCGACAGACCTTTGATGGTGCAAGGAGTGATACCACCTGTGCAGGTGACCGCTTGCTCTAGATAACAAAAGCAGCAGACTTCAGGGAAGTCTGCAGAGCCCCAGAGCTGATGGACCAAAACTTGAATGAAAATAGGTTTCTGTGCAACAAGTAACACATCTGGGAGGTGCCTGGTTTGCGGGTAGACAGCCAGCATGACTGAATCATCAGCGATTTATTTGTGCCAGTGACAAGGGAAGGGTGTAAGGATCCTCTGGGATCATAAGCTGTGGAGGGTAAGAGCTGCCTATCCGAGGTATCAGAGCACATACTCTGGTAGTGCTTTGGGCATGATGCGTAATAGGTATGAGACAAGCTTCAAGGGCTAAAGACATGGAAGGAGTTAGAGATCTCAGTTGTGTTTCCAGATAACGTATAGCCTGTGCCTGTCAAAGCTACTGCTGATAAGGGGATTCTGCAGAAAGTAATTAAAACTCAAGCCCCTGGTATTTATTTAAAGGGGAAACTCTTGGGACTTGATAGGATTTTGTTGAAATGGACCAGGAAGCTGATTCTTATTGCGCTACAGAAAAGCTCAGAAATTTAATGTAAAAAGAGAGGGCAGGCAGGTTTCACACTACCCTCACGCAATCAGTAACACTGCAGAAGCTGTTACGGTCTCTGTTCCATGCTGAAAATGCAGGATAAGTCAAGCAAAAAAACCCTCTTGGTGACACAGGAAAAATTTGTTCCTAGAGAAAAGTGTAGATCTGCATATGTTGACTTGGAAAGAAACCTGTGCTGTTATTTTGGACTACAGTTCTCTTTTCCCTAAGGTAGATTTACTGGAAGACAGATAGATCTAAACAGACAGCTTTGCAGATTAAGTACATTTTTGCTAGATGCTGGTTGTCTGAGAAGCTAATTTGTGACAATAGACTATAGTTTAGTAGACATTATCTTAAACAGTTTGCAGTGAAGTGTGGGTTCAGCAATATAATCCTACTGCCTGTTAAGTCTCATCCAGGGGGTAGTGGAAAATTATGCTCAAGTAATAGAGTATGTATTGATGGGGTTTGCAGACTCCAAGCCTGATATATTGCTGGCTCTTTCAATTATGGAATGGCACCGATGAAGCATGGATTGTTATCTGCTGACATCTTGTACAGCAGAAAAATGAAAAGCAGGAATTCCTATGTCAGAGTCACTTGAGACACACAGAGGTATAAAGAAACAGATGAGGCAAAACAAAACAAAAATCAGCGTGGCTTAGGTCCCAAGAGCTGCCATCACTATATGGTTTTCCATAGAGTCCCATCACTGGGAAAAAACAGTTTTAAAGAGAAGTGGTGTCACATGAAGTTTCCCACAGTCATGCGGTTTTGTCCCCTCTGGCAGACTTAGGAAGAGTGTTAGACGATGCTGTCACCAGAGCCCAAGTGGGAAGAGAAGTCAATGGTGTGACCTGCCAGAAAAAGTGGCCTCTTGGCTCCCCGCAAGAGCCCTGACGCTTGTGTTGGGAGGGTAAGCACAAAGCCACGCACCGACCCTGCAGGTGTTGAAGACTAATCGACAAGTGTTACATGAGTGATTTTTCTCAAGTGCTTCTGCCGTTAAATTTTGGAACGGAAGATGATGGTGGAACTTGTGCCTCTGAGGCTGAGCTTCCAAAGCAATGGATGGCCACAATGAGGAGGATATAACTGCATAATCTCATTTGGATACAGGTACAGAAGAAAAAAGCCCTTTGCAAGAGCTCTTGAAGCATTGAGAATGTGCTGAACTGCCTCGGAAAGGCTCTTTTGAAGGAGAGTGCCTGTAGGAAGGTGAGATGTCACAGATCCGGCTCGACTCCAGGCTGGAAAATGTTCCATTTTATTCCTGTTGCACCCTAATCCTTCATTCTGATGAAGTACACCCTAATATTTCATTCTAAACATCAACTTCCAGGAAAAAGACCCAAGCAAATGGTCTAGCTAAGTAAGGCCCCAGTCACGGAGGGATTTAGGTGCGCATTCATCTTCAAGTCCATAATAACCCTTTTAAACTTATGAGGCAAGTCATGCTTCAGGTCGTAGCAAGACTCAGGATTTTCTTTTGAATCATTCTTCCAGTTTACTTTGAAATTAAAGAAATCTCATGAGTGATTGCTTTTAGGAGATACCCAGACAATCTGAGAATGATTTTAATATAATCTATATAACTACTATAATTTCATAAAGTTTACTTGGAAGAAGCCGCTGGACTATGGCTTCCCCTCACCTTAATAATAGTAAAATACATTGCTGCATGTACATAACACAACTATTCTTGACACTTGCAAGGAACATCCCTGTGTGGCAGTTCTAGAGATAGCAGCTCTACCTTGGTGCCTTCTTGACAAAAGAAGCTGCTTTTTCTTGTTAAGACAATGGTGCGGATTACCTGTTCCAGGGGAAAAGCATGGCATAATCAACTACAGATATGGGAAGGGAAAGGCAGTGATTTTTGTAAGACATCAGGGACGGGGTCTCTGGGCCCTGCGACCTACTTTGCCACTGGCTAACTGTTCCTCCATCATTCTGCCGTTTGATCTCACCTCTCCTCAGCTTATTCATCTGGAAGATTCACTTAATTATATTAGTCAACTTCACGGAGGTCTCTTGAAGCTTAATTAAGGTTTGGAAAGCCCATCAAGAGCCGCTGGCAGAATGCTCTGAAGAAGTGGTTGATACGAGACATGGACACGGGGAAGGAAAATACATAGTGACGGGTTTGGGCATATAGCACAGAACAGACCGGAGCTATTGATTCGCTGTGACTGTCACAGACTGTGTTTGCAGGGTGCTGCCATGAACTCTTGGGAGATCCCAGGCACGCTGATGCCTTACCAGCATAAATGTGCATTTTCCTGTTTTATGGCACGTAAGCGTATGTTACCCTTATTTATGTTTCCATATAGCTAATTTTGGGAGGGGAACGCGTACACCGGCACTGTGCCTGGAAATGCAGCACACATGGCTTCATTTTCTCTTGACTCTTAGCAAAACTGGCTGTTGTATGAAAGTTGGCCCAGGCACCTGTGGCTGGTTGCTGTCAGCTCTCGTTTCACCCTCGGGAGGATTTTCGCCTGACGCACCCCAAGGGGTGAATTGACATTCATCGCTCCTCTAGGGGAAGAAACATATGGAGGCTCCACCGGGACGCGCTCCGTGATCTGAATGGCCAATCAGTGCCTGTCTGAGCCTCAGCTGGGAAAACCTTGCCGCTAACAAGCCTTCATGTTCCCCGAGTTCTCGTTGCAATCTGTCAGCTGCTAAGTACGATTTCGGCGGCGCTCAAGCTGGTGAGCAACCTACAGCACCAGCTTATTATGGAGAGGTGGTAGCCTCTGCATATTTTAGGTGCAGGCAGTTTCTATTATCGAGACCTACTAGGTCTTCCCTATAACTTGGTAAAATTGGACGGCCTTAAAAATGAAATATTTAGTTGGAAAGCAAAAGAGAAAGCTTTCTGCTTAGCTTGAGGAAAATTTCTCAGATTGTTGCATTTGGGGTATTTAAATATATCACCCTCTTTTGAAGCGCTGAATTCTGTCTATTTGTTTATGCTCCTTCTGCTGGGAAGTGTCATGCTATTGTTTCCTTATAGCTTCCACAGAGCTTGAAATTGCCGGCTATGCAGAAGGAAATTAGTTTGTAATTAAGGCCAAGTTAATAATGATTCCCATGGAGTCTATTTGGTCCTATTGCTTGGAGCGAGACCCTTTGCCTCTGTCGTTGCTGCGAGCGCGATCAGGCATTGGTGCCCAGGCAGCAGGCTTGCAGGCAGGGAGACGTTGGAGGGGTGGCTACCTCGCTGCGGAACCGTGCCGGCACACATGCAGGCAGCACTTAATGCCGTTCGATCCCTTATGCCCCACCCGTCAGAGATGATGGCGTTATATCAAACAAGACGACCAGTAATAGAGCAACCTGCAGATTATTTTTGAGAGGTTCTGAAAAGGTAACTGAGGAAAGAAAGCTTTGGGCTTAAACTTGTCTGTGCCTTTACCAGAGATTTTTTTTTTTAATGGGAAATTAAAGTTGGAAGATGCTTGGAAATTCTTTCATTGCAATGTGCTGCTCTGTTGGTGTGGGCAGAGGTTGCATGCACTGGTGTCCGCTACCGCGGCGAGGACCAGGGGGCTGGGGTCCCCGCGGTGCAGGTGTTGCACGTGCTGATAAGCGTGTGCTGCGTTGTCTCTTGCGCCGCTCTGTCTCTGAGACTCCGTATGGCCCCACGTGTGATAGATCCACGTGCACTGCGGCACCTGGAGGAGTCCGTGTGCGTGGTACACCATACCCTGCACCCCAACAGCGGTTCCATTGCGTGTCGCATCAGAGCAGGAGAAGCTGAGCTGCCTCAACTGTAGCAGCAGGAGTTAAACAGCTTCTGCCTCTGAGGCTTTGGGCTTCATAGTCCAAAAGGGAAGGTGGTGAGAAAGTGATAGGAGGAGGTGATTGCCTGAGACCATATGCTGCATTGCCTGAGTCAGAAATGAAATTCAAGACTGTCAGCTCCCTCCATAGTGTCCAAGGCACAGGGCTGTGTGTGTGCAGTCAAACTCCGTGGCTAGCTGACTGCATTGAAGGACCACGAGCGGGCTGGGTTTTGGGTTTGTATAGCTGGAGAGACCCTGAGCACTTGCTAAAGGGACTCCCTTGAATTTCTAGCGTAACCTGATCATATTTTTGAGCCTGATTTTAATTCCTTTTTTACACTTAAAGGTTTTCCTGCTTTTGGGTGTTGACGATGAAGTCATGAGGGCAGCCGGAAAGTTTTCGGAATGTTTTGACTGACCACCTTGTTTCTCAGGGAAACAAGCCTTATACAGTCAGGTTTCTCATGCATGCCTGCCCATTTCTTTTACAAACTTCAAAATCTCTGGTCATTTTCTAGGCAACTTGGCAGTGAGGGAGTGGACATCAGATATATTAATTCTCTGTGGAGAGACGACCAGGAAACTGCCTTTCTGGTGTGCACATACCTTGGGCATGTTTACGTGCCTGAGTTTAATGAGAGGGAGAAAGGGGTGCATATGTCTGGCCTGAGCTCTGGACTGCAATAAAAAAAAGTTTAAAATCTCACCAGATGTCCCACGTTCACAGTGTCCTCAGCACTTAGCCAGAATCACATGGGGCTTGGTTCCAGCTCTGATGCGAGTATTTAATCTTGTCCCGGAATTGGTGTATTATTAGGCACAGTAGCATTGCACACTTGCGTGCTTTTGCATATCAGTGCCTGAAAGCCTGTGTCTAGGTGGTGTTTCATTTCCTGAGTGTCTAAGTCACTCTTTTTGAGCATGGGATGTGGGCTAGATTCAGGTGGGCTTAGAAATCTGAGTATAGATTATGATACTGAAGGCTTTCGCCCAGCTCCTGCCATACCCTAAAGGCACCCAGCTTCATAGGTGGTATTTTTTCCTTTTTTTGTTGTCTTAAAGCTTCCCAGAGCTCCCTGCCCAGCAGTGCTAAAGGGCTACGTGTTATCAGGAGCAAAGCATGCCCCCACTAGTACCATGAGCATGGGGATCTCCAGGGCAGGTGTGAAGATATTACTTTTTGATAGAATCATGAAATGACTGAGGTTGGAAGGGATGTCTAGAGGTCATCTTGTCATCTCTGGTCTTGTCCTTTTGACCTGGCATAGCT
The DNA here is from genome assembly GCF_949628215.1 of Phalacrocorax aristotelis. Classification (NCBI taxonomy): domain Eukaryota; kingdom Metazoa; phylum Chordata; class Aves; order Suliformes; family Phalacrocoracidae; genus Phalacrocorax; species Phalacrocorax aristotelis. The sequence continues at coordinate 12,273,886 of NC_134291.1, forward strand.
TGTGTCCTTCGTTTGGAAGGAGGGAGCGTTTGCCCACCCCAGAAGAGCTTGCAGCCAGCCTATGGAGATGGGTTTGGCTCACCTTGAGTTGGATCTCTGCCTATGTGAGCCCTCAGAGCATCAAAAGAGGCTCTGGGCTGGGCTGCAAAATAAAACCACGAGCCGAGCTCTGTTCTGTGGAAGGAAAGGCACAGGGGTCTCTCACCACCACCCGTTTCCTTTACCAGCCCGGTTGCCACACCTGAAGGATTGCCTGCCAGAATGGGGAGAAAGACCAAAAGACAGAAATGAAAACTTGGCAAATTCCTTGAATGGTTAAAATAAACTGGGGGGGGGGGGGGGGAGTGTTAATCTGCTTTTGAAAGGTTGCTGTTACACTGGATAGGATCCATCTCACCTGACTTGTGAGACAGCGCCTGGGCCTCGGCATCCGCTCTGAGCAATCAGCCCTCATTTACCCTCAATTGAGAGAAATGGGCGCCTCCAGCCGGCAATTGCTCTCATCTTGAGGCGGTTGCCTAAAATAGGTCAGACAAATCACTCCGATTTCTCTCCACTTATGCATTTAAGAGACTAACTCAAGTGTAGACACTTGCCTCATGGACCTCTGACACCAGGTCAGATGAATCCCACCTGAAGTGACAACAAACCCTGTCCCCTCATGGCAAGGAAGGGGGTGACTGGGGACGTCCCAGATCCTACATGGACAGCGTGATGAGTCAGCATGTTCAAAACAGTGAATATTTCACCAGAACACCTCAGCCTTTGCTCTGACTATTTGGAGGATTTGGGAACATTTGAAGGGGTGATTAGGGTTAATCCATTTACCTGAGTAAGTCACTTTGAGAGCCTTAGCTGTAAAACAATATTAGTTATCAGCATCCTCCTGCGATGATGTGGTGTTCTCTGAGTTCTGAAAAAGGAGATTTTCCTCTGAAACAGCCTCTTCACACTTCCCCTGAGTGAAGTATTTTGCTACTCAGATTTGTGATTTAATAATCATAAATAATAGAGCCCTTAGTGTTATATTTTTAAATGACTGAATGGTGAGATTCTACTTTAAGAAATTGTATGAATGCCTATCACTTGTGTGCATATAAATGTATTCAATTAGCACTCGAATCTTGAGTTATCTCCTGATGGAAGGCAAAACCTTTTGAATTCAGTCCCATGCAAGAAATACTGTGTCTTTTAACTCACAAAAGGATGCCATGCACTTAACAGATAATGACTGAAGAGGATTTTGCTGTATTGCCTGCTCAGCTGCTTGTGAGGACAAAGGAAATAATTCCCCTTGTAGGATCCTATGGGGTAATGAGGAAACCCTCTGCACTGATCTCAAATAACACTGACTAGGGAGAGGAAATAGCCCAACAGGCTAAACTGGCTGCAATTTCATTGTCCTGGTCTTCCATGTACTTTCCATGTTTTGTCTGTGGTGCTAAGCCAGTGGCTAACCTGTCTCTGAACCTGCCACCAGCACACAGAGATTACTCACCCTGGATACTGCACTTCAGCAAATGCAGAATTAGCCCTGGCTAAGTAATCTTGTTAGCATGATTCAGTGTTAAATGGATCTCGATTAAATGGGCCTTTATATTGTCCCAGCTGGAGATGATAAGCCTCCACAAGGAAATGGCAGGAGACCGAAGGAAATTGCTTTACTTCAGACTGGGATGTTTAACCCCATAAAATGCTTTCTGCTCCCCTCTGCCTTTACTTCTGCTCCCTTGCATGGCACCATTTACCTTTGACCTTGGCGTCCACGGGGGGCAGGAGAGACCCCGGGCAAGGGTTGGAGCACCTCTCTGTGGCACCTGCTTGCCAGGAGAGAGCTGGGTGATGGTGATGCATGTGAAAGAGCAGGATGGCTCCGGTGGACGATGTGCTGCTAGTGGTCTCCCTCTGCAGTTCTTTGATTAGACTAATAATTCCTTTGTTAGCACAGTGTTTTTTTCAAACTCTCACTCCAGATGGTGCCGGGGGTGCCTGAGCATCTCAGGGTTAGTGCCACCAATAGTTTATGAAGCCCCAAACACCACCAGGGAGAATCTTCAGTCTCATCTTAATTGCTTAAATGTGCCGCTGAGACTTCTTGGGAATGGCTTGGGGTTTCTCTGTGTGAGAGAGAAACCAGCACAATGCACTGGTGTATCAGAACCCGACACATCATCTCTCCTCGCTGTTAGATTTGGCAGCGTGTGCACAGTCTAGGTAAGAGGCAAATGGCATTAAAATCCCCAAGGGACTTCAAATGAGGAGGCAAACCATGGGGCACTGGTGTGATGGGGACGGAGAGCTGGGACTCTGCAGTACCAAAGCTTCCTCCCCTGCAGTGGGAGCTGACTGCCATCCAAGGGGTCACGCTGGTCTGAGGCAAGGACTGGGTGAGGTGCTGTGGTGAAGGTGAAAGCAGGCAAGATTGGGGGGGGGGGGGGAATCAGATAAAGCATCTCATCTGTGGCCCCTGCTAACGGCCATTGTTAGTAAAAGGCTTCTTATGACAGACAAGGTGGACATCAAACTGCCTGCCTTACCCCCACTCTGCTACTCCTGCCTCTGCTCTGTATTACCTAATATATTTTCTCTATCCATGTCTGATGTGACTTCAAAATACGGATTATCTCCACGGAGTCAGAGACCCTAATAGGACACACGGAAAATCTCTGCTCTGTAGCAAGTCAGACGGTCTGATATCTTTTTCCAGACCTTTGACAGAAATATGGTAAACATGCAATTACTTGAATTTTTCCATAAATTTTGCATTTGAGGTGGATTTAAATGCTTGTGGTATTTGCCAGACATGAATCCCAGCCCTGTAAAAGTAGCCAGTTTGAGAATGGCTGCAGATGGGCAAGAAATGATATAATCTATTAGAGATTTCCTTCATTATCCCTCTAATCAAGGCTTCTATCAGTTTCCTTTGATGCGCTGCTGGAAGAAAAGATCTTCAAGTAAACTGATGCTGGAGATCATTAATTAACTTGCCATCCTCCCGCCTTACAGACAGAGACAGGATAAGAAAGAAGAAGTGTCCTTTGCAATTACTGATCTGCGGTTTTCCACCCTGGCACTGACAGCTTGTAGGACATGAAGTGGAAAAGCATTTTATCAAACTTTCAGGCTTTGACCATCAATTCTTTCACTTGAGAATATTTTCTCCTGCTTGTATTTCTCCTGCTGTTGGATAATGCTCTTGATAGGGAAAAATTGATTTAATCCTTGAACACTTATAGGTGTATGTAGTCTAGCCTGGTAATATTATCTTCTTTATGCTTTCCTTACAGCAAATACCCTCACCTCTGTCATCCTCAGATTATTGTACATGAAACCCACCTTTATTAGGATAGAATAGAAAATTGACTAATAACTGGGTCAGTGGAGTAATATTGATGATGAACGTTCCTTATAGGCATACCCCAAAATTTTCCCAATGGCTTGGCAGTAGGAGTGGGGAACTTCTGCCCTGGGAACCCAGCTGCTTCGTGCGAACTTCCCTTTCCAAATATCTGCACAATCTCAAGTCCTGTAAAGACACGGTTCCCCTTTCTATTGATTTAATGGATAAGATTTACATTTCTCTGTCATCTCAGACCGAACCTGGGATAGCAGCAGGAGGTTTGCAGTCCGGTTTATCTACCTCAGATGACTTCTCCTTTTACATAGTGTGTTTTGCTTAGGATATCCTCTGTTTCTGGCTCTTTGAGTTCCTGAAATACCATTTATAATTCTAAACTAGTCTATGTCTCCTTAAATTTCCCATTTTTGGTACTGTTTGAGCAGCTAGATGGGAGAGAGCTTGGCTCAGCGGGCAGACTGACAGAGCTTTAGACACGGTGCTGCTCGAGACGGCTCAGAGCTGATCCAAAACACCGTCAGCAAAACCCTGACAGCAGGCCCTTTCCAAAGGAAATTTCCCCAGAAATATGAAGAGTGGAAAAGCTGAGGGAAAAAGCACATAATATAGGCAAGACTGAATTAGGGAACTTTTCTAGCAAAATCAGGGATTTAGCTGGTTGTCGGTAGCCAGCAGCGTGTACATGCAGCGTGGGTTCATGACAAAGCAAAACTACTTCCATTTGATTCAGGTTTGGTCACCAGAGGCTTGTATGTGAATCAGCTAATACTTGTAGGAGTTACTAGAGACTAAAGCAGCCAGGGATAGTATTGCTAACACGGCAGACACTTGTACTTTCCTTTCTGGAAAAACAGTGCTGTCGTTGCAATGCAGCATCCTGCCAGCACCAGCCTTCTCACGTAAACTCCTACAAAAGACGACTAAGAACCGTGGAGTATTGTTCATTCACGTGTTTTAATGCATCTCCTCCTCTTCCACGTGCTGGTGGGCACTGGGAGCTCCTGGGGAGGGAGCACAGCGCTGCAGATGATGAATAACATTGCATGGTATCACAGTGCTTCACTTCCAACATCTGAGGGGTTTTCTCTGTCCTCTGGAGCGGATGGCAAACTTTACCTTGTGAATGTGTCCTCCTGGTGCTTTATCTGCATTTTTCAAAGTTATTGCTAAACTAATGCTGTTGTGAGTTGTTTGTGGCCCTAGTTGGCTCCTGACGAGGTTAGGGCGAGGGTGGACAGCCCAAAAGGTGAGCTGTGCTGGCTTTCAAGGACTTGGGGACACCTCACAGGGCGTTATTTCTGGGTGGAAAAAGTGCAGTTCCTGGAAACTACACTGTCAGGGGAGGCAGCCACACGTCCCTGCTCAAAACCCCGCTCCCTCCAAAGCCTCACCAACATTTACTCTTTTTGAAACAACACTCCCAAGGTCAATGATACAGTAATAAATGTTTGAAGAATATTTTTGAGTTATTTGCTTAACTAGACAGTTTCCTTACCACCTCCCTGTGTTTTTAGAGCGGTTACGGTAAGTGCTGTTGTGGGACAAACTCGATAGCTGTCTATGGCCAGCAGCAACGGAGTCAGCTCTCAGCAGCTGAAGACCGTGCAGTTTGCTCATAGAAAGGTCCTCTTCTATGGCACGCCGTGTATCAGCTCTTGTCACCTCTGTCTACCGTCCCAGTGCTGATGGGTGACAGCCAGGGACACAGGGACCAAAGGGCACAGGTGCCTTTTGGAGAAAGTGGTGACCCTTAGAAAATCAGGGACCTCCCACTTCTTGACTGGCTGGTTCGGAAAACGGAGGAAGTTTTCATCTTCAAGGCATCTTGTTGTAACCTTTAACAGTTTGAAATTGCCCACTATAAAAACAACTCTCTTGCAAACTATAAATCCTTGCCTTGGCCTATGAGTACTGAAAAGCTCCTAATGAATGTCCTTTCTTACACACTCCTTGTACACAGAACTCTTCGAATAAAATCTGCTAATTTTAAGCCTCTTTGTGGCAAAGGCTAAGGACTGGATTTACCAAGAGACCAGGGGGTCCATCTGGTGCAAAAAGCTCACTCCCATGCCAAGGTATTTGTTTCGTGGAAGGTTTTAGCCCTAGAAATTTCCAGTTGGCAGAAAAATCAGTTGTGCTAGCCACTGGCATATTCCTTAATGTGTTGAGGGAATGGGGAGAAGGTCCTCAGCCAGAAGCCGGAGTGGCTTTTCCTGCCTTGCTCCCATGCATAGAACACATGATGGCTTCTTCCCATGGGATTGCTCCCAGATAATGGGATCAAATCTGATGGCAGTGCTAGGTTTTAGAAGTGGGGCAAACAAAGCATAATGGGAGCCTAATGAAGCTTTTGCAAGTTTTATTGTCTGGGTTCCCTAGAAACTCCTTTATATAAAGACAATTAGATGCAGCACCATTTTATACCACCATAAGCTTTACTAAGCATGCCTGCATTGCGCAGACATTCACTAGAAGTCTCTGTAGAGGGGAGGATGTACAGGCAGGCTCCCATCATCTGTGCCCTTCCGCAGCGAGACCAGGTTTGGCCAGGAAGTGCAGAAACGCAACTGCAGGGCTTGTCTGTAGCAGCGCACAGCGGCGCACGCGTGCGCTTTCTGCATCTCCCCGTCTGCAAAAGCTGTTCTGTCTTTTTCATGGTCTTGGCCATCCTTCCTCACACAGTTTCTAGTTCTAATACATCTTTGTCAAGGAGAGCATTATATACATGTTAATGCAAATTTGCTCAAATTCCCCAAAAGAATTGGACTGACTTTGGGTTGGAGAGAGGCAGGGAAAGCAACAGAACCAACAAGGACACCTACTCATTTTAACTTAATCTGTTTCTCTGTCCTAATGAGCAATGCACTTACTCGTGGAGAGAGAAGAGTTTGGTGAATGGAAAAATAACTGGGTGGAGAGAATTATGCAGGTTTTTAAGTGTGTATCACGTGCAATGGAGCGTAATGAAAGTTAACACGAAATGCATCTTTCCTCCTCACGTAGCAGCGTCCTTTCTAACTGAACTGCTCTTTGACAAGCATTTGTTCTTTGGCTTTTTATGTCTTTCAGCAAAAGATAAACCATCAGATAATCCCTTACCAGAAAACAGCCTTTGAAGGAGTCAAGACCAGGTAGGGATTTTACTTCGGACAATATCCATGAAAAATATTTGCTTGTATGTTTGATGACGAGCTGTGCAACTGCGCAGGGCTCAATCAGGAGGAGACGGGCTGGCCTGGCATGCTCGTTGCTCAGCCAAAACCAAGCTCAAAGCAGGCCTCTTAGCCCCCCGCAGCGCTGGCGTGAGGGCTCATGCACGGGGCTGGCTGAGGGCCGGCGGAGCAGCTTGCATGCACGCGTGCGTGGGTCGTACCCGAGTGACCCCTGTGACCAGCTCAGCACCCTGCTGCCCGCCTGCCCTGCAAGGTGGTGGTGAGACCGGGGAGGCGTGTGACTTCCAGCGCTGGTCAGGAGACTGGCAGCAGAGCTGGGCGTATGAATAGAGCCGAAGTGAGCTACCGAGGTTTTCTTTTCTTCCCCATTTTGCATCCTTTTAATGAACATACTGGACAGGGCAATACGCACCATCCCACATTTGTGTGTATAAAAATTAATGGAGCTGTGAATGATGTAGTATTATCTGCTTCCATGTGGTCACCTTGAAGGGTTAAGCTTGCACACCTGGATTAGGAGAAATCAGATGATATGCCATCTGTCACTGAATGGTTGTTTCAAACCTTTGCATTCTTGACAAGGCTTTCTTGCAAAGACGATATGAAATAATTTTTATTATGTGCCCAAAATGGTCTGTAGAAGCATTGAAATTGTTAAAAATCTGGACATGCTGCTAAAACTCAACTGATTATTATATATTTTGTTTGAATTTTTAATTCCTCTCCTGCTATCTTTCCTTGGTTAGTCGTCAAGTCTAACTTCTCCTCAAAGCTCAGGCCGGTGAGACACAGCTTGTGGCTGATTGCATCTGATGGGGAGAAAGGGGCTTGTACTGGAATCTTGCTTTTAATCTTGGTGGATAAATTAGTATAAACTAGGGCTGTGTAGGCCATGCAGCTGGTCATGGCTTGACCATGACGTGATGCCGAGTTAGCCCCACACCAAGTAGTGCTGTGTGGGGAGAAAGGGCCTGATGGCTCTGCTGGAAAACCGTACCCATGTGAATGAGGGCAGCTCTGGGGAGAAGCTTGGGAAGCTCACAGTGGACATGGAAATGGGCTAAAAAGACCAGAGTCATCAGTCAGTGGATTTCAGAGCTAGTTAAAACCTCACTGCCTGAGCTTTTCTTTTGGGAACAAACTTATGAGAACAAAAATCAGTCGTATATTGGCTTGCTTAATGCAGAGGCTGCCTCGCTCTACACATACTCCAAGTCATCCAGAAATTATGCAAACATGCCTTGGGCAATGCTGAGCTAGTCAGCTGGTTGAAAGACAGAGTATTTTAGCTTCAGGTAGGTGCCAGGATATCATACCCTTGTTTCTTCAGGATGTGGGGAAAGCAGGCACGCATGTGCTTGCAGAGCGCTGTGCAAGCAGTCCTGGGGTGGTGGGCAGGGGATCGGTAGCTCTGCAGAGCAGATGAAGCTGCAGATCCATCTTGGGGGGTGGAGCTGGGACAAACAACTCACCCTTTCCCCTCAGCATTGTGAACCGTGTTCCTCTGGGTTTTGGGTCAGAAACCTTGCTGTGCTGGATCGGATTGCTGTGCTGGATCGGATTGCTGTGTTGGATTTTCACGTCCGTGCAATACTGAAGACACAATCTTGTGTTTCATTAGCTGGAGGCTTGTTCAGTAACGTGCTATCAGCACGGGCTGAAGTTGTGCTCTTGTCAGCGAGACGTACGTGCGGGTGCCAGTCGCTGGCTGAAAAGCAGGCGGGTTGCCAATGCGTTTGCATTTATATGTGCGTGCCATTGCCTTGCAGATTTAGTGGTAGGTGCAGTTGTCACTTGATATAGCTGAAAGGAAATGCAGGTTCCTCTTTCTTAATATAACCCCATGGGCTTCGTGCTTCTGGTCCCCTCTTTGTTACAGGAGCCCACATGGGGGCCGCCAAACATGGGCCGGGGCAGAGCAGACCTTTCTGAAGGGCCAGGTGGCGCAAGGGCAGTTGCACAGTGTCATTTTGGGGCACGTTTTAGAGTACACGCTTAGGTATTGTTATTGTGTGAGACTTGGCAGTAGGTCATCTGAGGGCAGCCATCCGCGAGGGTAGCCAGATTGCCTTGGCTGTCTTTAAAGGGTTTATCCCAAGAGGCAGCTGTCCCGTTCGAAATCCAGCCAGCAGCCAGGTAGGATGCAATATTCCCCTGCTGTCCCCAGGCTCTCACCAGCCCTGCCCCACAGCCTGCTGAAGTGTGTGCATGAGCTACTGGGGGCACGGCTGGTTTTCGGACAGGCTGGTGCTTGGCTCTGCTTGGTGTCCCCCCACCTCCTCCCCGACTGGGCAGGAGCCCGGAGCAGGGTGTGAATCTCTAGATTTCCTTCCAGGAGGGCAGTGCTGAGCTCTTGAGAGCTCTTCCTCCTGTAACAGATTAGAATATGCTGAACTATGAAGACTTGTCTTAATTAATGCTTTAAATAAGGTTACAGCTAGAGCTGGGGAAATAATCAATAGTGAATCATCTACTCGGCAAATTCAGCTCTTTTCTGCGGGTGAGTTATCTGTAAACAGCTTGCAGTTTTCTCCATTCATTCATTATTTAGAATTATTTCCCAAATAATTCCTTCGAATTGCTTTTGGTTTGCAGCTTATTTGCAAGCAGCATGTTGAGAGCGTCTGATATTCGCTAGTCAAGCTGTGATCATTAGTTTTTGCTGGGACGAGCAGGTTGTGTGGCCTTGTGCTGGGCCCCAGAGTGAAGCAGCCCAGCTCTTACCATCCTCCTTAATGAATTCAGAATAGGTTTGGGCAAACAGTCCCCCCTTTTGTGCAGCATCCCCGCTCACTGCCAACAGCCTCGTTAGTTAAGTCCTTCACTGGGAGACCCGTCAGGGTAAGGGTGGCAGCACGGATTCAGACTCCATCTCTTCTGGATTTTTCCTGAGCCAGGCCCCGTTTGCTCTGTTGGCTTCATCAGTCGCAGGAGCTACAAAATAAGCAAGTCTCAGTGGCCGCTGGTGTTCCATGGTAACGAGCCTGCTTGGGCCACCAGCGAGAGAGTGGTGAGGTGCCAGGGGCCGTCCGGCACCCTGTTCAGCAGCTTTGCCTTACAGCCCCAGTTAAACCTTGCTGGGGTCGGGGTCCGCAGTGGACTGGGCTCCACAGCCGAAAACCAACCCTGATTTACGTGTGTTGCTGTGTCCAAAGTGGCTGCGACCCTGGAAGAAAATCACCAGCAATTCTGGGGCTCTTGCCATGTCCCCGGCTTGCAAAACGCCTTCCCTCATTGTAATCACCACGCTATCGCATCTCCAACAAGGCTGTGGCAGTTTTGATGATTAAAAGGATTTCTGCTTGATAAGAACTGGAGTGAAACTCATTTCAGGTAGCAGCCAAACAGCTGCTGGATGGTACACAGTTCCATTTACTGCTGACACGAACTGGATTGTTTTAAGCAGAGGATGTAAATCGGCTCTGACATAAATCAAAGAAAACAACAGCTGTGGGTCGGCCGCACTCTGGGGATGCACTCCTGGGTATCTGCTAAGAAACCAGACAGGAGGAGCCTGCTGCTTTCCCAGATTGCTCAGGCAGGGTTTCTCTGGGCTGCAGTAGGTAGGATTGTCCCACGATGGGGATTTTGACAGGTCCCTTCCCCTGCCGGCACGGTTGTAGCCCCCACAAGGCAGACCTCAGGTTGTGGCTGCAAAACACGAGTGCTGGCAATTGGACTGCAGTACCTCTGGCAGAGTCATGCCGGGAAGCAGCCAGTGCTGGCACGGGAGCCCGTTCTCTGGGCATGAATGAGAGCCTTGAATGTCTGATAACTGAGCTGAGGGGAAATTGTCGTATGTTGCCCCATGAGAAGTACCTGTCACTGTCCCTGGGGTTGCTGCTGGGAAGGGCCCATCACACCTCCGTGGTGAAGACGCCGCTCACCCATTCACGCTGCCTGCAGCTTGCCGGGGCCAGGCGTCACCCCCGCCGCAGACGGCGATGCGGAGAATTTGGGGAGGTTACAGAGGAGCTTTCACTGTATGGAGCGACATGGTCCAGAGGTAGGTAGAGATCACTCCAGCTACCTTTTCTGTGGAAGACAGACAGAAGGAAGAGAATGGAGTGCCGCCTAAAAATTAAATTCCAAACTCAGTGGAAAAACGAGCCCAGCGCAAAAAGCCACGGAGCACCCGAATGGTGCCACCTGCCATCCGGGAAGCATCCCCATAGCCAGCAACGGTGTCCTGGGGGCTGCAAATCCTCCCGGCTTGCTGCCTCGGCCCCTCCACAGCTGAGAGACAAAACAGAAGCAGCCCCCTTGGCCTGACTCTTCCCTGCTCCAAGTCCCCTCAGCAGCTGTGTGTCACCGCCCTGGTGCTATATGAGCAGGGGGAGAGGGTTGGCGGTTTTTTTCTTCTCCTTAAGTCAAAATCAATGATGATGACAGAGTTATAAGGTGAGAGATGGGAAAGGAGAAGAAAGCACCCAGTGTCAAATTTGATGCAGGAGGTAGTTAGAGGAACCTATTACTAGTTCTGTTGCCTTAGGGTATGTTGGTGGGTACATAGAAGAGTGTAATGTCAGCGAAATGGGAGAGCAGTCTCTTTCCCCTTGAACCCTTATCATTAATGTGGAAGGCATACATTGTCGGCTATTAGTCTGGAGGGGAGGGAGAATAGCACATGAGATGTCTTAGTTTGGAAATGGAGTCTGACTCATCGTCATCTGGTGTGTGAAGGATGGAGGGTTATTGTAACTGTTGTTGTTGCTGTGATTATTATGAGTATTATAGCATTTGGGAGAAGATGGGGCTCTGAGGGCTCTGCTGGCTGTCACTGCAGCTTTTGATGAGTAAAGACTAAAAAGCATGGTGTGGTGAAAGCTCTGGGTGATTTGAGCCTCATTTCAAAGTGTGATGGTGTGGAGTCAATGACAGGGATGCTCTGTGTGACCAGGGAGGGAGCAGGTCCATGTCCCCACCCAGCAGTGGGTGCTGCCAAGGGCACACGGGTTGTTGTGGGAGAGACTTTGCAAAAGAAATTAAATCAAATGTAATAAACTGGTCTTAATTATTCCTACTGCTGCTGTAATCGTTGGTGGAGAACGAGGAGTTGCAGGGAGGGTCTGCAGGCACAGATTTGGGGTCTGAAGTTTGCATGACTCCCTCCCTGGAAATGAGCCTGAGGATGGCATCAGTCTGTCTGCTTTGCACATCAGCAGCGGCTTTTGTCCAAAGACACCAAATATTTCATACAACCTCAGATGAACCCATTTTCAAGAAGGCCAGTGATGGTGTTTCCTGTGTATGCAGGTAGCGAGTCGCCCTCCTGCTCCTTGGCCCCCGTTTCTGACTTACCCACTTGATAGAGTTTCCCTCATTTAGGAAATGTAAATAATTCCTTGGGCTCCGTTAATCCCAAGATTACTGGGTAATTCCTGTTTGCGTTAACGGGAGGATCTCTCTCAAATTCTCTGCATGTGAAAGAGCATCACACGGGCTCGCACATCGAGCCCAAGTGAGTTGCTGGCGCAGACACCTCCCCTCCTCCAGTGCCAGCTGCATTCAGCAGAGGATCTGAAAGGAACCTCAAAGTTAGACCTTTTGCTTTAGGATGTTCATTTTTTTGGAGGCATATTGCAAATGATGTCTATTAACAACTCTGGCCGTTAGTCCCTTCCTTCTCTATCTGGCTTTGCCATTGCAGCTTTCAGAGTCATCTCACAGGTGCCGCTGCAGCAGTGTGGGGAGATGGGGACCGCGGTCCTGCTCCACAAGGTGTGAGACAAATGGGTTACAAGCATGTAAGGCAGATCCACCCCTCTGTGCCTTCGCATGCTGAAGTGGCATGCACAGGCTCCCCAAAATCCCAGATTTTGGGTTCCTGGGGTGCCCCTTCAGGGATGCTGCATTACCCCAAGCCTTTTCTTCCCACGCTCTGTCTGGATGGGAGAAGGCAAGCGTGGAGGTGGTGGCAGTTCCCCCGACCCCGTCTGCAGCTCCCCTTGGGCCCGGATCCAAGAAGCCAGGGGAAACGCCGCGGGCTGCCCGCTGCGCCCGGGTCGGCTGGCAGCCGCAAGGGCAGAGCGGCGCGCTCAGCCGGCTGCATCGCGCCTCCTTGCTGCTGTTTGTGACCAAATCTCCTGCTGCTGCTCGCAGGGGAAAATAATTAATTAAGCCAATTAATGAAGATAAATTGGAGTAGCAGCTTTGGAAAAATACCATCGGTCAACAGCCAGCCGTTCCCCCGGGCGGGCTGCAGAGGCAGCGGTCTCTCTTGGCAGTGCCGCGACAGGACTGAGCGCTCTCGGGCTGGCGGCTCCGCTCGCCTTTCCCCGCCACGGGCTGGGCGAGTCACGCCAGCCCTCCGCTCTCACCTGCGGCTGTGGCCAGGAGCCCTGCGTGGGGGTGCTGCTGTGTCAGGAGCTGGGCGTGTTTAAGGTAATAACAAAATAAAAGGAGAAAAAAAAAAAGAAAATAAAAATCCCTAAAATACCCCAAAAAACTGTCACACATCAGCCGGTGCTCCCAGCCCCTTCAGCTCAGCACTGAGTCAGGCCAGGGGATGCTGCCAAGGTGGTGTCAGACCTCCAGCCTCGCGGGCTGTCACTCAGCTCCTTCGTTAGGAGGGAAAAAGTGCTTGGGAGCCTTCGCTTCCCACAGTGATTTTATTTCAAAGCTCTTGCAAATCAGGGGAAAGAGGGTATGAGGTTCACCTCTGTATGTGGGCTGCTGACTGAAAAAAAATTTCTTAATTTTGGCAATGATTTGGTGGTTGTAAAGAGTGGGAATCCAGCTGGGCATTGGGGGGTCTGGGGATGTTCTTGGGGTTGAGGTGAGAGGAAGGTGGAAAGCCAGAAAACCCTTTATGCAGCTGGGAAATCTGCGTGTCACCAGTATCTGCAGGGGGGCGGAGGGCTGTTAGCGGAGCAGCAAGATTGGTTTTCTTGTATTATTCCAAAAACATAGGGCTGATATTTATTTCATTAGGGTCAACCTTTCTGTAGCTGGTAAATGAATTCCAGGAAGTGAGAGGAACCCCAGGATCAGAGACTTTACTTCATTTGGGATTGTGTGCAGCTAATATTCTGGTTAAATAAATACATTTTACTAATTGGATTACTCAGACAGTGTAATATACTGCTGGATTTCCAACATGATGCTAATAAATTGTGTGAAGAACTTAATCATGTTAGCTTCCAAAAAGCTTGTAAGAGATGAAATTAAAAAATAAGTAGAAGTTGACATCTATTGCATTTCACAGTGTCTTCGTTTTCCTCATCCTTCTTACCATAGCACAGCTGATGTGGATTTCTTTTTTTAATCTGCCTGTGATTAGGGAGGGCGCAGCGTTAGAATAGGTCCTGCAGGATGGGGCACCTGGCTTGTTTGTCGCTTCTCACGCTGCTTTGTATCAAAGCAGAGGGAGTGAGACCTTGACTTCATCTTCCGGAGGCAAACATGCTGCAGTTTATTTTCTTGGATGCACGCGGAGGGAAATGAGGCCCGAGAGAAGGCAGAGCACCCAATGCTCCCAAAGGCTGGAAAGGCTGATGCTGCGAGCCTGTGGTGGGGTCTGGCACAGGGGCAGTGGGATGCAGCCCCGGGCCGGGTCCTTTGCCCGGCACATCCCGCAGGTCGGTGCGGTTGGTACGAGCGCCTGCTGGGCACGGGGAGGTGAATAATGGCAGCATGGGACGGGGCGTGCTGTGCATCCGAGTTCCTCTGCATCAGCAAAATGATGGAGCACGCAGCGCTGCCGCCATAATTCATCATTACTGAAATACCGTTTCCTTCACACTGCTACTCAGTTCACCTGCATGTTTCCAGCAGAAAGAGAAAATGGAAGAAATCCTTTTCTTTCTTTTTTAAATTTTTTTCTTCTTTGATAGAAATGTACACTGAGAGAGGGAATGGCTCTTCCTCTCTAGGAATCAGTGACAAATGGCCTGTTAAAAACAGATAACTTGTAGCCCCATCAATAGAATAACACCATGGGTTATATAGAGAGCTCAAGATGTATTATTTAAGCCACAGCCAGCTGTCAATAGGCTCTGCTCTCTACTGAGAAATAAATGCCAGGCAAAGGGAGTTTTGTGGCTTGAGCCAAGGGGCCAGGGAGCCTGCTAATTGATGAAGTCTGCTCTGAGCATCTGGCAGAAGGACAGCTCACTTGCCTGTTACACAGGTCAAATGCAGTGCTCTAACACCCGCGGCATTGTCTTGGGGTAGGGATGCTTGCTCCTAACTCCAGTTACACCCCAGCTCCTTCTCCGATGGGTTCCCTCTGCTGCGCATGGACCTGTCGCACCCTCCCTGCGTGGGACAGGGTTTGCTGTGATACCAATTCACGTGGACTCGATACCAGCACCTCCATAGGATGGAAATAATAATCTCTGTGTTTGCCTTTGCAAACGCCTCACCAAAATGGTGCTCCGGTGCTAGGAGCTAAGGGGTTAAAGTACCCCTTACCTTGCTCACAAGCCGCCTCTTTGGACTCCTCTAAACTTTTCGGATGTATTTGAAGCATCAAATGGTGATAATTGTTGTATCAAAGGGGGGGAATAATTTGCCTTTCTGAAGTGCTGTGAGATCTCCAGATGAAACGCTTGGCTGCAGTGATTGGCACTAAAAAGGAGGAGTTGCCAATTCTTGTTACAGCGTCGGTTCCCCACGAAGGTTTGGACGTGTGTCCTGGTGCACGTGTTGTGGTAGCCAGGAATCCTGCCCCCATCCCTCCAGTGAGGCCTCCTGCTCTTTAGGGTGAGGCACAAGACCTAAGTGAGGGCAGGTGATTTCCACAGAGACAGCAATTCTCACACCAAGGCAGGAGCCAGCTCCAGTTCCCAGCTGCATTTTGGAGAGTCAAACCCAAAAGAACCAGATCAGGCAAAGTACCTGGGAGCAGCAGGGACTCAGAAAGCCAAAAAGCAAAGTCCAGCCTGGCGCCTGCAGTCGGTGCTTACAGACTTGGCTGAGCAGCACTGTATACACAGCAACAGAATCTCTGCACTGCTGCGCTCCCCCTCTTCCCCTCCCGTTTATATCTCCTCCTGATCAGAGTTTCCTTATTTTTTGAATTCCCCATTTAAAAGAAGTATTGTCTGCATGAGGCCTCACCCTGCATTTATTTATATTTTCGCTCACAGCGGGATTTAAAAACAACAAACCAGCCCCTGAAATGGCAGCAGCTTCCCCATAACCTGAACCTCATTGAAATACTAATAACTAGGTTTTGATGCAGCTTTGTAGGTATTAATGCAAATGTTTTTCTGACTCTCCAGGTTTAATAGCAACAGCTTATACAACTCTAATTAGCATAACAAAATTCAGTGATGAGGAGTAAAATGCTTGTCTTGTTTGATGTTTCCTGGTAATTAGTAAGAATAATGATTTATGCAGTGTTCCTGGTCCCCAGCTCACAAAAGATGGCAGAGCGCACTCTCGGCAGTTAACTCCCGTCCTGTGGGGAGGATGTAGCTGATGGAAAATGCATGTGCCTCCTCTTCCCTGAGACCCAGACGTGCTCGCACAGCACCTGCACCTGAGCGCAGAGGCAGTCCAAGGGCTCGGGGAAGTTTCCCTGCACACGTTTGCACGTGTTGGTCCACGCAGAGTTCTACGGTTACGTCTCACGCATGCTCTCGTCGAGGCCTAACTGGCGGCTGTGCCTTTTGGATAGGGATGGGCAGCAATCGTGCAGAGCCAGGGCAAGGCTTTTGGTTTAGAGATTGGACGCACGTGTGTTTGAGAGGTTAAGTTTTTCCCTTCTGCATGCAGCTGGGAAGCTTTCCTTCTCTTATTGCAAATATTGGAGACAGGGACCCCCTGAAGTAGGTCTGCTGCGGCGGGGGGAGGTTTCCACTCTGCTGTGCCCTCTCAGAGCCAGCGTTTGCATGGTGAGAAGGCAAAGCTGCTGTTGTACAGCCCGTGTTTGCTCCTCCTGGCAGCAGCGCGCAGCGTTCCTCCCAAAAAACCCCTTTTCTCCCTGCCTTTGGCTGGGTATTTCACCTGAGGCTTTGTAAAACACAGCAACGTGACTTGGGCACTCTGTTTTGGGCCATGAGGAGTTAAGGGTCAAAAGAAAAGAGGCTGTTGCTGGCGCAGCATATACTGGCATTTACCAGGTTGCAGCCCTGTGTGTTTAGCCTCTGCACACCTAGGGCTCTGTGTCACCTTTAATATTGCTCCCCTGCTATGAACCCTCCTTGGGTTCATGGGAAACTGCAGGCTCTGCCCGGCCAAGAAACCCCCTTCACCCCCATTTTGTGTAAGAGGGGAAGGATTAAAAGCCACTGCTGCCTTCGCAGCTGCGGTACAGCCCCAGCGGTACCTTCAGCGCTCCATCACCCGCTGCGGGGGAACTGGTGGGGACGGTCCATGCTGTGAACCTCTGGGGAATGCCCTCGGCTGTCCCTCGCCTTGCCTCTGCCATTAAACGTGCTATGAGTTATGGACTTGCCAATGGGCTGGGCACATGAAGCCCTTGCATTAGCCACAGACTGTCCCCTTTGTCTCCTGCTAGCTCCTGCCCGATCCCCCAGCACCATCGTCTCCTTACAAAAGCTTTCACTGTATTAACAACTGTAGAGTAAACCATCCAGGGTGGTAAATTTTGAACTAGTAAAAAGAAACCCTCCTTTTACGTGGTCTGTAGTTGGCTTTGTGGAGGGCAGCGCTGAAGGTACTTATTGAGATAAATGTTCTGGCTGAGTTTTTAAAAGGACTAAATAATGTTGGCCATTCGCGGGTATGTAAGGTGACAAAATTAAGGGAGAAGTTAAACTACCTGCTACTGAGCGTTGGATCAATTTCTGTGGCAGTCTGGAAGCAATCTCTGACTGTGCAGGCAGCTCCCCAGGCAGGGACTCGTCCGGCACAGCTGAGAGGAGAGCCGCTGTGTTTCTGAAGTACCAGAGCTTGGATGTAGTAGCAGCTATGTCAGTAGCCTGATCCAATACAGCAAATCCTTTGTTTCCTTGCTAAGAAAGCTAATTTTGCAAAGTAAAAAACTGAATGATGTGTAATCTGTGAGCGCCACAGACAGAGGCGCTCCTGGGAGAGAGAAATTGTCATCTGAGGAATAGGACGGATGCAACCAGGGCTGCTCACTTGTATTTCCTCCTTCCCTCCACCCTTCCAGTGTTTCTGAAATGGCTCCTGCCATGAGACACCCCGAGACAAGATGCATTCATTCATATTAATAACATTTGAGTATTTGCATGGGTAAGGTGGCTCAGAGAGAGGCAATCATGATGAGAAGAATAATTTCATCCAGCCAGTCTTTGCAAACCACTCTGGGGAAAAGCTTTCCCACCCTGAATGCAGTGGGAAGCTTTAACTGTACTGTTCACATAAGAAAGCACAAGCCCATCTGACAAGCTGCAAATGCCAGCCTGGAAATGTCCCCTCCATCCCCTCTGCGCAGGCAGCTTCTCCCTGCCCAGCAGCACCTCGCCGCTTCCCCAGGCTGCTCACACCGGAGGCAGCGTGGGGGGCTGACCTCCGCCAGCTGCTGGGGGATGTGCAGGCCTCTTGGGGAGAGCTGGGGTCACGCTTGTCCAAGCAATGCAGAATTCACTGGGCGGCAGTTACCCCTTGAGCCCAGGGCTGCGCTGCCCAGCTCTGGATGCTCCAGCCCCCAGCACACAGCTGGCTAGGAGCGAGGCTCCCTGCTCCAGGGGGTGGTTGCAAGGCACAGAGCCCCCATCTCTTCCCAGAGCATTTTCCAGTGTCTCCCACAGAGGAAATTCCTTGGAGTGAGATCCCGCCCTCCTCTCCTAGGGAGGTCAGATCTGCTGGGGAGCCCAGGAGCTAGCGATGGGGAGAGATCCTGCCTGCAGCCCCTGAACTCCCACTCACCTGGCTCCTGAAAGGTGCAGCAGCATCCCTGCACTTTTTATAGTGATACTTACTTGTTAGCAAAGGTTTAGCATGCAGAGGTGGCTTATCCTGTCTTAGTGGTTGGTCGCCGCAGACAAGCATCACTAGGCACTCTGGTGTTTTTCGTGTTTGTGCCCCGCTGGAGCATAACAGCGTCCTCGGTGAGCACAGCTCCTGTCCTTGCACCCGACCCCTGCTCAAGGTGAGGCATCGCAGAGGTGCTTGGCTTCTAACCTGGTGCAATGAGCCTTACACTGGGTCTCCCTACGCAAACATTTGGTTCACGTAGGGGTTTTATTTGTTGTAGAAATAATTAAGTTTTGGTACAATGCCTTTAAGATCTTGTGCTTGGCTTGTTAGTGCAGGGTGTAAACGTGAGTTACAGCTAGACCTGAGGTTACCAGGAGAGCTCAGTACCAGTGGGAAAACAACCCTGAGAGGCAGATGGAGAGAGCATGGTGTGGCCAGACCGAACGCTCACGCAAACACGGCCAGATGTGTGACTACATACTGACAAAACTTGCCTTGCCGGCAGACAACGGCACGTACACGGTTTAGCCCCGCTTTCTGGGGGCTTTCCAGAGGGCCACGTAATCTGCTGCAGAATATATTGCGAACCTTGTTGCTCCTCCAAATTTCAGCCAAGACAGGCAAGCTCCCAGCAGCTGCGAGGCAGGGTTGCAGTCTGGCTCATAGCGTTGGCGCTCATGGGTTTCAGCAAGTCTGGAGGACCATGCAAGTTGTAGATGCAACTAGAAAAGCTTGTGGCAAGCCATGTGGGCTTCAGAAGGCGTGTGGGGTCTGAGCTGGTGGCAAAGGTTGGACTGGGGTTTGATTTGAAATGCCTCACCTGGTGTCCAGAGCGCTCTCTTTCACGGCCTTTGGAAAGGATTTGTGTGCTTTAAATACAGCTCTCAAAAAAGTAAATGTCTAGCCTGCGGACGCCTCTAAGCGTTTCTGCAGGCTCTCTCCAAGGTGGTCATCCTTGAATGGGATGAGAGTTCTCTGCAGATGGCAGCTGGTCAGCCGGCTCCCAACTTCCTACTGCTGAACGCTGCCAAGTAGCAGAACTGAGCCCCACTGGTGTGTATAGACCCACTGGTGGGACCTACCTGTGGCCAGAGGGTGCCAAAGGGGCTCCTCAAGGAGCCTTTAGAGAGGGGATTTGCAGGTACCTGGTTTCCAGCACGGCTGCCTCAAGCAGCCCAGCATCAGCTCCAGCGCGAGGTGGCAGGCAGAGACAAGGGGGAGAGAAGAGAGCCCTGAGGGGGTGCTGCTGTAAAGCGTTTCCACCCCTTTCTGCTTCAAAAGGCGTGCAGGCTTCCCAGAGCCTGCGTGCGCATGGATGTGAATGATATAAATGTAAAACTGGCCTTCTCAGGTTCCGAAGAGCGCAGTTTGCAGCTGGAGATGGATCACCAATCTTCCAGGGAATTGTTCTCTACAAGGTTAAGCATGTTTGCAGAAGAAATATGGATAATGCTCTTATCATGTATGACCTTTACTATATGTGTAACATTGTCAGTGACAAAAATGCCATTTTTTAAATGGTTTTCACACTATGGTATCCAGCCATTAATCATGATGTATGTGAGTGACTCTATATTGTTTCTCTGAAATTGCATCATTAGATTACTTTCCATCCCGGCTGCTCACATGAATTGTACCCCCTGTTACCATGAGCAAGGTTCCTATCTTCCATGCCTAATGTCAGCCTGGCCCTACGTTTACCCAGAGGACTAGGGAGAAACTTCCAAGGCACAAAGGCTGCAGCTCTCCTTCCTCAGCAGACAATTTGTGCATATGTGCGTATAAATGGTGCACTTACTTTAAGATGTCTCTCTAATCCAGGAGTTGATAAATGACTCTTTCAGATGCCTCTGCTGATGTTGCATTTTTAATGTAGACAAACTGTAGCTTTGGCTCTGGTCTGCGTATCCCTGCTGCTGCCGTCTCCGCTCTCCCTGGGTTAATGTTTCATCTTGCCTGCTATAATTCCGGAGTTTTTACTTGCAAAGTGTATTTTGATTTACAGAAGGTGAAAAGCAGTTGGCAGTTTGGTGTTTACTCTTTTGTGGGCTGCTTTTTTTTTGATGCAGTGAGCCTTCAGGTGTGAGTACTGTTTCCCGCTATGCATAACTAAATTTTACCTCCCCTCCCTGAAGAAAGGTGCCACCCAAAAGGGATGGCAAACAAAAGCCCTTGTGTCCTGCTTGAGCTATGGTTTTGGGGTCACCATGTGAGTTGAGGTCACACTCCAGTGCATGGTGGCACATAACACCTGCCAGACAGGTCTTGTGCAGAGATCAAGGGGAAAACAGAGCTCACAGTTAGCAACTAAATAGGTAGTCATTATATGTAGCCCTAACACATAAGCCCTGACTGTTTCTGCCTTTTCCCCCTTTATTGCTGGCATTAAAGCAGCCACTCAAGAGCTGGGCTGGTTTTAGCGAAGTCACGGCTGTGGGCATCGCCTTTGCAGCCCTGTGCCCAGCCTCGGTGTGCGTGTGAGCAGTGGAGTTGGTGTGTATGCCCATGCCCATGCCCGCTCTGCACAGCCCCAGTGCAGGGCATCGCCAGCAGCTCCAGAGCTGCTGCACGAGCCCAGTGGTTCTGCTGGCAGCTGGAAGATGGCATCACAGGCCAGGTAAACATGGCTTTGGAGGTATCCCTTGTCGCTCAGTTGGAAGGTGGTTAACGTTATCCAGGGTGTCACCATGGGCTTGTTGGGAGCTGGTCTTCCTTTGCTGCTGGAGCGGGAGTGAGTTAGATGAGTTGAAGGGAAGCAAAGTGTTTCTGATGCAGATAATGTGGATGTGCTCCATCCATGCAGAGCTGTATGTATCCAGGCGGGAGGAGGGATTCCCAGTGTTTCACGTCTC
This sequence comes from Phalacrocorax aristotelis, assembly GCF_949628215.1. Classification (NCBI taxonomy): domain Eukaryota; kingdom Metazoa; phylum Chordata; class Aves; order Suliformes; family Phalacrocoracidae; genus Phalacrocorax; species Phalacrocorax aristotelis. Next base: position 12,295,125 of record NC_134291.1, read on the forward strand.
CAAATGTAACTCATTAAGGTCTAATCTTGCTCGTTCTCGTCAGCATCAAACAGGAGTGAGGCCGCTGAGATCACTGAGCTCTTCAGCTGGAATGGGAAAGCAGAGAATTTGTTGGGAGAAGATTATTTTAGAATAACAAAAAAGGTCTATGTTTTCTAGCCCATTGCTGATTTTGAGGAAGACCTCCCTAGGCCTTTGACATCCGCAGGTACCTTTGTCTCTGGGCTGGAGTATCTCTCCCTTCCTCCTACTTTTGTGCAGAGCTCTTTGCTTTGGAAACTTTCCGTCTCTTACTACATGCATATGTTCTGCCCAGTACGGTAGGGACTGGTTACACCACTGCCACAGGGCTCCGTAATCCCTTTGTTCTGCTTTTTTACACAATTCTTCAGTGTTGCAGAGAGGCAGCAGGTCCCCAGGTGCAGGCTGCTGTACCTTCCCCAGTGTGCAGTCTGTCCCCACCAGCTTGATCCCTCCTTCTGTCCCCATAGACCCTCACAGGCTTTGCTGCTGTCCCCAGAAATCCCTATTGCTTATTGATAACTTTCTGGTACCAAACCGAGTGCTTGTGGCTGTCGTAGCCCTTGCTCAACTCAGTTTATGGGCTGGGGGCTCTCACCTGTGTCTCAGGACATGCCTGGCATGGCTTTGGGCACGGATGAGTGCTGCATCCCCAGGGGTGAAACTGGGAGAGGTGATGCCAGGCTGGGTCTGCAGTGCCCTGAGGCAGCCCTGTCCTCTGGAGCCCCACAGCGCTGCCCTCCCTGTGCCTGAGCCCTCCTCACCCACCTCCCCCTGCAACTGCACGGGGGCATCTTGAGATGAATGAATTATGTGTGTGTGGGAGCAAATGCAAAACAAATTGCACTTGGATGTGAGATCAGGCATGTCTCTTGTCCCTTTGTCTCTATATCCCTGTGTGCTTTTGTTTCAAACTCTTGCTTTTCTAATGAGTTTCTCCATGCCATGTGTGAACGTTGAGACCAATAATGCTGAAGCTTCCCATTTTGTTGGTACCACCTAAAGGCGTAATGTGCCTTTCTGTCTGCCTGTCTCAAACCTGTCTTAGGCTAATCTCAGACCTTATTTTCTCCATTTACTCTCACTTGCTGTTTCTCTTCCCTTGTTGTTTTACCCTAATAATAAGCCCTGGAGAACGGTTTGGGATCTTGACTCACATACCCAGTCTGGCTGCACAGGGTGCAAAGGGCTTTCTGGGGGGATGGACCTCCTCCCTGCCTCCCCTCCGTGGAAGTGTTGATGTTGGAGGCATTACTGCATGTTCCACGCCACGCGATTAGTCAAATTCCGCTAAGTAACTAAATAAAGATGTAATTTTAATGATGATTAAATTGAAGCACCTCATTAATTTCATGTGAGAGGTGGGGAAGTACACGGCAGCTCTTTCCCTAAATTCATTGTTTGTCTGGCCGCGAGACGTCCCCTTTCAACGTCTGGTTGAGTCTAATTTAAGTATGTAAATTTAATGGTTCAGTAAGTAAAATTGCCTTTATTGTTTGGAATGGTTTGCACAGTAATTTACGAGCTAGCAAGGCTCATTTGATAGGAGTGTATGATGGAGTAGGTGACTACAGTGAAGGACATGTTTATCTTAAGGATACAGGGGAAGAATGCAGATATGTAGCATCTGTAATCAGGGACCTTGGGATAACAGCGCTGCTGGGAGACTCAGGCATGAGCCAGGTCACGGGGACAAAGGAACCCGGAGAGCTCGGTCCTCGGGCACACTGAGGCATGGCATGGGGTGGCGTCCCTCGCCCTGCATGGTTGCTGTCACTGGAGATCACACCAGAAGTGACAGGTGCCAGCGCAGCAGCCCATCTGGGGCAGCGGCTGTGTGGGAGCAATGTCACCCTAATGCTCCAGAGAGAGGTTTTTATCATCAAAACCGAGGACGAGATCTCGCAGACCGCAGGAAGGGCAAGGAAATAGTTTCAGCTGCGGTCAAGCCTTTTGTCCTCCACACTGCTGCTTGGGAAGCCTTTGGCTGGGAGGCATGGTGGGCGAGGGCAGTCCCTGTTATGAAATGAGAGGGTCACCCCGCATTTGGGGTGGTTTTCCCCAGCAGCACGGGGAGCTCAGGTCTCACCTGAGGCTGGATCTGTGGTGAAGCCAGGCTGAGATGTGGGTGGTCCTGGTGACTTCTCTTGGCCATCCTGCCGCTGCTGTGCATCGCTGTCCCTCCTCAAGGCACTCTCATGCTGTAACCAGTTTGTTATTATAGTGTTTCTTATTTAAAATGGCTTGTGCTGAGGAGCTTGAAGTGCTTTTCAGCTTTAATTAAGCCTCACTAGACACTTGTGTTCTGGGAAGCGATTATCGCTCTTACCTTGTGGGCTGGTGTGGGAGGTCACAGGGCTCTGCCCAGGGACACCAAGCTGAGCAGCGCGGGGCTGGGAAGTGGTCCAGGACACCCACCACCCCCCCAGCCCTCCTGACAGCATCCCTGATGTCGGACACCCCTCCCGAAGCTGTCGCTTGAACAGACAAGTAGCAAACTCTACTTTGCTTGACTATAGTCTGGCTTCCAGAAAATCTATGTAAGGCACGTTGCAGTCACAGAAAAATAAAAAGAGAATGAAAGCGTTACAATAAGGAGCTGCCCTTTATAAGGTGATACAGGGGTACGTAGGGAAGCCTAATCCTTAGAAAGGACAGGGACCTCGTGTTTAACTGGGGAGGGTCCCTTGCCACCATTATAGGTGTAACCCAGAAAAGCTCTCCACAAATCTTTTGTTTTAATTTTGCCCATCTGCCCGGTTTTACAGCCATCCCCAGTGAGGCTGAACAGATGTGCGTACGCCAGCCGCTGCCGAGGGTTTCCTTCTCCTGCAGTGCGGGTGCAGAGCAGGAGCCGGCACCGAAGCCCCAGGGCAGACACGGGGGTTTGCTCTGCACCCCCTGGCTCATGGCTGTGTCCCACTGACTGCTGCTGCTGCATGTGGGGGAAACCCACGGCATTTTTCTCTGACTTTCACAGCCCACAGTGGTGTCCTTTGCCCATTGCAGGGAGCTGGGGGGATACGGCAGCGAGGGCAGCTTTTGCTGCAGCTCCTGGCTGCTACAGCTGGTGGGAGCGGGGCCGTGGTTTCAGGGGCTGTTCAACTTAGTATTTGCATCAGTGGTAAGAAATTTAAGATATACAAGAAGTGTTTACAGTCCTGCTTTTATTCCAAGGGTGAGTAGCAAGAGGGAAAACACTACCTTGCCGTGCTTTGACTCCTCAAGTACCCTGTGGGTGGCCCACACTACAAAAAGATCACTACCACGAAAGCTTTCCAGGTTGGAGACATCCTTGCTGCTCTGTCTGTACCTATTTCTCTGTGCTTGGGCACAGCTTCTGGAGCTGCCAAGATGTATTTAACCCTGTGGCTGCTGCATTGCAACGAGAGACCATTAGCAAGCTGAGCAGCCGTTATATCCCTCTGTGCTGAGAGTGTAGCCATTTATTTTGCTAAGTAGACAGTGTGTAGTGAAGAGTGTGATGAGAAAGGAGGGAGGGCTGGGTGATGTGGAAAAAGGGATAATTAAAAAAATGAAAGGGAATCCACCCAATTGCATGGGCTGTTCTCAGGGGTTGCATTCCTCAGGCTGTGTTCAGGATCTCAGGGTCTCAGCAGTATGTCCTGCTGCTGGGCTGGGTGAGGGAAGGAGGGGGCAGCTTCAGCCAAAGAGATGAGAAACCCCTTTTCTCCCACCCTCTCTTCCCACCCTTGGTTGGTGAGCAGGACCCACTGACTGCACTGGTGATCTGAAAGGAAACAATGGGCCTTTTTCTTGGTGTTCTTCCACTGAAGTCAACTGGTGCTTTGCCCTCAGAGAATCTAAAAACTGAAGTTTTGGGGTTGGTGCTCCCCATTCTCCTTCACCTAATGACTATCCATGAAAAACTCTGGAGCCAGTCAGTTAGAGCAGCTGTGCTGCTGCAAGGATTTTCCTCGGCTGAAATGAATATCAGGCTAAACCGCAATACCTGTTCATTGTTGTGGTTTCCCCTCATTTTATTTGCTTTTGAGCCTCAAGTAGGAGAAAACACACACCTGGGTTTTAAAAGGCTGTTCATTCTTTGCAGTTATTTCTTGGGTTGCTTTCTGAGGTCTTGCAGGCCCCAGCTGGGAGAGGCTGCTTCAGGCAGGGACACCCCTGCTTGTGCCTTTTGTCAAAGGGCTTTTAATGCAGTGGAAATACAGGAAAAAGGGTACTGTTGGTGCGGGGAAAGTTACATGTACACTTTGCGGCATTAGGGACAGAAATGTGCAACTACCATAGAAATCAACCAAGTTTATTCCTAATTGACTAACGACTGCTCCTGCGCCCAGCAAAGAGCAGAGAGAGACCGCATCCTCCGCCGCCTGAGGTGGGTGCTGGGGGAAGCCCGGCTGTCCCAGGGGTGGCGGGAGGGATGCTCCTGCCCAGCTGGGGTGTTCCGCGTCAGCATTGCGTTTCTGCGTACAGCAGGGCTCCCCGCTAGGCAGTCGCACGGATTTGCAGCCTTTTGTCTCCAGCACCGGCTGCGACGGCGGCAACTGCCTGTTCCTCTGCCTGCAGCCGGCCCAAACTGGGGCGACGCACGGCAGCCGCTGGGTGGGATCCTCAGAAGGACGAATCAAAAGCGCAGGCACCAAGGGCTGCATAGAGAGCTGCTGTCGAGGGCCTTGAGACCAATTAGACTATATTAATTACCTTCCGAGCTAGCCTGCAGCTTTTTGAAATTCCAGCATCATCCTTACCATGAACACCTTTTAGATCCTTCAAAGGGCCAGGGCTGCTGGCTACCCCAGGCAGGCTGAAATCTCTCAGGTTGCCCAGGCTCAATTATGTCTTTCAACACAGCTTGTCACCTCTAATCCTAAGGCCTGAATGTGAGGGCACTGACCTTTTCAAGTCTTGGAAAGGTTGCTCAAATGAGGATGACAACCCAAAAGGGGGGGGGGAAGAAAAGAAAAAAGGGGAAGAGGAAACTCCATGTGACATGGAAATAATTTCTTGTGTCCATGTGAAGGGTTTCACTCTGCTTTCACTTACATCATTTATCGATTTAGAGATTAGTAAAATTGTGCAGTCTGCAAGGAGAGGCAAACCGGTGCATTATGAAGCTGTATGAAAGATCTGCCCTAACTGTGATAGGAGAGAGAATGAACTGCCACCTCTGGCCAAAGCAATTTAGTGCTAAAAATGATAATTTCTGTTTTGCCTTTGCCTAGAATTTATATTTTAAACAATGAATTGAGGAAGAGTTCTGTCAAAGATTTGAAATGGTGGTAAATATTTTCAGGTTCTTTGTTTTAAATTCATGGGAAGGGTGTGTTTTGGACACAGCGGGGGTTAATCTCTTGTGGGGGGAGGTTGTTATTTATATTATGGGGTTAGGGTGAAGAGAGGGCTGGTAGTTTGGTTGCTTTTGATGGAGAAGATATAAAAATGTAATGATGGAAAACATACGTAAAGCAACAACAAATCATCTGCCTGAGTTGCACTGCTTTTTCCTGGGCAAAACACAAATAAAGAAATGGTAGTGAACTAAAATGTCCGTAACTGAAGATCTGAGTCATGTGGGTAGGGAAACTTTTGTACTAATTATCTAAGTTTCAGTCTTGCGGTGTCTCTTTCAGGAACAGAGCAGCTTTAGCTATTCGAATCATTTCTTCATCATGCAAACATCCATTGAACTAAATTCATTTTTCTTCTGTGCTTTTCAGCTCTTTTCCATAGCCCTGGGATGTGACTGTCTTTATATTAATAGGAACTGCTGCCTGACAACCATTAAATGTGCATTTAAGCCTTTTGCATAGCCTGAACATGCTATAGCTGTTCCATGTCATGACTGCTGACGAGCGGGGTCAGGCCCTTTCCTCAGTAGATATTGCTGAGCCTATTAGGCTCTAACGGGGTTAGAACAATTGATATTTACAGCCCTGCCGAGACCAGCCAGACTTTTGCAGCCAGCGCAAGGGCTGGCAGCACATGGGGTCCGATGCTGGGCTGAGCTGCTGGCCGAGGAAGGTGTTTACTTCCGTTCCTGAAGGGAGGTGAAACCAGGGGGAGAAGGTTGCTGGCTGGATGGGATGAGCGTGGCTGCTCTAAGATTTATTGACAGCACCAACTTTTTGGATAGAGTCTTTTGGAAATGCTGTTGTGGGGAGCTGAGCGTGTGGTGTGTCAGGCTGGAAAAGCAGGGCTCTGCTCGCTGTTCCTCCCTGGGATGCAAACGCGCCCTTTACCTGCTCTCTGTGTTCTGCTCCGGTGCCATCCGAAATGCGCAGCGATGGCATCTACCTGTGCCCCGGCATCCGTGGGTGACGTGTGCTGGGTGGGCGTGCGGCAGGGATCACCGCGTGCTGAGTGCACCTGGCTCTGCCTGATTGAGGGTTTCGATGGTGGCGTGATTATAATGCAGCCGGTGGGTTTTGGTTGATGAATGCTGTTGTGTAAGGCACAGGACAAGGTCATAAACTCTGCGTGCGCAGAAACGGCACACCTAGAGGCTGGTTAAAGCCAGTGGTTTGGAGTTGTCACGCTGTGCTGCTCGTGCCATGCAGATGATTGCCCGGGGTGGAATCCCCAGGGCTCCCCAGGAGCTGGAGCTTTACACATCCACATACCGTGGCAAAGACCTGGAGTGACACCTGGGAAGGCGATTAGTTGGAAGTCCATTCCTTGAATTCATGGGGGGTTTTTTCCTTTGGTTTCAGACAGAAATGAGAGCAGAGCAGAGCCTGACCTGGTTGCATAAGAGAAAATGTAAAAATAACCCACGAGCGTGAGAGGGGAAAGCATGGGAGAAGCAGACCCGTGTGACAGTTCCCAGAGCTGTCTCAGCTCCAGCAGAGATGCTCCTGCTCCCTGGCTGGACCACTCTTATGGGGTGATTATTTCAGCCTACAGAAGCCTGTTGTTGCAATTAAATGCTCAGAAAGAGCAGAAAGCAGAAGGGAACAGAGTGAATAGAGAGGTGCAAGAGCCTTGCCACGACAAGTATTAAAAAATGATCATCTGCTCTGAAATGATTTTGGGCCCAGAAGACAAGACGGAGAGGGAGGTGATAGGCTCTGCTTGGAGCTGGGATTTCAGAAGACAAGGGCAGCTCTGCCAAACAGGGTTGAGACAGGTTTTTGGGTTTTGGTGTTAGGATGAGACTTGCAGGAGTGCCGGCTTGGGGCGCTTCTGGTCTGTGCCTCTCATCTGCTGTTTTTTGCTTTTGTAGAGATGACTTAGGAGAAAGGACGAGGAAAATGAAGGAAGGCCTGGTATTTCCTTTTTCCTAGGGGTGTCACAGGGCTTTGCAGAGGCAGGCAAGGACTGCCGGATAAAGGGAGAGCTTGAGAACAGAGGGGGTTAAGTGACAAGCGAGGTGAGGCATTTGTGTGCTTTGGAAAGAAAAAGCAGAGCTCCTGAGCCCCAGGCTTCCTGATCCACGGAACTGAACAACAACAAAAAATAGAAGAAAACCAAATAAAACTCATTCTTTCAGCTAACTGCAGGTGACCGCTTTCCCAAGGTAGTTGTTCTCCTCTTTATTCCACTCGTTTTACATTCACGGTGCACAAGCAGCCAGCTCGCTCCCTCCCAGCAGGATTTAAGTGTCAGTCAAGACAAGGAAAGTCCAAATCCCCCACGTCACAGTGTGACAAGGAGGCCTGGATGGTGGTTAAGTGAAGAGAGTAAAGGCTGATTTAGCACTCTCCCTCTGAAGAAGACTTTGAACGGGCAAGTAGGTGTCAGCACAAGGTGACTGAACAGCCACCCCTTCTTCCAGCTACCCGTTGCCGTTTTGGTTGGTGATGCAGCAGTGTGCTGCACCCCTGTGCCCAGTGCCAGCTGGGCTGGCAGCTCTGGCCAAGGCGAAGCCCAGGCAGCAGGGTTGGATGTATGGCCCCGGGCACCTACAACCTATTTGCAGCTCCTTCCCCACCCAGGGCACCCACCACCGGGTAGCACTGCCTGCCCCGAGCTGCCGGCACCGCCTGCTTTTGTCTAGCTGGCAGCGTGCGGGGACAACTCACTTTAATTAATATTATTAACACTGCATCAGCAGCTCCTTCTCCACCATTCTAGCAGAGGACTTGTCCTTCAGCATTGATCTGCCTTGCGTCTACCCACAGGGGTGAGGATCAACAGACAAAATGTGAGCACAGCTCACCTGCTGCCTTTTATTCCTCCCTCTTATTTATTAGTTAATCTGATTTCTAATTTTCCAGCTGCTTTCCTCTACCACAGGACAGCCTGGTCTGTCCTGGGGAGGAAGGGGGGTCAGTCAGTTGGTTGGCCGTGAGGATGGGCTCTGTCTGGCCAAATCGCCCGTGAAACAGTGCCATCCTCCATCCAGCAGTCCAGGTCTGCCACTGAATATCGTCATTGCGATGCTGTTTGCTGGGATGGCACTGCCAGGCGCCCCCCCACCCTGCACACCATTGCGCAGCCCTCCGCCACGGTGCTCCCCCCCACCGCACGCCTCCTCTCCTCGCAGCATCTCTCCCCTCCGCATCGCTATAATTGACATTTTCCATCTGACAGGTTCTGTTTTCCCTTCCCGCAGTTGCTAAGGAAACCGGAGAGAGGGCCCGGGAGCCATTAGCTGCCGTCATCGCCTGCCCGTCCGCAGAAATGTCACTTCTGCTAACGAACACTATAGGAAAAAAAAAAAGTTAAAACCCGAACAAAACACACTGCCAAGCTCAAGCTGCCGTCATGTTAAAGAAAGGGGGATGGTGTAACAGTCCCCTCATCTCACCCCCCGTGCAAAGGTGGTGCATCCCCACCCTGGTGCCGCGGCAGGGCTCAGCATCCCTCGCCTCGACGCCTTTGCCTGGTCAGCCCCTGCAAAGTGCGGGGGTAAGGGGCTCTCCCAGCTGGGCACTGGTGCCCACGGGCTGTCCCCAGCCATGGGGGAAGGCAGTCGGGTGCCCATGAGGGTTTCTGGACCCCCAAATGGAGGTGTAGAAGCCCAGGTGCCCTCCCGCAGTGCATAACCCCAGGGCCGGGGCTGCAGGTACACAAGCAGCCTCCCACGGGCGGCTTGCTGCCTCACTCGTGCTGCCCTGTTGTGATTTTAAGTTCTCTTGAAGTGCTTTGTTATTAAAAAGTAGATGGTCGCCCTCCACCACTCCCCCACACAACGGTGGGGAGATGGACTGTGGCAGCCCTGACAACTCCTTGTTGAATTAAATTTACAAAAAGCGAACATCCGTTGACCAAACCGCCACGGTTCTGCAGCATCAATGCACGGGTTGCTGTCTCATGTGGAAGTTAAGACGGCTGCCGTCTTCTTAAATTCCTGTGGTGTTCCTTCTGCTTCTTTCAGAAATTTTTATTCCCCATCATGGTTTCTCCATTCTCTTCTCTTATTTAGAGAAATGCCAATATTCTACTAATCAGAAAATCAGATACAACGCGATCCAGCGGCTTGTTGGAACCCACATGCAATCTGTTGGTGAGCTGGGGAGAAAGCTAAAATTTTCTGCATCCCATTTTGCAACGTTTTCCATGCTACTGTAATTCTTTACTCCTTCATCCAGATATCAAACCAAAGGAGACCCAGGCTCCTCGGATACTCTGCCAGCTCCACACACACCCCAGGTTTTCCTCTACAACCTGCTTTAAATGAAGACAGAAATCCTTCTCTGTTCTACCAAGTCTGCGTGACCAGTGCAATTACTGTAGATTCAATGAAAATTTATTTCTTTTGCTAGTGGAAGTGCCCACGTGCAGCAAAACCTTCAGGGACTTTTGTTTTATTATTTGACATAACTCAGTGCATACTCACAAAATACCGTTTTCAAATATTCGTCACAGTTGGGTCTGGTTTCGGTGAGGCTGTGCCACGCTACCCCTGGGACCAAGAACTGTATCTTTGCCGAATCTCAAGTTTGAAGAAAACCTTTAACTACTTGGAGGTACAGGTGACTTCTAGGAAGTCTGAATTTCTGGTCTCAGGAAAGTTAGTGTTTGACTCTTGTGCCCCGTTTCGTCCTTTCCTATTTGTGGTCCTTTGTCAGTGGTGGGCAGAGAAATGCAGCCTCAGAGAGCAGAAGGCACCGGGCCCCTCCTTCCCTTCTGACACCTGTCAGCAATGCCAGGTAAAGGGCGTCAGCCCTGCACTTCCCTTCACAAATCTATGGCTATGCAAAACTACAAGCTGGAGCCTTTCACGGCGTTTCTTGTGCCATAGCTTTGCCCACTTCTAGCAGCCAGCTGAGGAGCAATTTGGCAGGCTGCTGGCCGCAGGCAGCGGGGAGTTCAGTGCTAAGGTGGTGGTGAGCGCCGTGCCCTCTGCGTCCTGAGGAGCAGCCTGTGACAGTGCCGCGAGCATCGCGCGGTTTCTTGTCTCCGTTACCCAAGCCAGGTTTGCAGCCTCTCCCGCGCCTCTGGGTGCTACTCGTCGCAGATGCACGGGAAGCGAAGGACTCGCTCAGCTCCTTGGGACAGGCACAGGAGGCCGGTGAGGCTCTGTGGCACTGGGGCGACAGGAAGGTGTGCCGGGAGGGGTTCTCCTTGTTTTGCCACCACGAGACACCTCCTTCCCCCGAGCATCAGCTGTGTAGGCGGGGATGACACACCCTCCCGCCCAGCCTGGGACCGTGGAGCCCCATCACTACCAGTACGCTGCCTTGCCTGCACTTACCTCCGGGGAGTGTTCCCCTGAGTTTAGAGCAAGGAATGGCCACATAAAATAATAATAAAAAACCATAATTCCCTGAGTGGGTGAGGCAGGTCCTGGGTGGCTGCAGGGCTGGCAGGGCAATGTGCGGGAGGAAGAGGAGGGATGGAGCGTGCTGAGCTTGGGCTACCTGGCTGGCGAAAGGGGAAAGGAGAGGGGGACCCTGGAGACTCGTTGACCGGAGTTTTGGCTGTTTGATCTTCTGATTTTATTTATTGTTTTTTCTTTGTGGAAAGTGAGCAAGCCCCAAGGAGAGGCTTGATGTATAGAGCTTTATTTCCGTCTCCTGCCTGCTTTATGGTATTCTTCCTTACCTCTGTGGGTAAATGTTGGCTCTTTAGTGGCAATGACTGCATCTATTATGCAAGGCTGAGGAAGTGGTGAAATAACAGCATGAGAAATGTGCTCGGATGAGTATTCAAATGTGAACATAAGGAGTGCAGTCAGTGTAGCACCAAGTCCTGAGGGACGTGGGAGCTTTGGTTCGACTTTTATTTCTTTAAAAAGAAAGCCTTAACCCTCCCACCCCCTGGGTATTATTTTCAAATTAATTACTCTCATTACATTAATTGTGTGAGTGCCTGTTCCATTTTCCCCCCTTTCAGTGGGCTAGGCTAGAACAGGGCTGCTAAAAATATAAAACCTAGGAATCACACAGCAACAATTAATCCAGAAAAAGGAATGCTATTGCTGCGCACACTGTCCTTGTTTAACAGATAATAAATAACAATTAATAAATGATCCCGTGTTGGAGAACTCCCTCCCCCCAGATGTAATGCTGATAAATTTCTCCCTCGCTCGGGGGTTAGGGAACACCGGCTGTTTAAAGGCAAACTACAAATCTAAAATGAAAATTGAGTTCTGCCTTGTCATATGGCTCAAATGCCCTCCTGTCTAGGCTGGGGTGGGCATTCATCGCAGCTGTGATGTATGTTTTAATTTACCTAGTATATGTTATTAGATTATAAGCCCCTTAGGGCAGGGATCTCATGTTTTATACCTCTAAAGCACTGCACACACCTATTGAACTATATAAATACCTTTTACAAAATGAATTTGTCCTCCTGCTGTGAAATCCTGCCATGCCTCCTGGTTTGCATAAATATCCAGGACACATCAGCCTGCAGTGATTTTGACACGGGGGCCTCTGTGGAAACTCTGGTGGTGCTGAGGTCCCAAAGGCAATGACGAACCTGACCCTGCCAGAGCTGGGAGAAAGGTCCAATACATTTTAAATTGTATGGGGTTTGTTTTGGTTGGCTTGTTGTTATTTTTAACTATAGTCTTTTCTGGTATGTTTTACGGGGGAGATGCTGGAAGCCTGGTAAGCTGGGGCGTTCACGTCTTGGCTCCGTTCCCACCCCAGTGCTACAGTTCCCCAGCGCTGCCCGGGGGCAGGCTGTATTCCCCTCCCACCGCCCTTGTCTCCTGCTTTTACCCTTGCTCTGAAACGTCACCGGCAATGGGCAACCCAGCCCACTGGATTTTCACTTCTCCTGTGTTTTCATTTTTTCAATCTTATCCTGCTCAGTTTCTGGTTTAACAAAAAGCACCCCTCTCCCCCCACTTTGGTGCTGCAGCGCAGCATCTTTTCACTGAGGATCTCTAAAGCACCGAGGGGAGTGACATGCCAGGGCTGGGTGAAACATTGTGGAGACGAGCTCACCTTCAGTTATTTCTGCCTGAACTCTGGGAGCAGTGAATGAGCGTGCAGGCTGCTGCCTATCCATATAGGTTGTTGTATGGTCTGGACTCGCCTACCCCAACTCAATCCTTAGCCCCAGGTACGCTGTCAATAAACTCCTCTGCCAAACTCTCAGCTTCTGCTGAGTTTACAGAATATCTTAATGAAAAATATCCAGACTGCAAACACTGGAGAATTTGCTGTGTCTCTCGTAAGTGGATTTTTCTTAAGCGTTCGGGTTTTTACATTAATATGCATCCCTCTTGTGGTCTAAGCTATTGGACTTTCTCTTTTTATCCATTTATATTGAACTATTAAGAGGAAGAGGCAGATAGATTCATGCCTCTAAACTTTATTCTCTGGTCACTGCCGAATGCACGCTTTGTGTCCCTAGTGCAGAAGTGCTAACTCAAAAAAGTTCATTAGTTGGTTCTCATTAAGTCAAAATATATATTATTGAAGCAGGGGAATCTGGAGTTAATCCCTGACTTGCAACGGTCAAGTTGTAGAGGTGCTTGATATTTATACCAGTTTAAATGTCATAAAACTTACCAAGTGCTCATATCTCTGTGCTCCCAGTAAAAGAGCATTACAAGAAATGACCAATCGCCTGAACTATTCAAAGAATATGCAGAATTTCCTACTGTGTGAGAAAGGCAGAACAAAAGGTAAGCTGAGAGCTAAATGGGATTAGGTGTTAACATGTTTTTTGCTTGCCCGGTTTCTGCAAATATGGCTCACGTGGCTATGATATTCTGGGAGGACTGACCTTCCCAGGGCAAAATTTGAGCCTGCTTTCCGTGGGTGGATCTCAGAGGAAGGTCAGGGCTCACTGCAGCACGGGGCTTGAACACAACTCTACTCATCTCCAGGTCTCGGCAGAAAGCTTCTCTGCTGTCTCAGAAATGCTTCTCCAGGTGCATCCTCAAGTCTCGGGGAATGTCAGTGTTAGAGGGGAGGCCTCCAGTCAGTAAGCTCCTGCAGTGAAATCGATTAAATAATTAAATTTAATTAAATGATTAAGGAATCCTTGGGATATTTTGAGAGGATTTTCACAGTAGTGTTTACTATCTAAACTCTAGGCTGCTCTTAATGTCCTGGCTGCTCTCTGTCCGAGAGCAAGGGAAGAAGGAGCACCTTGCTCTTTGCATCAGCCCAGACTTTAACAAGCAGTTGAGATGTCTGGAGCTCACAGCAGGGCAGGTGAGGTGAAAACCCGGCAGGTGACGCCACCATCCAGTGGAAATCAGCCACAGGGCCTCCCTTACTACTTCTCCACTGGGAGGACATGGCCGGGGTGCATGTGAACAGTGCTCAGTGTCATGAGAGCGACCAGCGTGGCCTGCTTCCCCAAGGCCTTTGTGCAGGTTTAAACGGCCGGCACCTCGATACCGCCACACTCACTAATCGGCTGGTGTGAGACCAGCACCCCTATTGCTAATATTGAAGAAAAAGCGTTTCTTTTGGTACGTGCGAAGGAGACAGCGGAGCAGAGCTCTGCGTGATATCTCACAGCTGCTGCTTTCGGCTCAGTCCCACATAAATTGCTCTGCTCCAGCTGGCCATGGTGCCTCTGGACAGGAGCACTGTGCCATGGATGTCACCGGAGCTGCTCGCCAAGGGCAGGCTCCCGGTGGGGATGCTGGGTGGGGGACAGCAGGCTGGGGCAGCTCTGCGTGGTGGCCCCAGCCACGTCACTGCTTGGCCCTTCGCGTTGCATGAACTGGGCAGGAAATTATTAATTAGTTTTCCCTTGGCTCAAGCTCACCGCTCAATCTGTGTGTGCCTTGGAAAGCAGGGACAGACCCGGCCTGAAACCAGGGAGCCTGGAGACAAATTGGGAAGATGGAGAAACACAAAAAAACCCATGATCCAGTAAAACAAAGGAACATTTCCCAACCCTTCAGGTTGTTAGAAAGGTTCATTCAGGATTTGGTCTGGCTGGGTGTGATGGTGAACTAGCTTCAGGCCATGGGCAGGTGTCCTCTCCTGGGCCCGCTGTCCCCTCTGGGGCTGCAGCACTGCAGCTGACGGGGGATCCCATGCATGTGGCTCTGATGGTGGGAAAAGTCTCAGAGGGTGCATTTCTGGCCCAGCAGTTCCCCGAAAGCCACCCGCAGGGGTGCTGCCCTCTGTGGTCTGCTCCATCTCAGGGAGGTTGCAGCAGGGCCAGCAATGCCACTGCGTATGTGACCGTTTCCAGATGATTTGCACGTGTTGGCTGTTGCCTGGAGAGAGCTTTTCTCGTTTTCTGTGCTTGTGTTTTGCTTTGCTCACGTGCATCTCAGCTGCTTTCTCCAGGAAACACTGGGTGGGTTTTATGCCTCAAACAAGTTGGCGTATGAGACAGGGCTGGGGCAGAGACCCCTTGGGCAATGGGGTGGTCCCCCAAGTCAGCAGCCACCATGTAGGGTAGGTGCTTTGCACAGCACTAGTGCCTGGTCTTTGCCAAGGGTCTGCTGAGACCTCCATGGTGTCCAGGGTGAGGAAGGGGGGAGACCCTCTGTCACTGGGCTGAGGCCAGAGGTAGCTGTGTTTGCTGGTCACCCCTAGGCCTTGTGCAGCCCCTGGCCGGCTCCAGGCCTGACCCTGCTCACTGGCCAGGTCCCTGGGGCCCTCCCAGGTCCTCTCCAATGCCACTATCTCCTGGGTCTTTCTGGGGCTTGCTCTAGAAGGACAGGTGTCCACCCGGACTTTGCTCTGTCCCCTTGAAGGGTTCCTCTAGTTGCCTCCAACCTCCTCTGCAGGCACATTGGAGGTCAGACCTTCATTTTATGGAGTGGGAAATCACTGAAATTCAGCTATTTCACACAGTAAGTCAGTCATGGAAGGGGGAGGTCGTGTTCCTGTCCTCCAAGCCCATCCAGCCCCTCTGGCTCTGCAGAGGTGGTGCATGGCAGAGGTTCCTGCTGCCTCCAGGACTGGCAGGGCTGGCGTGTTGGGGGCCAGAGCCACCTTGGTCTCTGCACAGCACAGATTTGGGGTCAGGCTGGTGACTGGGGTCTGTAGGAGCAGACTGTTGGTGTATCTGCACCCACACGGCAACTGCAAAGCAGGGTGCTGGTTTCCAGCCTGCACTGGCTGCAGCGGGAGCTGCTCCCGGCGATGCCCAGGCTGGCTACGGTGCTTCTGGCACAGCGGTGCGCTGCGGGTCCGTGTCCCGGAGAGGGACGCACACTGGCTGGCTTCATGTCTGGCCGTTGACAGGCCCCAGCAATGTCTCTGTGACTTGCTCTCTATTCCTTGCACTGCTTTGATGCCATGCTGAGGCTGGTCTTAAGGGAGGTGTCTGTCAGCTCACAGGGCGAGCTGGGACGGAGGCTGCAGGATTTGTGTGCTGCTTTCTTGCTTTGCAAGAGAAGCTGGGGAAAGGCAGGAACCTGAGCCTCTGTGCAGCTCTCCCACCCTTTGTGCTTGCCTGGAAAGATTTGGGGAGGATTCCCAAAGGCAGGAAGGTCTTTTTATCTGGGGAGTTGCTGTTTATTTCAGTGGCCTGGGTGTTGCACGTGGGATTTTAACATTGCTGAGCATGAGCGTCCATCGTGGCATTGTTCCCGCAGCCCTGGCTGTGCACTCGCAAGCCTGCTGCAGGCTGTACTAAAAATAGGATGCAAACATCATCCCTCCACCACCATCCAATCAGTGGCACAGCGCAGGGACACGCGCCCTGCTCGCCGTCAGCTGCCGCTTCCCCCCAGCTCCCAGGCTGTTGACAACTCCAGACGGACTGGAGAGGGGGATGGTTCTCCTTCTAGGAGAAAACAAGAGCTTCTCATCAGGAGTCAGAGGAGAGCTGGGCGTTTGAGCATACGGGGCCACCCAGCAGAGTGACTCACACCAAGCCTTATGCCCTTTGCTGCCCCAAAACTGGTCCGGCTGCTCATGTTGGAAAAGCAGTCAGGGAAGGCTGAAAGTGAAGGTGAAGCGTGAGATAATTTCCACTGGTGTAGCCAGAGATCTTATCTGTAGTGTCAGCATGCAGATTTGGTTATGAACAAGTAACATGAGGTTTGCTGCTCTCATCTGCAGGACACCCAATTTCTCCAACATGCTGCTGTGACCCAGAGTCTCCTGTCCTGTTTCCCAGGAGTGTAACTGGGAGGCAGGGTTTGGGGAAAACTAGCCAGGGGGGTTTAATTTGACAGTATTCTTCTAACACATGCTGTTAAGCATCACCAAGTTGCAGATCATTTGCAGTAGCAAAGGGCAAAATCCATTTTTTCTTCCAACAGGACTTGATTCAAAACTGTTATTCCATTTCCTGTACCATAATTGTTCTGTCGATAGCGCTTTACAGACTATTTACAAGATATAGTAAATGCCATAAAGTACCTATAATCTTAGATAAATACAATATACAAGCCATTGCTTCAGATGCAAGAACCTTTGCTAGAAATGTAAATCAAACCTTTGGGAAGCCTAAAAGCAAATCTGCTCACTTCTGCTAACCCCATCCTCTGTGGCCCATGTCATGCTGCAGCTGCAAGGGCTCTCTGCCTCGATTTTGACTGGGTTTGGTATCTGAAGTCTTCCAGATGTCAAGACACATCTGAGAGCTGCAGCTCTATCCCTGGAGCGCCTGGTGCAAGGACCGTGCTCCTTGGACACATGTCCCCACCCAGTCAGATCTGTTTGGGGATAAAGGGACAGTTGTCGGGAAAGCTCCTGGGCTGATGCTGCCAGATTTGGATATTTTGCAACTCCAGTGAGGGGCAGGACAGAGACATTTAGGTTCATGGTTAGTGCTTTGAGCAGCAATGCAGCTCCTCCGCCCTTCTTCCCAGGAAATCAGCTCCTGCAAAGCCACATCCACATTCAGCCAGGCTCTGACCCATCCAGGTGCCCCATTGCTCCCCCGCTGCTCCCCGAGGTTTATCCTGGCGCCAGGAAAATCCTGTCCAACTCCATTATCAGGTCCCTTTAAAAAGAATGAATGCAGGAAGCCCAGTCACTCCAGCTCCACCCTAAACCCTACTTATTCACTGACAAATCCCTTTTACTAAGCCTCATTCAGCAAAAGGAGCCTCTCCTCTTTCACATACAGGAAAGGACTGGGTTTTTTCCCATTCCCAAGACGTTTTCCTGCTATGCTCAGATCTAGCCCTGGGGGCCTTCCTCCCAGCAGCCTGCATTGCCACCACCAGTGCCCTCCCATCCACAGCCAATAAACCCAGCTCCATCTCCTCCTCCTCCTCGCCCTGCTGCTGTATCAGTGTCCTGGGATGGCTCCCTGCGAGCAACAGGCTCTGCTGAGCCCCAACCACATGTTTTATTTTCCTCCAAGATATAATTTATAAGAAAAGTCACACCTCATTGCATCACATCTCTCCACGCCAGGGACTCTGCGGCTTTTTTTAATGTCAGAGCAAGAGCCGGGGAAGGGCTGGGTGCTGAGCGGGAACAATAGGCGTTTAAAAAAATCACCGTTTCTTTTGTATTAGGTGCATACTCTAAAATGATCGTTCTTACCCTTTTAAAACACTATCTAAGTTTCTTGCTGGGCAATTAACATTCCCCAAATGACAGTAGCTGCGAGTTGCCTCTGTGGAAATGGGTGTTGGTGGAAAGACATATTATACTAAAAGACTGGTTTGGTGGTTGTTTTTTAAAGGGAGGATGTTTTCTATTAATTATCTTTTATATACTCAAACACTGTCTCCCATTACTCTTCCAAGTCAGGGACAGTGAGAGATGTGTCAGGGCTGGGGAACAACACACAAGCAGTAAGATTAATTGACACTTAGAAATCAGATTGTGATGAATAGATCTCAGCCTCCCAAGGAGATCCATCTTCTTTAGGGTGCATTTAGGGCTCAGGCTGCCTTTAATATATGCAATGAAGCATCTTTACCTTGCATATGATACTGCTGCTAACCCCACGGCATGACATCCTCGCTGCGTATGGCTGGCTGGTGATAGGATATTTTACAGTCCACTGGGTAGTGGTTCCTTGCTTTTTTTAGGCACTTTTTAAAGTGCTAAAGTGCAGCGTACATGAATCTGATGGCCAACAGCCCAAGGGCTTCTGAACCCCCGGAGGGCCAAAGTTTGTCTCTTTTCTTTCCCACTCTTCAACACAGATGCACTTCATTTCAAGTGTAAGAGACATTGTCACCCTCAGGCAAACCGCCCCCTCCCCAAACTCCGTTCTAATCAGGCTATTTCTGATGGTCCTCTCAGATGCCGCTGTGGAGGTGATTACGATTTCATTAGCTCTGCGAGCCAGGCAGGAGGAAAAGCGATGCGGGAGGGGTTTGATTCCGCGCGGGGAAGAAGGACGCAGGGTATGTCTGTGAAGAAGGCGGCAGAACAGATGCCCTAAACTTGTAAAGCCACATTTAAGAGAACAATGCAAATAGGTGAGCCGGCAGGACGAGAGCCGCGGTGGGAGCCAGCGGCTGGCGCGGTGCACGCCTCGGTGACCTGCCCTGGCGTCTGCGGCGATGGCAAAGCCAGGGGTTGTCTTTGGGGTTGTCCCTAGCCCTTCCTGACCGTGAAGCTGGGGAGAAAGGGAGAGGGAAATGTTACTGGTGGCATCTGCCTTTCTCCATAGGGTCACTGCAGGCCTGCTGCCGCCCAGCAGCTGCTCCCGTCCCCTACCTGCCTGGCTTCAGCTCCGCTCCACGCACCGATTACTTATTCTGCTGTGTACTTTCCCGTAACCACCCCTTTGAAAAACAAATAAGCGGTTAAAAACAAACACATTTAGCTAGCCGTTTACATGGCACTTGGCAAACACAGATTACAGCGTCCTCCTGCCCCCAAAGACTTTACAGGCAACGCAAACATAAACCAACCGATCCTGGGAGAGGGCTGAGGCAGTTGCCAGGGATGTGCCTGAGGGAGGGAGGATGGGAAGGGAGAGGAGGGGTTCATCCTGACATTTGGGAAACGCCGGGAGGGATGATTTGCAGCTCTGCAGCCCAACCTTTGCAGCGTGGACCATCCTGGCTCCCTCAGCACCATCAGTTTGCCCTGGCCGTAGGGAGGCAGCATGTGCCTCCGTAGCTTTAAAGCGCTTTGGTTTGAGTAGTTTTTGTTTGTTTGGATATTTTCAAGTGTGTGAGTTGACGCGATTTTCCTTGGTCCTTGCTGTGCCATCGTCCCTGCCCTCCGAAGGACACGCTCGCATACATTCCTGCCTCCCAGAGGGAACAAGGGTGGTGGGGACAGCAGAAACCTGATGGCTTCGAGAAACAGGGCAGGAAATGTGGAGAAGTAAGGGCAGAGGAGGCTGGAAGCAGCAACCTCTCGGCACTCATTGTGCAAACCCAAGGGGGGGGTCTCCTCCACGTGCAGGGCTTGATGCTGAAAGGGGATGCTGCATCCCCAGCATATTTTTTTTTTTAAATGATGCTGGGCTTTAAAATCAGTGGTGACAAGGAGGGAGGAGAAGGGGATAGAGCATTTCAGCATTAACACTGCTCTTCTGTTCATAATAACATGCTGGTACTTTTAGGAGTGTCTCGGAGCTTAAGGGGTGAAAGGTGAAGTTATCTTTCAAGAACAGCACTAACACTACAGAGCTACTTAATGTGAGCTGGGAATAATACGGGGCCACGAGTTTAACCGGCCAATGTTGTACTGGGCTGGTTTCATCCTGCCTGTGATGGATTGTAGTGTTTTGCCATTGAGTTAGGGGTTTAGTCTACCCCCCCTTCCTTTCTTACCTTCTCTCCCTACCCCTCTTCGCTTAGACCCAATTAGCGCATCTCTTGCTTCGCTGATGCAGCGATGGTTCCTTGTGCTGCCAGGGTAAGTGCGGGGTGCTGCAGCAGTGGCCAGCATTGCAGTGCTCTTCTGCCAGCCCCCGGAGCGCCAGCGTGAATGCACGGAGCTCGGCGCTTGCTCGCGTGTGTGTCGGTGTTCACTGCATGCCTGCATGCTAAATCTCTTCTCCCAGCAAGCTGTGCTGTGCACCAGCGAGCAGAGGCGACGGCTTCTGCAAGGGCTTCTGTACAAGGGGAACCTCTGCAAGTCCTTCTGTATTTATCACTTTCCCCTTGTTTAGTATGGCATGATGCAAGGAATACTTTTAGCCCAATGCTGTGCAGGTCTCCTCCCCTCTCCCCCGCCCCAGGCGCGTCTGGTGGCTGTGAGCAGACCCTCCCAAAGGTGCATGGGAGTGCTGCTCTGGGCAGGTTGCTGGGATTTTGCTCTTCTCCCTGGCTCTGGAGGATTCATCTGCATTATCCACTGCTGCTTTGGCAGACTGTGCAGATGCTTCATGTTTCTCAGAGCTGGGGCAAGTCAAAATCTTGGGAATGTTTCCATCTCCCTGCCTAGGACGTGGGAACAAGCCCCAGCAATGCTGCCTCCCTCTTGCAATGCTCATTTTATTTTGGACCTGGGCAGTGCAGGGCAGATCGTAGGAATTACTGTGCCATGATGCAGCCTGGATGGAGAGGATGTTTGTTAAGACGAAAGGGGCTTTCCATTAAAAACAATGGCCCTGTTATCAAACTTGGGACCATATTTAAATCTGCAGGCTCTGGGCAGTGGAAAACAAGCTGCTCCCTGAGCTACAGTTTGGCACAGGCATTGAAACTTCCTTGGTTGCTGCCGCAGACTGGTCACAGCTGCCACCATGGGAGAGGTGAGACCTGGTGGGGAATGTCAGCATGTCATGAGAGCATGAGCAAAGATTCACATCAGACCTTTACACTTGTTTTATCCTAGAAAATACTAGAGTTCCTATTTATATAGACTTTTCTGTGTTATTTTTATTTCAGCTCCTAAAGAAGTGTGGCTTAGGTGATTACACTCTCTGTGCTCAGCTGAGACTGGTTGTCAAGCTTAACTTACTAACTGCTCAGCTCAGTGCTTTGCTTCAGTGGCATGTGATGGAAGGAGTAAAATCTCAGTGATTTTAATGACACATTTCATAAAAGTTGGTGGGCAGGCAAAGGAAAGAGACTTTAATAGTAAAAGACCTCACTGAGAAGGGCTGCAGCATGGGTTCCGGCAATATGAAACATCAGAGGACCCACCAGGGGAAAGAGATCTTAAATCCAGGCAGAAAATAGTCACATCATGAAATATTAGGCACCAGAGAATCTATTCCTTGCTAAGGTTTCTGTAAGTGCAGTGTTTGATCCCTGTAATGTGTTGCTTTCAGAAGCTTTTCCTGTGGTCAGGACATTCACTTGTCTCCCTTTTGGATTCTTTAGTGTCTGCTGAGGGACTGAACCCACAGACTGCCTCGATAAAATGCCAAGCACCGAGACATAATGCATAGCAAATGAGGCTTCATTAGCCCTCCTGTTGGCAGAATTACTTTCCCATGCCAGTGGGATGATGTATGTTCAGCAAGTGGCCACCACCGTGGTGTCCATCTTGGCCAGTCTTGTTCAAGCATAGCCCTCTGCCCTGCAATCCAGATGTGACCTGATACACATGGTGAGACGGTCCTGGGACTTTTGGAGGGGCTCTAAAGCCAACAGTGCTGAGCACAAAAGAAGCTGGCATGATTTCTAGTGTCCTGGAACAGCAAGGAAGGTGTCAGCTGATTTACTGCTCAGCGCTTGGCTCTGTATGCTCTCAAATCACCTCCTTCCCCCTTGTGCTGTTGGTTTCTTCAAAAGAAAACTAGACCAAACACTGGGAAGTTACCAAGCTCCTGTGATCCCAGAGTGTCGGCAGCATCAGTGGGTAGAGTTTTAGAGGAAAGCTGGATTTTTTTTCTTCTTCAGACTTTCTGTGCAAGAAAGCAGGGTAGCCAGACAAATATTTGTTCACTGACTCCTTTCCTCCTCTTTGCTGTGCAGCAGGAATTGTGTGGTTTCAATTTCAGTGTATTTTGGGAATGTGCCTCTCCCACTGGCACCCTGCAGCAGCATCCCGAAGCTGAGAGGTCGTGAACAGCCGAGCTGCTCTCTTGCATGGACCTAAATGTGAAGTGCTGGAGAGGAAATCACTGCAGTTGGCTGGAAAGATCCCCTGGAGCAGCCAGGCTGCAGGGCAGGATATTGCTCCCAGGTGGAAGAAGTAATGAAAGAAAATATTGTGGAGGTTTACAGATTTGAGCCTCCAAATTGCCCACTTGCTGCAAGAGGAGCGTTCCTGTTGCTCAGTCTGGATCTGGTCCCAGAGCATGGCCTTTCCACCTGCATGCATGTCAGGTGTGAAGCACAGCTGCCCATCATCATTATCATCTTCTCTTGCCTAGGTTATATATGTTCCCTTCCTGCCAATGGCAGGAGCATATTTTTGCAGTGACAGCCGAGGGATTGGGTACGTGGCATTTGCTGGGATCTGCTTGCAATGAAACTGCCCTGAAGGAAGCACAAAACTCACACGGCATCAGTGTCCATCAGACAAGGATGTTCAGTGTGGCCTCCTGTGGCAGCAGTGGTTCCCTACAAGGCTTCCTTGTCCTCTGGGGTCAGCAAGGAAATATCATTCTCATTCCTCACCAAAATGTCTTTGTCCCCATCAGGGTGATTAGCTAGAGGCCCCCGGACAGACTCATTCTCTCCTTGTCTGCCTGTGCCTTGGGATTTCCAAAAGCCCCAGGGCTAAACCTTCCTCTGGGCTGTGGTATCTTCTTGGTGCAATAAATACCATCAAAGGAGAAGAGCAGCATGTTGGCCAAAAAGCTCTGGCTGCTCCCGCTCTCAGGCGATGCTGCAAACACAGCAGGCTGCATCGCGTCCTCGCAGTGCTCCACGGGATGGGTGGTTTTTGCAAGGAGAAGGGGACTCTGGTTCTTGTGCCTGATGATGCTGAGAGATATCAGATCTCCTCGCACAGCTGTGGTTTGTATAATCCCTCTGATGATTCCTCCTACCTGCAGCTTCTTCCCACTGGCTTTTAATGAGTGAAGGTGACAGTAAACTTACATGATGAAGGGCATAGTATAATTGAAGCTTGATCTTTACTTTGCAAGACTGCTTTGTGGCTGTGAACCCCATGCCAGGCTACGCCTTGCTCTGCCTCATCTGCTTGTCCTTGCCAATGAGATGCTGCCTCAGGAGGGCCCATCGAGGTGCTGAGCAGCTTAAGGCAGATTAGGATCTTAATTCTTCAGAGAATGATCTTCTGATCTCCTTCCCTCCCTGCCAGTCAGCAGCAGCTCTGCAGCCTCACATCTCAGCTTTCTGCCTCTAACTGGAGATGGCAGCTGAGATGTGCTGGCAGGGGAGCTGAGAAATCCGCAGTTTGAGATGCATGTGAGAAAAAGAAGCCATCCCAAAATCCGACGGTCCTCAGGTGCCACGTGGTGTCGCTGACCCACAGCCCTGAGTCAGAGGTGGAGGGTAGTGTAGCCTTGCCATCCCAGCAGGACGCAGCTGCGTTACCCCCCTCCGCCAGCCTAGCGATTAACACATCCTGGTCCTCCTTTTTTCGGAGGTGCCTTACGTTTTAGGGGCAAGCAGAAAGATCAGGCTTTCAGCCAAGACATGAGCTGCTGGGATTGCAGGTGAGGGCTGGGGAGTGTCATTCCCCCCATGTGCTCTGGCTCTGCCTGCTGGCATCTGAACCCCGCAGGGCTCAAAGGGGCCGAATGGCTGCGTATGGAATAGGAAAGTAGCAGATATTGTAGAGGCAGGGGGGTGCAAATCAACGAAAAGGATTTTGATGGAAAAAAATATCTAGAAGAAGTTGTAATGAGTAAATGCAGCATGAAGTGCTCTGTAGGATGGCCACAGCGCACGGCTGGGATACTGCTGTTCACCTCCCTGGATGTGTGCTGGCTGGCTTTGGTCGGTGCCCCTCCGCAGCACTTTCTGGGTTTTCTCATCTCCTGTCTTGCAGAAGTCAAGCCCTGACTGTAAAGGGCCTTATCGTAACATCTTGTGTCTGTGCAGAAATGAGGGGGAAATGGCACAGGCAGTCACACTGAACAGGTGACACATTTCTAATGATGTTTTCATGCTGAGCTCCTCAGAAGTGCAGATGAACCTGGCGCGCAGACCCCACTCTCCCTGGCCCATGAACAGCAATTTGGATGTGGGCAGCGGGACCCCGTCTCCAGATTTCCTCCTCTTGTTTCTGAGCTGCAGACTGGCACACTGGTACCTGCATAATCCCACCGTGCACCCAGAGAGGTTTGGGGTTGAGATGGCAGAGGGCTGTGATGATATTTAAAGCTGCCCCCAGCCGCTCAGAGGATATGGCCATCATTCTTGTGTCCTGTCAGCTTGCTGGGGCCTCGCTGTGAACCCAAAGCAAAATAAATAGGCTGCTTACCCCATCCTTCCCCTGCCTGGATCACAACTTTTGATTTTGTCATAAAGCTGCTTGACTTGATTGAGAGTGCCATAATAATGATACTTACTGAGGAGATTTCATCCAGCAATCTGAGATTGAGGTCCAACGATCCCCATTAATGAGCCTTTTATTGCACCCATCTGGCGAGCAGGGCTGGAGCACGTTCCCGTTGCTGCTGGCTGAGGCTTGTCCCTTCCCTCAGCAGCACATCGCTGCACCTCGTTTACCCCAGCATGGCTCTGCAGGGCCGTAGACACAAAAACCTCTGAAGCGTGGGTTCTGCATGACCTGGGCACGTGTCTCTGTCTCCCTTTGTGGAGCTCCTCATGGGAGGCAGAGTTGCAAGGTGGAAATTACTCCCAGAACTTACCCAGGGAAGGATGCTGGGTGTTACTGACCTTTGCACTAGCTGGATTAGTAAATGCATTTTAAAAGAAAAGGAAAAAAAAAAACTAGTGGCAGCTAGTAACTTGGAGATATCTTTGTTCTCCTTACCAGCTGGCAGAGCCTTTGGCAGCAGCAAGGCTGAGGTTTAATTTGGAGGCTACTTTGCTGGATTTTTGAGAGCCATATAAATCTCTGTTTTGTAAACTATCCAGGGCTTTTATGTATCACTGCTGCTAGTCCTCTCAACTCCCCAGGGACTGAACGCAGGGAAAGTATGTCCTGTTCAGCAAATTATATTTATTCTTTTAATCTTTCACCATGGTGGGGTGGCATCTCAGCGTGTGTCACCTCACTGGGGACATGGGTGGCACCACGGCACGGTCCCGTGCGCTGTCAGGACCGAGTACCCAATACACAAGTGTGAGGCGTAGTGAGGTGGGTGGTGAGCAGCGATGGGTGCTGCTGTGGGCTGGCGGGGGGACAGCTGTCGGCAGTCAAGCTAACAGGCTGGTGAGTGCTGCTGAGATAAAAGAGCAAACAAAGAGGGGGAAAAAAGCAAAGGGAGGCAGGGATGGCTTTTCTTTCCTGCACATGTTTGACTGCAGGCTGAGGGAGGTGGTGGGGATGGTTTGTGTTCCCCTACAGCACCTCAGGTGCAGTGGGATGGGGGCTGTGAGTCCCCCTGTTCAGCCACGGCAGCCCTGGCAAGCACTGGACTGAATTTTGCTTTTTCCCGTGGCTCCTGACCCGGGCTGATGCAGCGACGTGGCATGTCTGTCCATCTGGGCAATTTTCTGAGCTCATCCCTGTGGCCCTGGAGAGTTCCTATGGTATCCAGGCGAGGAGACAGCTTTTACGCTTTCACTGTCCTTGGAATTCTGTTGATATGAGTCATTTGCAAAAAAAGGCCCAAAACACGCTTGTGCTGTGAGTGGTTTTCTGAGCAGCCAGCTCCTGGGGCACTGCCACCCGCTGCCCTCCCAGCTCTCTTCTCTGTTTCTCCTGTGGCTGCTGGGCCTAAGCATAACCTGGGTGAAGTCCATGGAGAGGCTTCTTCTCACGGGGTTTGAATCAGCCCCTTTGCAAAGAAACCTCTAGGCAATGCTGAGGCATCACAGTTGCCTGACTGGCAATTGCTGGGGTCTTGCTCAGGGTCAGGCAGCGGCATTTGGTAGATGCCCATTTCCACTCCTCTGGTTGTGTTCATGTTTCTTTCCCCACCCTGTCCTTGGGGAATTGCAGGGTAAAGCCAGACTCACACCCTTTAGGATCAGGGTCTCACACAGCCCAGGATGCAGGTGGCAGGTAGGACACCACGGAGCAGAGGATAGCACAGAGGCTGTCTAGATACTTCAGCTGCTGATACATGAAATCCTTCCAGTCCCCCACCAAATACAGGACACGCCGACTGTAACGTGCAGCATCTCTCAGATGACCATGTTTCTGGTTGGCATCTTTGCTCAGACGTGCAATGTACCTGCCACCATGACAGCCTGATGGCCATGTGGCATTATAATAGGATTTGCTCCATGTCTGTAAACTGTTATCCTAAATATCATCCCAAATCCTTTGATGCCCAGTGACAACCTGTCTCTTTAAATGTTTTCTTCCCCTGAATAAAGTGGCATGCTCTCAAATCATCGGGAATTCCACATATCCACCATATAATTGGATTATATTTTATACGTCTCCTAAAATAATGATATAGTTACATCTTATTCTAACGATGAAGTGACTCAGAACGGAGCGGAGACTCACCGTGGCTGTATTGTAAATAATGCCGCCAAGCTGGTTGGGATTATCAGCAAAAGAACTTTTAGCCTCTTGGACAGCAGATGCTTAATTAGAGCTGGGTGACACAGATGGGTGCTTAATAAGGGGAAAACACCGGTTTGGGTCTTCGGAAAGAGCTGGGACCAGTTGGTATGGCTTTTACCAACTTATACTTAACTATTTGCCCAACTATTCTCCCCTACGCTCCAGTTAGGAGCCCTAGGCGCAACCCCATCATCATCTTTGATGATACATATTACTTAGATGTTAGGTAAGGTGAATGTCAAGCTGAGGTCAGGTTCAGATGTTGCGTTTTGTGTTTCCAGAGGCCTGCTAATGTTTTGGGAGTCACCTTCTCAAAGGCCTCGTGCAAGGGGTTACGGCTGGGGCACAACAGAGTTGAAGGGATCCCTGTGGGAAGTGGAGACATTTGCAGACTAAACAAGAAGGGTGCTTTCTCTGATCTGGTTTGGCTTTTACTACAGAGAATGGCTACAAGAAGCAAAGCTATAATCTCGACAAAATCTGACAGTGACAATCTGTTTAGTGACAGAATTGGGGTGTTTGCATGATGGTGGGAGACAAGACTTGTGATGTTTCAGATACACAGTCCGTGTTTCTGCATCTTCATGTTCAGTTTGGGTCTCTAGTCTCAGGTTACCTGCAGAGGGTAGAAGAAGCTTTTGGTCTTTAGTTCTGGGGCCACTAACAGTTGCGTGTCCCTTGGCGAGGCATGCTCGCTCCGTTGTGCCCCCTGTGAGAGCAAGACCTCTCCCCACCTGTGCTTGCTGGGCAGGATCAGCGGCCAGCATGGGGGTCCTCTAGCTGTGGCCTGGTCTGCAGGAGCCCATGATACTCCCACCAGTGGGGGTGGTTGCTCTGCATCTCCAAAAACCAAACTCCTTTTCTTCTGGGATAACTCCAAATGGAGGTAGTAAAAATTAAAGGTCGAGCTACAGAAATAGTGGTCCAATAGCACCCTCCAGGCACATGCTTGGACCATGATGCCTCAGCCGTCCAGCGTGTCAAATGTTTTCCCCTAGCCCTGCTCATGCGGAAGCTCATGGTGGCTTTGTGTGGCCCTTTGCACTGGGCGAGAGGGAGGCTGGGGCACGACTGAAGGGCTGTCGCCCATGTACTTTCAGTACTAAATTTGGACTCGGAGGACCCATGCTGGGACCCCAGGTTCTAGCTGTATGCCTCAGTGAAAGGTGTGTGTGTGTCCCTGGGGGAACTCATGCCTCCTAAATTAGGTGCCTTAAATAAATGGCATGAATAAATAACTACAGAGGAACTCCCTCTTCCATGACATCTCTCTGGTTTATGTCAAGAAGCAGCAGATGGGTGAAGCAGACAAATGAAGACAGGTAGGATGAGAGGTGTGAAGTGATAACAGGGTTGCAAAGTGTTTTGCAGGAGCAGCCGGCTGCTGGCCCAGTCATCCTAAAAGAGAGCAGAGGTAGCTCTGTCCTAGCCCAAATAGCTCAGTTTCACCCCATTTTGGTTGGGACCTTCTTAGACCAACAAATTCCTCACACACTGCTTTGCTTAGAAATAGAGTAAAACTTACTGTCGTCTTCTGCAGGTGCACACTATAGTAAAATACGTGCTACCTGCAGTGGATGGGGTAAGTTCGTGCTCATATCCTTCAAAAAAGTCTGCATACTCTAGAGCATATAATGTCAGCATTTTGGAAACTGTTAGCCTAGGTCTTCCCACCTTTTATGGAATAACATAACAAGCCCGATTATCCATGCAAATGTCTAAACTTATACTCAGAACTTGATTGAGAGACAAGGAGTGACTTTTGGCTCTCTAGCGCGCAATCTCGAAATAAAGAAATAAAAACGTCAAAGCACTTTTATCTGTATGTGTTTCAAAACCAGGGCGCTAGGAATCACACAAAAAAAAAATCAAAACATGTTTTCAGGAGTTTGTAGTACAAATTACCCTATTAAAAAGTACCCTGCTTATAAAAGGGGAAAAAAACATAACCAGTTTTCTGAGAGAAGTGAGGGAGGTATTCAGCAGTGAGTGATCTTCAGAGAATAAATTTTCTCTGGGCCATTGTAACTGCTGGAACTTATCAAAAGAAATGTTATTTTGATCATAAATGTAGTAGGTGGCATGATTTTCTTGGCATTTATTTGGCTTTAAGATGAACAAATTTTTCCCGTGAAAAAAAAAAAGCAAACCAAAACCAGAAAGAGAGATAATTAGTGTGGGTAATTTCAAAGTAAATGAGCAGAGCCTGTACCTTCATTCTGAATGGTATTTGCAGTAGCTGAATATATTTTCTCCTTTTGAAAATTAGTTTTCCTGCCTAATTCTCACTTTGGTGGCACATTCTTCCCAGTGAGTCCCGCAGATGACACCTGACCGGTCACTTCTGGGTGCTCCTGCGTAGGGTTATTTTGCAGAACAAAGCACTTGTTAACTTCTAACCAGACTAAGAGGGGATGCTCATGTTGCCCAGATGCCGATGCCTTGCCAGCTTCAAGTGCCTTTTGCTGTTGCAACCCACTGAGTAAGGCGGCTTTCCCTACCAAAATGGTAATATAAAATTGTTGCTCAGTAAATGAGGGGCATTTTGCAAAGCTACCTTTGGCAGACCAGTTCTGTTTCCTGTGGCTAATGCATGACATGGACGAAATTCAGTTTTTATCTCCCTGAGGAGCCCCATTATCTTACAGGCTTTAGGCCTGGAAAGACTGGTTTCTCTGATGGGTTGCTTTGCATCTGTATTCAGGCCCATCTGTTTCTTTGGCAAGCAGCAGAAGATGGGGATTTTATATTCATTGTTCAGCTGAAGACCTGTGCTCTGGAGCTGATAGCTTGAGTCCTTCTCAAATAAAGCCCCAGCCAAGGACTGACTCCAGGCATTGTTATGGACTTTCTCGGCCCGAAGGGGCCTCTTTACCCTGCAGGCTACATGCTGAACTGCCCTTTGGGCTTTTGAAAAGCCTCTTTGTCTTCAAACAGCCCGATTTCCTCTTCCCCATCGTTGCTTCCCCCATGGTACCTACAAGGACAAGCAGGAGGAAAATGGGTCATCAACTCCAGCACAGCCAAAGGGCTGGTAGCCTTTATGCTGTTGACTTTTCAGTGTATAAATAGCAGAACAATTGAGTTCGAGTTATTTTTATCTATCGCCCTTAACGGTACGGGAGACTGTGGGAGAACAATAGGGTCTGGTCTCCCCGGGTTGACCCTGCTCAGATGAATTCCTTGGCTCCTTACATTGGGGTTGTGATGGGGAAAAGGGGACTTAGGGGCATCTGTACCAGGCAGTGCTGTGTAATGAAAGCTGTAATTGGCGTTAAAATGCCTCCCAAGGTGGTACTGCTGGGCATTAAAAAAGAATATTGTCTTTTGCATGGGAATGATTAAATCTTTGCTATTTATGTTTTTGTTCCTGGGTATCTTGGGTGGAGAGTGAAACCTCTGTAGCAAATGCTGAATGCTCTGTCAAATAAGCCCTACCTATTTCCTATATTTGCTGGCAGTCATGAGTGCTTAAAATCATAGATTTTCTTATTGGCCAAAAGCCAAATCACACAGGCATTATCACCAAGGCACAGGAGACCTGCCTGAGCTGTGTGCACCAGAAATGAATCTGGACCGCCCAGTGCGGGGAGTCGCCCATGCAGTAGGACCCCCCGAGGCACGCTGCTGAAATCTGGTGTCTCTGACTCGCATCTCACTCTGCTGGAGGCCAACGCCTGCACCAGCCCTGAGCCAGAAACCTCCGCTGCGAGGGAGGATAGATAAACTGCCTTTGAAAGGATATGGCCAGGGCCATCCACCCTCTCTGTAATAGTTTTTGTGGGGAGCTTTCTTGCTTGCGATGAGAGCCTGAGGTTTGGTTTTCAGCTTGCCTGAGAAGCTGACACCCACCTCGTGGAAATGCCGTGTATTTTGCTGAGTGGCCATATTAATGGAAAACACACAGATGACCCTGAGAGCAGAGACCAGAAACCCAAGATTATCGCTCCTCACGTGCGCCCAGCAAGTCTGCAGGTCTCCTGCTCCATCCATCAGCACAGTAAATCTGGTTGCAATGGTCAGACATGGCTGCAGGAGGGGTTTTGTACCTCGTTCATAGGGTAAAGAGGGAATTGAACTGAGTGTCCGCTTTGGGGATGAATGCTTTGTGTTAGATACATCCTTACTCCTCCTCTTTGCTGTTGCTGATGGGTTCTCGCCTTTTGAGATCCTCCTCGCTGACACCGGTGGGGCCGGCTAGCCTCTTCTGCCACTTCTTTCCACGGGAGCCCGGTGTGGTAAGGAGCTGAGTGGCAGCCACGGGGCTGTGTGGAGGGGCAGGATGCAATGCAACAGGCGTGATGCCCTGCAGGGCTGCCAGAGACCACGCTTTGTCTCCTGGTCAGGGCTGCCAGAGACCACGCTTTGTCTCCTGGTCTTGCTCCCCAGGCGGGGGCTCACTTGCTTTGCCTGTGATGCCACCAGGAGACTGAGCCGTGCGTTCGGCTGAGGGCATAGCGGGAGTGTGATCCTGAGCGTGAAAATGACGTCTGAGGGCAGGAAGCCAGGAAAAGAAATTAAAAAGTAAAATGAAAACCCACGGTTGTCAAGGGTCTGGGAAAATGTTTCTGCAGCCCTAGCAGGGCTGCCCTGGCAGCCGTGCCAAGTGTGAGCAGCGTACGATGTGCTTTGAGCAGAGAAGCTGCAGCCCCGCGGCCACAGGCTCTGGCCAGGCTCAGGAGCGGCAGCCGGGACTCCGTGAGCGGCCGGTCCTGCAGAGACCTCAGCTGTTGGAACAGCTTCCAGGGGAAAAGGTTGTTTCAATTCACCTGAAGTTTCTTGTAGAATTGCACTGAACTCAGTGAAATCTTGTTTTTAAAACAGTTGGCAAAACTTTTCTCTGAAGGGAGGAGGAACAACATCTGCTCCAACATTCCTAGCCTACTCCAGATCCTTTTCTTTATAATAAAATTTGAAATATAGTCATGTTTTAAAAGCTTACAAATAAAAAGGCTTTAACTGGAAATACTTACTGCTCTTTGCTCTCCCCTCCAGTTTTATATTTTGTTTTAAACACAAAATTGTAACTTCAGCTTTTGTCTCAATTTGAGCATTTTTTGTGGCACAATAAAACACCTTCCTGACCAGCTCCACAGTCTGGTTTGGGCTGACGGCAGGCTGGCTCTCCTTACACTGAGCCACGCTCGAGGAGCTCAGCTGGCACTGCTGGGTCACTCCTGCTTTCCTTGGAATAAGAGAAATATCAGGCCTTTGGTATCCAAAACAAAATGGAAAACCACAGAGCCTTCCTGGGCTATTAAAAAAGTCAAGTATCTGTTGACTCCTAGAGTATTTCCTCGCTGTCAGACAATGCTGGGGCTACTGAAATGGGATCCTTTAAGCTGTTGAATCCCACGGGCAGGAATCCTGCAGCTGGGGCTGACGTCGCATCCACGCTGTGCGGTGGGTCGGTTGCTGGCGTCTTGTCCCCACCTGCTTTGTGCTGTGTCCCCTACGGGCTCAGGGATGGTCCCCGCTGCTTTCACAGCTTGGAGGGAGCTGCAGAGCAGCACCTGGTTCAACAGAAGTGGAAAGGCAAGTATTTTGCTGTCGCCTCTGTCTCAGCCTCCCTAGAGGCTCCTGCAGCCTGTGAGCAGCAATCCAAGAGTAACAGGCATGATTTCATATCGGGAGGCTGTAAAACATGAGCTGGGCTTTCTCATGCCGTGAAACTGCGCTTTCCCGGAAGATCCCCCTCTCTGCAGTTGTCTTGGTGTTGCAATAGCGTCTGTGCCAGCCAGATTGCTGCTTATGCTTCCAAGGACATTTTAATTTTTATCATCTCTGGGATCCACTGCCAGAACTTCTGCTAATGTTTTTGATCGTCAGATGAGCATCACCCTGTGCTTTCATTGCTCTCCGAAAATAACATCTTAAACCACATTATGCTGAAGCTGCTCTTCAACAGCTTCTTGAATGCCACTGAGCCAGTCTCCTCTGAAGCAATTTGATGATGACATACGGCCTGGGCACCTCTGGTATGTGTGCCGTCGCTGTCGTGCCCGAAGGGCTGTCCTGGCAGGGTGGATCCCAGCTCATGGGCTGCTGATGGGGGCGAGATCCACCCTGATAGAGGAGTCTTCCCTGATGTGAAGTGTTTGGCCCCATGAGGTGCTCAGCTCCACATCTGCCAGGGCGAGAGGCTCGGGCAGAAGCAGCTGTGGGCTTCTGCACTGGAACAGAGGTGTTACCAAGTCCTGTACCTGTGCAGTCACAGGTATTTCTAAGTATCATCCTACATGGACTGCTTTGGTGGGAATGAACTTGGCTCTTGGTGGCCCCCACGCTGGCACTCTTAGCTCCTAGTTTCAAATACCCCAAATGGAGTAAGGGAGATGATATGGCTTTCCAAGCTGACATTATTATGTCAGGTTTTGCAGCCACAATGGTTGGGTCCCACCCATGGACCAGAGTAAATGCTGGGGAGCTGCACTTTTCTGCTGGTGCAGTTGGGATGCCCAGAGCAAGGGGATCCCTGGCACTGCAGTTGCCCCAGGACACCTTCCCCATGGGACTGGCTGCCCAAGAGGACCGTCCATACATCCCTCTCCCTCCTGATCCGGCCTGTGACTTCCCTTTTAATAGACTCCTTTGTTCAGAAGCATTATTACAAGCATTGGCACAGACCTTAGGTTAACTTGCAAGGAGTGTCCTGGCAGAGCAGAGGTCTGGAGAGATGCAAAGTTAACGTATAATCAAACCGACAAGATCAAGTGAAGTTGCATACGTGTTCCCTTGCATCCTTCTCTGCAGTAGTTCTGAGATTTAATTACCAGCTCTAAAGCACTTCAAGATTTTCAGGTGGAAACTGCTACATAGAGGAAGGGGAGAGTACAAAAGCAGCCTACGTAATTAAGTGCTGCTTGTTTAATTTAATTTTCTCCTTCATTTGATCCTCTCCCAGAATCTTGAAAGTAACAGTCTCTAATACCAGCTGGGTCCTTTTACACTTGTGTTTCATTCACATGGTGATCACAACAACAGCAGAATACAATAGTTTAGGGAGATCTGCCTGCCGCTGAGAGAGGAGCCTGCGCTAGGATGCTGGTGGCTGTGTGCCATGGCGGTGTGATGGCGCAGATGCCCACTCCGGCTTTGAAGGGACATTCACCTTTCAAAGTAAGACCTATGAGGGACGCAGCCTCTTAGCTGCAAAACTAGGCTTTTGGAAGGTGTCAGCAATTTCACATACCAGTGCGCTAAAAGGGTTTGCCAATAAAATATGATAAATAATTTGCATCTGGTAATCCAGATGAGAGCTGTAAAGCGAAAATACAAATGGGTTAAGCTGTAAAATACTGCTGTTCCTCACTTCCCCCTCTCTGCATTCCCTTGGAAATTAGCCAGTTGCTCTCTGGAATCACTGATACTTACAAGCTGCCCATGCCAGTCTCACATCAGAAAAACACAGAGGTTTATTTAGTATTTGTTTCTTTGTTTGACTTGTTTAAATATTTTTAAACGAGAGATTTTAATGACGGTTTCAAGAGACAGCAGGATTCCTTGCATGGTACCTCTTTTACAACCCCAAACCCACTTGTATATAAAAACGAGTGTGTTATAGATCAGGCTATCGTGATTATTTGTTAGCAACCACCATGGTACAAGACAAGGGAGCTGAGCTGATGCTTGGGATCTTACAGACCTGCTCTTGATAGTGTTTCTGAAACAGTGCATTAAGACACCAAATAATCTGCCTGGTACCTGGGCCCTCTCTGAGCCTCTCCAGAGAGGCACCGTGGACTCTGGCAGCGGTAGGGCGTGTCATTTTGGTTTGGTGGAGATTTATATGACTTGGGTTTTGTGTTTTTAATCATATATGCTGAAGAAGAGGTGTAATTTTGAAATAAATGTGCATGCTGCTGCATTGAGTAGGCATACCTGCAAGCTGGGTTTTGCAGTACACACCTGAAGTCAGCAAGATGGCCAGGAACAGGGGTGGTGCATGAGAGAGAGTAGAAAGCTGGAAATGTTCTGAATATTTGTGTCAGTCCCATCTTTGCACCTCTCTGGGTATGGTGATTTTTGGTGGGGAGAGACCCGGAAGTTACCAAGTATCAGGAAAGCATATCTTCCCTTCCCATTTCTTACTGGAATTAAAAATACCAGAACTCGGATGAGAGAGGCGGTTCTGGAGGGATCTTCCTGGGTGTGAATCCTTCGAGACTTCCTATCTCATCCCTCCTAGGGGTAGAGAGATTTGAATACATGAAAGTTATCATGTGTTGGTTTCTCTGGGGTATGAGACCATTAGAGTTGAATGCAGAGAATTAGTTTTAATTAAGAGTAATACGAGAGAAGAATGGGCTGAAGAAAGGCAGGGGACAGGTTGGATTTTCTGCTGATACCATATGTAACAACACAGTTTCTACAGCTCCAAAGCAGGTCTTACACCTGAACTGCATCTCTAACCGTGGCTTATCTGGCAAATATCTGCCCTGGGTGAGGCCTGCGGGAGGCGAAGCCAGCAGGCTCCCGCCATCCCCTTCGTGCGTTCTGCTTAAATATCGCTTCCCCAGTACAATAACAGATGCATCGGTGTAAGATGAGACTAACCAACACTTTCTTTCATACGCCGTGGTTACTTCAGGCCTTGACATGAGTTCAGTTCAAGGATACTGGAAGTCACTGGGATGCTTTGGCTTGCTTGAGAGGAGACTGCGCACGTGGGGATGGGCTTCAAAATGCCCTTCATCCTCACCCATCTCCTTGTCTCCAAGGCAGGTTTCAGGCTGGTGCTCCCCCCCAAGCGCTGCAGGGAGTGGGAGAGACGGGCTCAGGGCTTCCCTGACACTGGTTTGGGGGCTGGAGAAATGCTGCCTGGTGGAGGCAGGAAAGCTGCTTCTTTCAGGCTGTACACCCTGGAGCTTAATGTCATGTTTTGCTGATCACAAAATGTGTCAGAGGAGAGACTTGCAGGGCTGCAAACGCTCCCCATCGGGTGGCCCCGGCACTGCGTAGGGCCAAACCTGTTAGCACAGCTACAGCGAGGCGTGATGTGTCCCCGTGATTGTCTCTGAGAGGACGTAAAGTGATTCTGACAGTGGGTTTTTCCTCCTTTCCTCCCCTGTTCCCTTTTGCAGTGAAATGCAGAGACCTGGGAACGCCTCCATATGGAACTGAAATGGGCTGGGGGCGGGGGGGAGGGCAGCGGGTCCTGCTCCGAGCCCAAACCTGCGCTGGCAGCGAGCAGCGCCCGCTCCCAGCTGGCAGAGCCCCCTCTGCCCTGCCCACCCTGCTGAGCTCAGGTGGAGCACGGTCGTCGTCCCCCGCCCATTTCCCTGTATTTATTTGTACTTTTTTTTTTAAAGCTGAGATCCACAGGATGAGAAAATGGCTCTTCTCCCCTTTTTTCCTCCTTCGCCTTTTCTCGGCTCACCGAGCCAGCTGGGGCAATGCCACAATTCAAGGCGTCTCGAGACAGAATCCAGCTCGCTGCCTTGTGATCTGCATGTCAAGGTGAAACTGCAGTAAGATAATAATGTCAGTATCCCCAGAAGGCAGGCGGTAAAAGATACTAATTGCATTTCACTGAAGGCTTCAGAAACACTCAGCAGCTGGAAAGCTGAGGAGAATTTTGATGCTATTCTTATAAGGGAAGATTCCTCCCCCCCCCTTACACTGTTTGTAAATCTATTACAGAACATGGGGAGTGGAAGCGGGGGAAGGGAATGTATAAAACCAGTTAAAGGCTTAATGTTTCCCATTATATTTTGTGAGCTGTAGGTGGTCTAGAGCTTATAAAAATGTAGCACATTCCCTTGTAATCAACCATAATAATTTATTATTATTATTTATTATGATTTTCTGTTATTTTGCACATATAAA
Source organism: Phalacrocorax aristotelis (assembly GCF_949628215.1). Lineage (NCBI taxonomy): Eukaryota > Metazoa > Chordata > Aves > Suliformes > Phalacrocoracidae > Phalacrocorax > Phalacrocorax aristotelis. The sequence goes on from NC_134291.1 coordinate 12,331,733, forward strand.
GGCCCCTGCCAACACACTGAGAGCTCTGCACAAATAGTTAACATTTATTATAGCAGTAGTAATGCTTAAAAATATTAACTGAATAAAATAAAAATACCAGCTCTAAAGAGCTGAGGACAGCTTTGTTATTGGAAAATAAATGCAGGAAGGCAAATATCTTGCAGAACGGCTGATACTGATTTGAATAGAAACATGCCTGGTGAGGGGAGACACACATTTTCAATTCCTGGAAAAATGCAGAGGGCTTGGCTTGGAGATGTGTCTCCAGCAGCCAGTTCTGCACCCAGTTCTTCACCCAGCAGCAACGGGGACCCCCTTGCTGGCCAGAATAATGCTCGGCAGTGTGGGGACATACCTGCTGCCCAGGCTTGGGCTCAGAGATGCATTAGCTGGCTGCATTGAAGGACTCGCCTTGGAGAGTGGATTTATTTAGCCCCAGCTGGCTGCGACCCTTTCCCGGCTGTCTGCACCACCATGCTTTATTGCTGTGGTGGTCTTCTCCAGGAAAGATGGAGCCCAAGCCTGGGGTCCCTGCTTAGTGTTTTCCAACCTCTTTCCCATCCCTTGCCTTTGTTCTGTCTCAAATCTTTTATCCCAGGGAGGAAGGGAAAGTCTTCAGCCTCCACTTCATGGGCTGTAAGATGGGTGCTCCCTCACCAGGGCACTGCAAGTCAGTCAGTAGGAGGGAAATATTACAATATTACTGCCCTTTCTGCAGCCTGGGCTGAAGGGGAGGTTACGGGAACACTGGGTGAAGGGCAGGATGCTGCTATGGGTGAGAAAGCATCTGAGAGGCAACAGCAGGAAAAATTATGCAGCAGTTTTAAGAGCAGGGAGCAGCAGGGGTGTGTACGGGATCTGGTACTGTGTAGTATATTTGTTTGTGAGCTGGGGAAAAAAATACGCAACAGCAACATTTGGAAGTGCCTGATATATCTTTGGGTTAGTCAAGAAAATAGGTGGAAGGTCTCAGCAGGGCTTTCCCTGGTAACGCTGCGGGGCTGGCGGGCTGAGAGGCTAAAACGCAAAGCACGGGGCCCATGGGAAGGAGCATGGTGAGGTCTAAATCAGCTGTAACCGTTCGGGAAGAGGAGCGCAGCGTCAAGAGAGACATCCATGTGCAAACCTCTACTCTCTGTGTACAGCCACTGGCAGATAAGCAGAGAAAATTTGAGGAAGAATGGGATTAAAAATATTGCGGAGACTATTAAAATGCCAGCACACAAATCAGTGCTGTGGTCTTGCCTGGAATAGTGCGTTCATTTCTAGTCAATCCGTCTCAAAAAGACACAGCAGGAATAGAAGAGGTCAAGAGATAGGAAACAGAAATTATTGAAGACACCGAAAGACTTCCAGATGGGAAGAGACTGAAGGATGAGAGGGAACATTTATTTTGAAGATGAGATGAACATGAGGGGATACGATCCATGCACATAAAAAAGGAGGTAGCGAATGGCACAGAGAAGGTAAATCAGGTGCTGGTAGTCACACTCTCTTGTGAGACAGAAACCAGGGAGCACCTGATGGGACTGAACAGCAGCAAGTTGAACACTGTCCACAAGACATATTTTTCCACCCTCTTAACTGGGACTGGCCTGCAGCTCTGGGGCAAGTGGGGCGTTAATGGGGCTCAGACAGGGCCGAAAGGGGACCTGGGTATCCAGAGCATCCACAGCTGCAGGAGAAGGGATCAGACCATGGGGATACACATCTGGAGCCATCTCCCCGAGAGGGGTTTTGCAGCATTTCCCTCATTATCCTCGCACCCCAGAGCTGTAGCTGAATTAAGGGAGGGCACGAAGGCATCCCCCCTCCCCAGGGTACCTCTGCCTCGTTGGGGCAAGGGGCACCTGTGTGGCAGTGCTGGTGTTATTTTGGGTGCACTGATGCTGCAGAAGAGCTTGGTGGGGCTGGAGGAGGTGCTGCTGTTAGCAGCGGTGGGGTCACAGTGGGACGGGGTCACACACACCCTGTGGCCCTGCCTCTCCATCACACCCGCGGCCGCTTGGCACGGGGCTACCTGCCACGCCGGGTGGTGATGGTGTGGCTGTGACAGCCACCAGGCCAGTCTCTGCTCGAGGGTGAGGAGGCATGGAGGCCAGTGTTGGTGGGATGGCAGGTGGCTGCTTGCTGCCAATGACTGATGCAAAGCAGGAGGTAGCCAATGAGGCTGGTGGAGCACTTTACTGTGGTTATCTGATCTCTCTGTCAGGTCGGGTTGCTTTTGGGGCTGCCCTGGGGACACGCTGGTGTGACTCAGCCGCGCACCCACGCTCCCACCCCGCCTCGCTGCTGCGGGAGGTTCAAAGGCCAGGCGTAAACTGTGCTGAAGCAAAACACTTGGCTGTGACCTTCTTTTCTGCGCTTGGGATTATGACGTTCAGTCTAATTCTGCCCTGTCAGATAAGGGCCGGCTCCTGCCGAAGCGTGCAGGCGGAGCCCAAAGGAATCGGAGGGGTGCTGAGTGAGCGTAATGCTCCCGTGCACCCCGTCCCTCTGCGGGGTTAGAGCCAACTCCCAGAACTAGAGCGGCTGGGCTAGGGCACAGTGATGTGCTATAAACAGAGTGCACTATGGATGTACGTGCGTGCACGTGCGTACATCCACACACATGCACGCACGGTACAAAATCCTGATGTGTTGGCTCAGCGCAGGAGCTGCGGGCTCGTCACGGGGCGTCAGAGCCCCTGCCACAGCCCGCGCAATGTGACTAGCAGCTCTCACATGGGGATTTTTTGTCCATTCATCATCTCCCCAGGGGCAAAAGCATGCAGTAGAGTGTCTTGTTTTGGTAGGGGTTTTTCTGAAAAACCACTTGTTTCAAATACTCTCGTTGCTATGTGTTTCTCTCAGAGAAAGCCAGGTCAGGGATGCGTGCCGAGCAGCTGAAGCAGAAGTGGTGGGTTTTGCAGCAAGGTTCAGTTTCTGGTTTGCTCTAGGTTTGGCCTCCCCCAGGTTGTTTCCCATGCAGATGAGCTCTGTTTTCAGTGCGAGGAGTTCTGTTCCCCAGGAAAATAATTGTCACACCCCGTGGCCTGGGTAGTCTCTGAGTTTTCTTCCTAGGAGGCCTCTGTCAATAAGGGCCACAACTGGGTTAATCTCATAAATGTACACTATGGCAGCGTGGGAAGCAGAGATGTAGAGAGGACGGGACCGATGGAGGTAAGTGGAGGGGCAGGACCATGCACTCTGAAGCTCTAAAGCTCGTGTGCAACGTATATCGCGGTGCTGTACAGCAAAGGAGAGGTGGCAAAGTCTTGGTAACTGCAGCGATGTCAGGGTCTGAACCGATGCCCATGAGAAGCTGCCAAAGGACAATGTTCCTTGGAAACAAGTATCAGCAAAGACCCTAGAGCAGTCCAGTGCCCTGAACTGGGTGGGACCTTCAGTCCTTGGGAATGCCCTGATGCTCAGAACTGAAAATACTTCTCTCTGTCTTGCTGGAGGTGAGTTCACCCGTTCATCATCCCCAGCTCTTGCAGACGCAGAGGCATTTGGGTGGCAGCAGTGCAATCCCATGGGAAGGCTGCCTGCTTCTGCGTTTTACGCACAACCTGGAGCCCTCCAATAAGCTCCTCCAGCACGGTGTGTAGCCATGGAAGGCATGAGACAAGGCTCTGGCCAGCCAGTGAGGTCTCTGGCCAGCCAGCGAGGTCTCTGGCCATGGAGGTTGTGTCCCCACAGCTGCATACTCAGGTGTCTGATAAATGACATTTCATAAAACAACATGTAAAACAAGTGGAAACCCGCTAAACCTCTGAGGCTCGGGTTTTCGATGTAGAATAGCTAAGTAGGGCTCCTTTGGTCACCCAAAGAACAAAAAGTATAGGGTCCTGAGAGGATTCCTATATAGGCTTCTTGTCCAGAAGGTGTCTGCACTAAAAACACACTTTGTAGACTCATTCCAGGCTGGGGCTAGTGTCCCCTTTTGATTCCTTCGTTTGCATCCATCTGCCCTGACTTAGTAACGTGGTCATTAAGGGTGAGCTAGTTATTGTAGGCTGCCTTTTAGTCAACGGGAGGAACAGGGCAATTCATCCCAATCTGAGACAAACCACAATGATTACTCTGGAGGGATTCTTATTTCTCTTGACTTTAAAGGCAGCTTTCAAGTCTAGGTTGAAATCAAGCATCTAACTTTTAAAGCTCACGACATGATTCTGGCCCTGAAGGTAAACCCCATGGAGGTGCTTATTCACATGCAGAGCACCGTGAAAGCCCTGCAGGAAAACGGCCATCAGAGGTTCGGGCATCCCGTTCATTTCAGTAGGGGAAATTATGGAGAAGGTGAGATGCTAGCAACACTGCAAAAGATGTTTCTCATGTTTCTTGCTGAAGCGTTCAGAGTCTCATTGGCTGTGTCTTATTTGACCAAGCATGGCCAAGGAGTGCTTGGCACCCCTGCTGTCCTTGACCGAGTGGCAGCCTCAGACCAGGCTGTCCATGTATCCCATCTGCATCTCAGAGTCAGCCCTGGAGACGTGCCCAGGAAAACCCCACACCTTGGATTTCAGCAACAGATGGCGACATGCATGGTCAGATTTTCAAAGGTATTTATTTGCCTAAAGTTTCAAAAGGCCATTCATTGTCTAAGGTTTGGAGGAATGTTCAGGAGTACCTCATCTGTCTGACTTGGGAGCCTAACGTACCTCGGGACTTTGTAATCTTGTATAGGAACCCACTTACATCTGCTGGCGCCTTTGGGAATTTTCTGCTAAACATCAAGCCAGTGTCCTTGTAAAAGCATTAGAATTTGGTTTAACAGTAGAGGGTCTTCTGTGGCCTGAATTGCGGAAAATTAACTTACAGTTTTCATTATTGGAAAGTTCAGGAGAAGGAATTATCCCACCAGGGAGTGCTATTTAATTTTTGAGGAACCATTTGCTTGTCCAGATATAAATTTGATTGTAATGACAGGTAATTGTGGCAATAGTATAACAATGACAAACCATTGTGAAAATAGCAGTATTTTCAGTGCAACTTTGTGAAAATCCTTCAGAATGTAAACTAAATTAAACCAGCTAATATGGGCTTAGTTTTTTATACCGTGTTTGGTTCACTTTTTACTCAATAAAGTCTAAGGTAAGAGGAGAGGTGCCGGACTGGGGCAGATCTCAGTATTTGGCCTCATCCTTCTGTTTCGTTAAGGTCAATATAATCCACTTGAGATTGTATAGAGGTCTTAAAATGTCAGAAATTGCCTCCTTCTGTGTACAGCAGATCCAGAACCGGGCAAGAAAGGGTTGATGACGGTTGCGTGCCTTGAGACTTCACAGATGTGAGCCTTGCCTGTGGCGGCTTCTCTGCAAATGTGGTAGTCCTGTCATATTAGACCCCAAAAACCACGTATTTTTTTTTTAATTTAGAGCCCTTGGAGCCCTGGTTTTCATCCTCCTTTTCCTCTGGAAGGGGCCAGGTTCTTTCTATCTGATTTGGATCTCATGCATCCCAGGTCTTGGGCCACAGATATCAGCACATTTTATTTAGACTGAGTGACTATTTCACCCATCCCCTTCTTTTACCTAGGGCTTTGCAGCATCATTTCCACCAGCTGATCCCCTTGCTGTTCTCTGAGAATGTTGCTATCATCTTTATTTAAATTTCACACTGGTCTAAACGTTGAAGGCTGAGTTCTGGCATGCAGAATCGAACAGATATTCACATTTTTTAAAATTAGCAGACAGTGGAAATGAATGAATAGCTCTTCCCTAGGGAGATATTCTGGATCCACTCAGTACAACAGCCCTGAGAACTGGGCTGCTGCTGGTAATAACACAACCTTGGCTGGGGCCTCTGCAGCACACACAGGTTGGAGGTTGCAGCGGCAGCTCAGCAGTGTTTGCCAGGGCAGGAGGAATAAGCTCAGTGGCTAATTCCCCCGGCAGCGCGGCGCGGTGATGTTTGCGGTCAGCCCAAATCTTGTCTCCTAAGGAAACAATGCAAAAAGCCAAACCTCACTCTGCGTCTCACCCCTTGACTTCTCTTTTGCAGCGATCGAATAGCTCACCGTTTTCTAGGCTGGAAAATACAGCAGGTATGTTGAACAGCAGGGCCCCAGCTCCCCTTCTCAGACCACTCCTGTGCTGGTGTGGCCACAGGCACGCACGCACCAAACGCAGCACTCCGATGACTACTGGTGTAGGGATTTTTTTTCCTTTGCTCTTCTTAACATGGCTTTTTTGGTGGCAGCTCATCAAGCTGGAAAAGCAGCGCAGCAAAAGGGGGCACATAAATTGTGCGGGCTTTGTCAGCCCGTGCAGGTGGTCAGCTGGGTCCCTTCTGCGGCCATCGTGCTCCCTTCTTTTAATGTCATTGTTCTTGTGTCACGGCCTTTGGTAGGATGCTGTGCCTTAGGGACCCAGCCCCATTGCCTCTTTGTTGTGTGTTGTCCTCTGCTGTGCATCCGCCAGGGCAGCCTGGCAAAACGAGAAGGTCAGGGAGAGACAGTGCAGATCACACAAGTGGGAAATCTCTATTAGAAATTCTTGGACTCTGGCTTAGAAAGGAGAACTGGGAAAACATGAATTTTTTGAGACAGGATGGGATACCCAAGGCACGAGAAATTACCAGGGAATTATCTGATGAACCCATTTGATAGGATTAAATAAAAAGTGAAAAATAAATGCCTTTCCCTATGTTTCTTTGTCACTGTTGCTAAAACATTGACGTTTAAACAAGGAGGCTTTTAATGGAGGGTTGTCTCACAGGGTGTATTGTATTCACTGGAGTTTGCTCTCTCCTTGGCTAATTATACATATTTATCCATCTTATTGAAAGCTACTTCAGGGCAAAGAGATGCTGGTTTATTTCTTTATTTAATAAAGGAAATGCATAGCAGAGAGAGATCTGTTAAATAACAAGGCAGTTTAGTCTCTGATGCTCTGGCTTCTGGTAGGGGCTGGAAGGAGACGCTGCAGAGGGGTCGACAGGAGCAAGGATCTCCCACCTCCACACGGCATGGCCGCAGGCAGGAGGTGGGGAAACCCAGCACAGAAGGTCTTGCAGCAGTTTGGGCTGAGGCTATCTTGAGGATCTTGTGGGCATCCTCCGTTTCCTTAGGATCCATTGAAGAGCCAAGTCCAGCCCCGTTCCCACTCATTGTCTGTGCTGGGTGATCGCTCTGTAGCTGTTGAGTTCCCTCTCCTTTATGCACCCGACTCCTCTTCATGTGTTCACGTTTCATTAAGCATCCCATCTCTCCCTAAAACTACGTAAGGTCTCAGCATCTGCAGCATCCTTGGGCAGGGAGTTTCACAGTGCAGCTACCTGCTGTGTGCAGAACCAGACCTGCTGGTGCTTCTGCACATGCCATCTGCAAGCTTCACCTGAAATCCCTCAGTAGAGGAAGAGACCATGAACAGTCCCTCTCCAGGCAAAGTCTCTACTTAGCTGCATGCTCTCCACCCTCCCCAGCCGGGGCCTGTCCAGGCTTGCAGGCATTTCCCCCACACTTGAGTGATGCGGCTGTCCGTACCCCACCAGGGACAGAAAGGTGGACCCGTGGCTTGATGAGGAGATCCTGTCATCCAGCAAACATCGGTCCATAGCGCACACAGTCACCTCGTGTGCCAGGCTGCGTTCACGCACATGGCACAGGACCTTCTGTACGTGAGCAGATGTGCTTCCGTGGTGCTGGAGGACACACATCGGGGCTGTGGGAGGCTCTGCTCACCACCCTGCCCTGGGGGACCTCAGGGCCCCCAGGGCACCCAAAGCACCCACAGATCTCACCCAGCAGCAGCCTCAGTCCCTTTCTGTTCCATAAATGCATTTCAGACAATAACCTGCTGTACTACATGTGTGGTGTTCTAGTTAGTGCCCGTTTTAATCATGGAAAAGTTGTAACACTGGGAGAAAAAATCCCGGCGCTGCATAGCCAGGGGCTGGCCTGGGCAGGGAGGCACGTGTGTGACACGGTCACAGCAGAAGCGTCATTAAGCCCTGCCGGGGAGCAGTGCTTGTTTTCCTGCCAGCAAGGGTTGTTTCTCTGCTTGCAACTGTCAAACCCCTGAATCCCTGGAAATGGCACCAATATGGGGGGTTATTTTCTTTCTTATCAATCTCGTTTTGGAGCTTGGTGAAACATGTGAGCTCTTTATTTGAAGCTGCTGCTAGGCAGCTATGTGCGGGTCCCTCTGACTTATTTATATCCTAATGGTGCTGCTTTATTTATTTATTTTTTTGCTTAGCTACCCAGTCAAGGGCCATATGTTTTCTCCTGCAGGAAGATGAGGCCTCAGGAGTATCTTCTGCTTTATGGCTTTGTGCAGGTTCTGAAGCTTTCCTTGTCACTTACTCTCACTTACGCATTTCCTTTCTGAATCAAAGGGATGTGGTCCTCGTACTTGGGGCATTTATTTGTGAATAACTGCCTTAGGTCAGCCAAAGGGTTTCATGGCTTTTTGGATTCATGTTCTGGATTTGCAACACCCACCTGTGATGTCACAGCTGGTGTTATGAGCACACAGGGATGACATCATGTAGGCTGATTACCACTGTGGCTCCGGTCTTGCACACCATCATCTATTCCCCCTCTTGGCTCTCACTTTTTCATGTCAGCCAGCCACCCTTAAGGGGTGCTTTGTCTTTAAGCATCACCTTCATCTCCTGAGAAGCAGGTGGGTGAAGTGTTGCAAGGTTGGAAACCTGGATTTTAGTGGAAGAGCATAAATGAAGTAAATAAAATTTTGGCAGCAGTGTCTGTGTAGACACCGACAGGCTCCGGGATTGCGGCACCCAGAGCTGGGCTCATCTATCCAAATTTAGACAGCTTCAGCTGAGCTATTAATCCAGATTCCCCGTATAGCTGATAGGCATTGCTAGTGCACGATTCATCTCATCCTAAGGTGCATGTCAGAAAAATAGGTCAGATGGATTGTGCTTTAAAAGTGCTCCTTTTCCTAAAGGCAGTTGTGCTGACGAGCACAGATGTAGATACTTCTGTATGGCTGGAGTAGGGGGAGGCAGAATCCGCCCTTGGGAACCAGCAGCTTCGTCACATGGAAAAGGATGATGATACAATGCTGCTGTTTCTCCGAGGCAGCACCAGTCTCCCGCGCCCATATCCCCGGTTTTGCTGGCGCCCAATGTCAGTAACAAGCCCCGTCCAGGGGCCAGTCCTCTCTGCACGCTGGGTAAAGAAAGTCAGCAACAGGGCGGTCAGCACACTGAGCTGGCAGGGTGCAGCACCGGCCATGCTGACCTGTGTCCCTGCGCTCCCTGAGTTTGGGGCCCCATGGCAAACTGCAGGCTGGAAAACTACAGAGAAACTGTTAACAGCAAATTCCTGCGAAGGGGAGTGGCGGGAGCAGCCCACTCCCAGTGCCGGAGCAGCGAGCCTGAGCTCAGCTTATGGCTCCTGCTGCCCCTCTCGCTCCTGGATGAGCAAATGATTTTTTCAGTGTCTTTCAGAGGAATGTAACTAGGAGCAGAAAACATCACCTTGCACCCAGCTCCACCCCTGCCAGCCAGTGGGCTTGCTGCATGGGCGATGCTGGGGAACACCCTGGTGAGAGAAGGGGTGGGGGGTAATCTCTTAGGGGAGATTTCAGCATTAAAACACAGCCCTGTGTGGTCTCTTCCCAGCAGCTGGAGACGTAAGGTGAAAGGGCAGTGCCCGCGGTGCGCTCTGCTTAGGGAATGTACTTATTTTTAATGATAATATTTAGAAATTAGATTGCCATCTGATTAGGGCAGGACCTAGCCCTCTCTGTGCAGCACTTATCATATCGCTGGCCATAAGGGGTAATAAATAACACTGGGAGATTATGACAGTGCCGGAGATTGAGCATGGGATGTAAGAGGAGGTACACGGCATTTTCAACAGGAGCCCTTCCTGCCGGTGACCGTGTAGCGGTGGTGTTTGCGGGCACTGTGCAGATGTCTGGAAGCTGCTGGATGATGTACTGGAGCCAAGTGCTGGTCATCAGTGGGTCTAGCAAGACCTGGTGGCAGCTACCATGTCCCTGAGCTACTGTTGCCCTGCAGGGGGAAGTTCACACACAGGAAACATGATAAAAGTTACAAAAAATAATGTTCCGCTGTGCTGTCCAAGAAACTGGTGTGAAGCTGTTTGTGGTTTGTGGCTGTGGGGGCAAATGGTGCTGCTGCCCCAGGTCAGAAGCAGAAGTCTTTGCTCCTGGGCAGAGGAGAGCGGGAGAAGCACTAACCCACCGGCTGCGCAGAGCCCACAAACCATCTGCGGCTGTTTTCAAACTGGCAGCTGAAGCTTGGGTGTGCTCCCTTCCTTCTGCCAGGTGCGTGCCCCGAGATGTGCGCAAATAAACTTGCAAATAAACGCATGCATTGCACTCGGTAACGCCCCGCTGCACGTGTGCTGCAGGCTGTGCTCACACACCCCCCTGTAACACGCACCACTCGTGGCCAGAGCCTTTGGCTGCAGGAGAGTTTTGTAGCCAAGCTGTAAAGAGCTAAAAAGACAGGAATTTGGGGATACAGGGGAAAAAAGGGAGGGCACTGCAGCCTGATGGAAACCCTGACAGCGCCGTCTGGCATCACCTAATGATCCACTTCACTGATGGGAAGTGGCAAGCAAAGGTGATGCTTTCAACAGCACTGGACTATGGAAGGGGCAGGCAACCGGAGGTGACGGGCTATTGTCTGAAAGATTAAATTTATTACAGGGCACCACACAAAGCCTAAATTAGGCTATCCAGGAAAAGGAAAAAAAAACCTTGGTGTGTGTAATATGTATGCAGAGCTTGACATATCGAGTAATGTAGTGCAATAAGGCTGAACCAGGCAGTAATGGGCTGCGTGGCTGCTTTTTGCTTCTCTCTGTGTTGTTGTTGTTGTTGCTGCAGCGGGACCTTAATGGGGTTCTTTAAACAGATGCTTGAGGAGTTGCACTCCAGCAACCAGCGATTAAAAAAAAAGAAAGAGAAAGGAAAAAAAAAAAAAAAAAAAGGAGAGAGAAAAAAAAATGTTAAAAGCACAAGATTGGCAGAAATCATTTTTCAAAAGAAAAGAGCTTGGGGGTGGGGACGAGCTGGGAGAAGACTGTCAGGCTGTGGAAAAGTTTAATAAATTCCATGTCACTCTAAAGACCGTCGTGTGCAGAGTTGCCCAAGGCCAATAAAACCCGATGAACCTCTGGTAGGCTGGCTCTGCTGCACTGGCACATGTTATTGCTTTGATACCTTACACAAAAATAGGGTGCTTTTTTGTTGTTTTTGATATGGTAAGAGGCCTTGCAGTGTGCTGTTCTTTATAAGATATATATATAAAATCCATGACAAAAACACCAAAGGATTTAAGTGTGTAGCTGTCATCAGTTACTATTTAACTGAGCGAAACATGTTAAAAGCAGCAACAATACAATATAGCAGTGAACGCATGAAAGCTCAGGCAATCTTCCTCCCACATTTAAGAGAAAGTGCTTTTTAAAACTGTAATCTTGGTAGGATTTGAGGGGAGGGGGAGAGGGGAAGATGGAGAAAGCAGGGAGAAACATCTTTTATTTTTGTTTAACTTCAGTGAGTCATTTGCCTGATGTGGCAAACCTTGGAGTAATTGCTTAATCTTCCTCCCAAGAAGGGCTCAGCTGAACTAACGTGTTACGGGCTGTGACATGCCTGGCTCTCACTGCAGGATGGGGGCCTCACGTGCCAATGGCGGGTGTAGCAGGTACCACTCGGGGAGCAGCAGCAGTCTCTTGTACCTGTGCCCCTGCGTGATCCAGCTGAGCTCTCTGAGCCTTTATTTCCCCCCGTGGCCCTTGTCGTGGAAGCACGGCTATGGTTTTCAGGGCACGTTGCACAGTGTACCCTTCCCAGTGCAAGCATGGGATTAATATATTTAGAAGGACCTTGGCTGTTGGAGTGATGGGAAACTTGGTGGTTTCTCCTTGTTAGGAATCTTGCCAGTGTTTCCATCAGCTTGGTGCAGTTTTAGGTCCCTGTCTGTGATCCCTGAGCACCAGCTTTGAAATGGCCTGAGAATTGCCACCAAAAAATGAGGTGAAGCTGCGGCTACTCCTGCCAGGCGGTGCAGACACCCAGCTCCTGCCTAAGGCTGGAGATCAGTCCCAGGCTGGCTTGGCGCTGAGCCCAGTCAGCCTTGGTGTGCCTTTGAACTCTGGCAAAACTCAAGGCTATGGGGTGGGCAGGGAAGATAACCTGGATGGGCAGTGTGGGACCGTGGCCGTGGGGAAGACCTGGCCCCAGGGAGGGGTGTCCGTGCCAATTTTCCAAGACCTTTTTCTTGCCCTGGAGAAGAGGTGGGTGGCAAGAGCTGGGGAGCTGCCAGGTCCCCACGGTGCCGCCGGGCAGCGCAGGCAGCCTCAGCTCTGCGGGGACTCCGCTCCTCTATTTATTACCCAGTTTCTCCATTTGTTACTATTTGTTGTGCTGGTACCTACAGGTCACAATTCAAGCGTGTTCAGTGCTGGCCAGATTTATAGTGGGTTTTTTATTGTTGTCTCTCTAAAGAGCTCAAAGTCGAAACTGTCAGCTGGAAGAAGTCCATGAGGCCGCAGAGAGCTGTGACTGGCTGGGCAGGGGATGGGGCTCCCTTCTAGCCCTGTGTTTGAACTTCCACATAACTTTTACACTCCTTCCTGTCTTGGGCAAGCTGAAGTTTTCCAGGTTTGGGTGTCTGTACAAAGCTGAACATTTGGAATATTTGGGCAAGATCAGTTTGGCCAGCTGCAACAGCCTGGCCTTCCTGAAAGCAGTATAAGAAACCCTTTTTTATTGTTACATGGAAAGTATTTGCATGGTGTTATTTCCAAAAGATGACATTTGGCCTGGGAAGAGCTGTTGTTGAGAAGTGCTTCTTGTTCTGAAATAAACTGAGTCTGATTCGGCTGAGGTAGGAAGCTTTGATAATCATATGCTTAGCGGAGTCAATGCATTTTTCTACTGAACTGCCAGCTGTTCTCTACAGTTCTTTCCCTCACCCAGACATACATTTCATAGGGAAAAACACAACTCCAGAAAAATCCTCCTCTTCCCTCAGAGCCAACTGCAGTTGGCAGGAAGATGCTTACTTCCATGCTTTGCAAAAATACACAAAAATACAGGTTCACCATATGAGGAGGGGGTTCCCTATTTTCCCCCTCCAAAAAGTATTGATTTTCTTTCTGAAGTGTCTTTGGAGCAAAAGTCATACAGCTTGAAATTTAATTCCAAGACCTTGGAAGGTTCAGGTTGAATCTGCCTTTTCTGCTGGGTAACTTCGGGCAAGTCGCCCTACCTCTTGGTTTCTCCCTGGCCACATAGAGCCAGGAATGTTTCTTTTTCTTCCACCACTCCCTGCTTTTGCCTGTTAAAATACAAAGCTCTGTGGGTCTGGAAGACGCAGTCCTGGATGGTTCCTCCCTCCGTGCCTTTGCAGGGTCTGTCTGTGGAAGGACAAGCCATGAGCATCCTGGCAGCATTTTACAGAGGGGAAAAATAAATGTGTCTTTATCCAACGTGTTGCTTCTGGTCAGATAAATAGTGATTTCCTGGCAAAATTCCTGCTTGTGTAAAGCTTTGCCTCATCTCTCCTCCGGCTTTACTTTGGGACGCCACAGCTCAGCTCAGTGCAGGGTGGATGCGCTTATACAGATACCTGCAGAAAGGAAAGGTAAAGAAAAGAAGCTGCAAATGGTTAATGTCGTCCACATATCAGCAGCGTTCACTCTGTTCATCATAATCCCATTTTCTGCCTTAGACCTGTCATCACTGCCCACCGGATTTGGGGAGATAACAGCAGAAAATGAGCTGGAAAAACATCAGACAGTTTGGGTCTTTTTTTAAAAATCATTAACACTTTTAAGATATTTAGTGAACTGCAGGCACCTCTCAGAGTGGAGAAGGATAAATTCGCTGCGGGCATGACAGTGAAGTGAGGCTCTGCAGAAAGGCAAGAGGAGAGTGTTGGTTTTCATTTGGACTGGGGTGGAGGGCAAAGAGAGCCGAGGGAAACCCCTGTCCAGACGCCAAAGGGAAGAAGGGAAATAAAAAAGGCAGCAGCGCGGGGTTCTCTCTCCCCAGGGCCCTCCATGGGCAAACAGAGATGTGCAGGGCTGCTCCCACCTGTGACCCCCTGCCCCAGCAACGCTGCAGCGCTTGCAAAGATGTTGTCTCGATGGAGGGACACCATCACCCGCCCCCCGTGCACACCCAGGGGAGGCACACCATCGCCCGTGCACACCCAGGGGAGGCACACCATCGCCCGCCCGCCGTGCACACCCGGGGGAGGCACACCATCGCCCGCCCGCCGTGCACACCCGGGGGAGGCACACCATCACCTGCCCACCGCGCACACCCAGGGGAGGCACACCATCACCTGCCCACCGCGCACACCCAGGGGAGGCACACCATCACCTGCCCACCGCGCACACCCAGGGGAGGCACACCATCACCTGCCCACCGCGCACACCCAGGGGAGGCACACCATCACCTGCCCACCGCGCACACCCAGGGGAGGCACACCATCACCTGCCCACCGCGCACACCCGGGGGAGGCACACCATCGCCCGCCCGCCGCGCACACCCGGGGGAGGCACACCATCGCCTGCCCACCGTGCACACCCAGGGGAGGCACACCATCGCCTGCCCACCGCGCACACCCAGGGGAGGCACACCATCACCTGCCCACCGCGCACACCCAGGGGAGGCACACCATCACCTGCCCACCGCGCACACCCAGGGGAGGCACACCATCACCTGCCCACCGCGCACACCCAGGGGAGGCACACCATCACCTGCCCACCGCGCACACCCGGGGGAGGCACACCATCGCCCGCCCGCCGCGCACACCCGGGGGAGGCACACCATCGCCTGCCCACCGTGCACACCCAGGGGAGGCACACCATCGCCTGCCCACCGTGCACACCCAGGGGAGGCACACCATCACCTGCCCACCGCGCACACCCAGGGGAGGCACACCATTGCCCGTGCACACCCAGGGGAGGCACACCATCACCTGCCCGCCGTGCACACCCAGGGGAGGCACACCATCGCCCGTGCACACCCAGGGGAGGCACACCATCGCCCGCCCGCCGTGCACACCCAGGGGAGGCACACCATTGCCCGCCCGCCGTGCACACCCAGGGGAGGCACACCGTCACCTGCCCACCGTGCGCACCCAGGGGAGGCACACCGTCACCTGTCCACCATGCACACCCAGGGGAGGCACACCGTCACCTGCCCACCATGCACACCCAGGGGAGGCACACCATCACCTGCCCACCGTGCAGGCTCCACTGAGCCCATCCACATTTGCTATTTGCAGTGTTCTGAAGCTGACTGGAAAAGGGAGGTGAAGCCATGGTGTTATCCCAAGTTGCGCCGCATTCCTAACTGCCCACACTGCTCCAAAGTGGTGACTATAAAGCCCAACGTGTCTTAGCCATCGTTAGGTTGGGGCAGTGCATCCCAGAATAGCCCCTGCTGTAGGTTCATGCCAGCCAAAGCTCAAGCGCTTCAGTCTGCACGTGCAGAGCAGCCACCAGCTGCGACCTGTGCACCAGCCCGTACCCCTGGGAGCAACACACAGGCTTCTGCCTCTGCCCTCTCCTGTGCTGGCTGCAACCTTAGCTGAGTTTGATAAAGCATTTGAGGTATTGTTCTTTCTACGTACTTGCTGTACTGTCTGCATACCTACAAGTGTATCTAATTTTCAGCACATCTCTCAGGTGGGAAGAGGTATTTATCCTTCTGACAGACAGAGAGGGGCCAAGCAACTTGTCCAAAGCATGGAGCGAGTCTGCAAATCAAGAGGGACTCAGCCCAGACCTGAACTGGTGCCCCGACTGCTGGCACACGCGTCCTGCCTGCGGGCAGCTGCTGGACACAAGGGGTGGAAAGGCTTATTTGTAAGGACAGGGTCTTGGTTTTCTTCCTCTTCCCCAGTGCTTTATAATTTACCTGGGCTGTCATATCTCGCGTTCTGCGGGTTCCCGTGGGTGGCAGTGGTGAGAAGCCGGGATGAAGAGGCAGCACAGGCTCACAGCGAGCGGCACCGAAGGCTCTCTGGGGGCTTTGCTGCACAGCTTTGCTGGCAGCTGAGCGATGGCTCCCATTGGAAATGCTGGGCTCCCTTCCAGGCCAAGGAGGGCTTATAGGATTTAGTAGGCATAAGCTACAGTGCCACTTCCTTGCTTCCTTGACCCTTTCCATCTCAACCCCATGAGTCTGGTATGAACTTGTCACTTCCTGAGCTTGTCCCATTTGCTGCATCTCCTGTCCTGTCCCAGTTGCTGCCCCTTGGATTACCTCAGCTGGGTTCCTCCCTTCCCTGATCTACCTCCCTTTCCCCTATCCACCCTGCCGGGCTCAGTCCTCCCCTCCCGGGCTCCTTCCTCTAACCCCAACTCTGCATCGAGGCGGTTGCTAGAGCCCAGGGGAGGCAGCCCTGCCTCCTGCTGTGGTTTTGTGCAGCTTCTCATGAGAACACTGAAAAGCACGTCTAATGTAAAGCCTTGGCTACCACTCTCTGAATTTCAAGATCCTCCTCCAAAGCATGAAAAATCATCCAAAATTTTCCTACCAACTTATTTCTCACCATTCTGCCCCCAAACATGGCCGGACTGCAGAGGCTGAAGGCGATGGTGGGACAGTTCAGAGAGGCACACACTTGCTGCAGAAAGTTTCAACCCAAACAATTAAATCCCCAAAGGAATTTCTGAAAGCGCCTAAGCAGGTTACACGCCTAATTCTCAGAGCCCAATGGGACTTGAACATCTAATCTTCTTAGCTGCTTTCGAAAATCTTTGCCAGGTGCCTGTTTGCATGTTTAGGAGCCCTAAAACCTTTGCAAGTCTGAGCTGCAGAGTGTGGTCAGTTTGGGTCAAAGCAGAATTGCAGCATATCCCATCTGGGGACTTGGTCTTAAACCTGAGATGGAGAACCAGTGTGGTCCCCAGCCCTGCTAAGGGGACACAATATGTCATTTGTCTTTAGACCGTTTTGCTTTATTCTGCTTTTTGCAGACTTCTTATGGGGAAGGCAGAAAGGCAGGGCATTCCTGTGTCCCCCCCACCCAGAAGAGCATCAGCTCTGTTAGATACCACAAGAAGTGACTCGACCGTCAAAAGCACTCGCTGCAGCCAGTCTGGCCCTTAATGACCACTGCTGTATGGGACCAGAGCTCCAAGTCAGGCAGAGCAAAGGCAAAGCCTCCAAGCCAGAACATTGCGTTGTTAAAACATGAGCAGAGCATCTCTCTGTGTAATAGCAACGCTCCTGTCCTCACAGTGCCTTGAAAATCAGAAACTGCCTGTGTAGTCATCGTGTAAAGTGCTGAGCTCCTGGCCAGGACCACTGGTGGACAGAGAAACACAGACTTTTTGGTGCTTTGGAAAATCAGGCCACGGGTTCTGAGACTGAAATATAGACCTATGTGAAAGTCTTGGCTGTAGGGACACCAAGGACAGTCCGAGCAGTCATTGCCACCAAGCAGCAGCAGGTGCTCCAGGTGAGAGAGTGAAGAGCCAGCACACGTGGCAGGGCTGTGTCTCAGCTCCGCAGCCACTTGGAACCAGCCTGTTTTCAGGAGGGAGCTGGCAGCACGCTGCAGCCCCAGGGATGCCCCCGCAGCCACACCTACCAACCGCCAAGCCCCGAGGACCTCCCTCCGCCGGGACTCTGACCCCCCCTTACCTAGCCCTACCCCACCCCCAGAAAGTGACCCCATTTTCTGAGAAATTGTTTCCAGTGCAATAATTGCAGGCTGGAAATTAGAACCCAGTCTTCAAAGAGCGGGCTCTGAAGTGCACATTAGCTATCTGCTGGGATGAGCCATCTTACCAGTCCCTGCTCATCTCCTGCCTGAAATTATGTTTGACTACAGGGCATGAAATGTTATTCATCCTTCCCCATCTCCCTCCCATCCATTTCTATTCAGATTCAGCACTGAGTGGTAGCAGCAGAGGTATATGAAAAAGATTTTCAGGTGTTCGCCTGTCTTTTCTTTCTTTTTTGTCCCCCGGTTCTCCTTTTATACATGAGAAAGCAGCATGAAAGGCAAAGCAAATGAGAATGGGAAAGAAAGTGTTGGATTTAAAGCAATCTGTTAACACAGGGGAG
The DNA here is from genome assembly GCF_949628215.1 of Phalacrocorax aristotelis. NCBI lineage: Eukaryota > Metazoa > Chordata > Aves > Suliformes > Phalacrocoracidae > Phalacrocorax > Phalacrocorax aristotelis. The sequence continues at coordinate 12,349,771 of NC_134291.1, forward strand.
TTTATTATCCGCTAACACAGGGCCGTGGCGTGGGGTGAATGGTGGTGCGGCCCCAAAAGCTGCCTCTCCCAATGGCCATGGTCAAGGCTGGCGTGGAAAGGGTGGTGCTGAGGCAGCTGATGGGCACGAGGTTAATTCTCATTTCACTCCCTGGCGGTAGCAATTTCACGGATCTTGTCATCTGTGGACAGTTGCAGAAAGGGGAGATCAGAAATGACAAATATCTACATTACCTTCAGAGATTAAAATGCCAACAAATGTTCTTTTAATATGAAACTGCCAGTGGTTCTGAGACTTGGTTTGTATAAGGGATTGTTTTCAGTTTGGGGTTTGGGTTTTTTTTTCTTTTTTAAAGAACAAAACACACAGAAAAACATAAATGCCGAGGTAGCTGGAATTTGGAGGCTACCACGAGAAGTAGACCAGGTATCTAAGCTCGATATCTCCCATTTGCATGGGTAATTGATAATCATGTTTTTCCCACCTGTCAAAAACAATAAGTTTCAAACAGATAGGACCGTCTCTTGCCATTTTCTTGTCAGTGTTATCTCATTAGGATCAATACTTTTCTTTGCTTTTCTATAATGCTGGGAGAATCAGGGGGATGGATTTCCTCTAACAGGATAAAACCCTTGCAAAGGACTTTGGAGAGGTGAGATAAGAAATTAACATTAAGAAACATGATTGCTATCGTATGCAGAGGTTTTGCTTCTGAAACCCATCTGAAACTTGTTTTCTAGCACATTTACATTTTGAGCAAGCTAGAGCTCTTGTCGATTTGAAGCCGCAGGGTGTAAAAACACCCCAGGGTTTTGCTTAGCTGAGAATTGCCCATCCCGGCGCCTGGGAAATTCGGTGTGACACAGACCTTGCGGCCCAAATGGGACCAGCTGGAACCGCAGGAAGAGGGGCGGGAGGGCACGGAGGAGGGACAGACGTCGTGTGCTTGTGCTCCTGCTCAGGTCAGATTAAAACTGAGCTGTACGCAGCTTTTGTTTCATGAGGACCACAGCAGCATCTGTGCCCATCAGTGCAGTGGCACAGGTGGAAGGGCCGTCCCCTCTCCCATGTGACACGAGGGCAGTTCGGGATATTTTTGCTTGTGTTACTTCTTTACTCCCTGCACCCTAGCTCCTCCACGGCTGCCACCCGGGTCTGCTCTTGTGCTCCGGGAGGTGAGCAAAAGGCAGTGAGGGAACCAGCACAGGGTCGAGACCAGGCCTTGGGGCGTGGAGCATCAGCAGAGGAGGAAGGTGAGGAAGAGGCGCCTGGCATGGCGAGCATCCCCTTGCTGCCCTCCGAAGCGCCAGCTCTCTGGGCTCTCTCGTAGCTCCCCGGCATGTGCCGGTGTTCACTGCAGGAGACTGGGGCACACCGTAAATCAAAGGCTTCACGTGCCCTTTGATTAATGCCTGGGAGGCTTAAGGTGGCAGCTCCAGTGTCCTCAGCCTGGGAGGGGGTAGCAGAGAGGAATCCAGAGCATCTGGCGCAATTAGCATTTACGGAGCAGCAGGGTATGGGCCAGGGCAGCATTTAGCCAGAGGCAGAAGAAACGAGGCAGGGTGTGGGGGTGTCGTCCCTTCCCCACCCCGGGGTGGCACAGCAGCTCCCTGGCTCTGCGGGCGCAGCATTGTGCGGCTTGCGAGGGCGTGGGAAGCAACCAGGACGGCGCTGGCATATCTTCAGAGGTGCCCTGACCAAGGAAAATTTAAGGCAATTAAAGAGGAGACATGGGGTGACTCTCTAGGTGTTTAAGGGATCCTTCTGGTTTGGCTGGAGAGAGACCAGGAGACTAAAAACTGAACAGGAGGGTGATGGGAGCTGGCTGATGAGGGGTTGGAGCTGACAGCTGAGTAGCAAATGAGACATGACAGAAAGGGGGGAGGTAATTTAACAGGCTTGGCCTGATATTGTCCTTCATGGTCATGTCTTGATTTTCTCTTGCTTTAAATTTGTCAGATCTGATTTTACACAGAAGATGAGGGTTGGGGGGAATGGTCTGTACTGCACATGCTGCGCAGAGGTGCCCACAGAGCCTCCTGTTGCTCTTCCAAGCCACAGTCGTGCAAGAGGTATTTTGTTTTAAATGGCTGGAAGTATTTTAGTGTTGTTAAAATGACTTCTCCTTTATCAGTTGCCTTCTTGAGAGCTGCTGCACTATTTTTGCTCAGGATTTCAAAATAAATCCCTGCCTCCAAGGTAGAAACCAAGACCAGGAACCGTCGGGAAGGGAACTGTCGGCTTCCCTGAAGTAACCAAAAACTGAGATTTGTAACAAAAGCCTTTGACTTCTGGTGTTCGCCTGTAAGCAACAGGCTGCAGCCCCCCGAGGCTTGGCAGCTGCCTCAGGCTGCGGGAGGTGGTCGTGGTGAAGCAAGGGAGGGGTTTGGGGGTTTTAACGTTTTGCTCGAGGCTTGTGAGCACCTGCATCTCTGTGGCTTGGTCCTGCACCCCAGCGCAGCCAGGCTTGTGCATCAGGCGTCAGGGGGTCCCGAGGTCAAGGTTTAAAACCATGCCCTGAAAACTGCTGGATACCAACTTTTCCAGCGGGAGGGGATGTCAGAGCCCCCCCCCATAACAGCAAAGCTCGTGGCTCCTGGGCTCACCCTCACTGTATTTTCCCCTCCATAACAGTCGGGGGGGGGCAGGACACAGGACACACCAGATGTCTTTGATGACAAGCCTTGTGCCCCGATGTGCTGGGGGCAGCCTGCCTTCCCTGGGGAGCGCAGCCCCCGTGGCAGCCCAGCGCTGCGGTCAGGCCCCCAAGGGCGTGAGCTCCTGCTGGGCTCCTGCGCTTGGCCCTGCTCCGTGGCAGGGGTCCTGAGCCACCGCTCCGCTTGTCCACAGGGACCTCCTGGACCTTGCTGGGTGAAGGATGGTCCCTAAAGGCAGGTGCAGCCCCGCAGCCCCCAGCGTCACTGTAGGTTGGGTGCCCCTCTTCCAGCTCCACATAAAAATAAAACAATAAACAAATTTTAAAAATAAAATAAAAGCTGAGCTGCTTTTATTTTTTAACCAAAGCCGTTGCATAAAATAGTTTCTCAAGTACTTTGCCTATGACAAATGGCTTAGAAGGACATAAAGAAACAAGCTCTAGTTTTCCCTAACTACCCCAGGCTTTTTTATGACTGTTGCCCGGCACAGCTCCTAAGCCACAGGTTCTTGCAAGTTTTGAGGCTCAGATTTCCCCAGAGGGTGGGCAGAGGATGCGTACAGCCTCCGTAAAGCCAAAAGGCAGGGCGCTGCAGGCAGCCAGGGCCTCTCCGGAAAGGGCTGCTGCTGCTGGGAGAGGTTATAATCACAGTGTCCCTGCAGGTATTCCCTTTGGCCTCTTCAGGGCAGGCTTTCCTGAGACCCAGCTGAGCCATGAAGCTGCTAGCCAGGGCACGGCATCAGAAGGGCCAGCGCCGCAGGTTGGGCACAGCCCTGCCGGAGCTCTGATGTGGTACGTGCAGCTCAGCAGCAATTTAAAAATCATTCCTCAAATCCCAACCTTATGGACCGAGCCAGACGGGGAGTAGAAGGGATTTGCCACATAAAAGACCCCAACTCCAAAGCATGTTCTGGTGGTGAATTTAGCAATCACAGAAGTTGCTAACTGCAGGGGGGCGGCGAAGCCTGCTCCCGGGGACCCCTCGCAGTGCTGGGGTGGGCAGGGAAGCCCCGCTTGCAGGCGGCTGCTTCCCCAGGCGTTTTGGGAAGGCTGCTAGTTTGCTCAGCCATAAGCGGTCGTGGTTGCGAGCCCTCTGCACCGGGCGGCACGCCGCTGCCCCGCCAGGCTGTGCTGGAGCCTGGCTTGCACCGCGGTGCTGGGAGCCCCTGATCTGCCCCTGCTCACGGCCCTCTCCTAGGAGAACTCCCTCCACGAGGGCTTGGTCCCAGCCGCTGATACGGCAAAGCGGTCCTAAGCTGGGAAAGGCCCAGCCTTTCTTCCTCACTCCTCTCCACGTATTTTTGTAACTCTCCTAAGAGCTGCACTACCCTCAGGCTGAGCCGAGAGCTGCCAGCTTCCCCGCAGCCCGCAGCCCTGACGCTGCAGTGCACGCTGTGGGAAGCTGCTGGTTTGTATTTCTGCATTTGCTGTTTATAACCTGATAACGTGAAGGCTGCACTCGGGCTTCACCAGCTTGCTGGCTTGGTTCCTTGCCCAGAAGCCACCACAGCTGCAGTCTGATGAAGCATCAGCTGGTAAAAGCACTAGGGAGAGGTGTGAGCTGATGGGTGACCTCTGTGAGCTGCATCCTTTGCTAAAGCCGAGTGATGGGGTTCTCCACATAAAGCTCCAAGCAGACATGGTGCTCAGATACGTAGGGACAGGGTTAACTAGACCCAGAGCACTCAAGGCATTACCCACAAATTTTTAACCCCAGGGAGTGATGAACAAACTTTTCAGAGGAAGGAGGAGCGTTAACTGTGTTCACTTAGTGATAAAGAAACATCAGTGAGATACTGTGGATGGTGATTTGCCAATTTGGTGGAGATCTAGTGGAGATCATAGAATCATAGAATGTCCTGAGCTGGAAGGGACCCCCTGCAAGGGCCATCAAGCCCAGCTCCCGTCCCTGCACAGGACACCTCAAAGTCACACTGTCTCTGAGGGCCTTGTCCAAGTGCATCAAGATCGCCAGGCTGGTGCCGTGATGCCTCCCTGGGGAGCCTGTGCCAGGGCTCCACCACCCTCTGGGGGAAGGACCTTCTCCTAATGCCCAGCCTAACCCTCCCCTGGCACATCTCCCTGCCGTTCCCTCGGGGCCTGGTGTTGGTCACCAGAGAGCAGAGACCAGCCCTGCCCCTCCTCCTGCCCGTGGGAGGGAGCTGCAGAGCGCCATGAGGCTGCCCTCAGCCTCCTCTGCTCCAGCTGAACAGCCTAAGGGACTCCAGCCGCTCCTCGTACGGTTTCCCCTCATCAGGTTTCCCCTGATCTAGCACATGAGAAGGGTGAGATCTTTGCTTAAAAGGACATTGCCCAGTAATTTTTCACAACCCTTTGAAGAGTTTTGCTCATTCTTGTATTTTTAATTGATTCCCCTTGGAAAACTCGCACTGAAGTCTGTGTCCTTTCATCATTTTGTGCTGCTGTTGATGTCAGTGGAGTGCTTGGCACTGTACAGGGCACGTGAGGAGCTGGGGTCACCTCAGATATCCTGCCCATAAACTAGGTCAGCATTTGACAAAGAGACTTTAGCTGGCAGTGGGTCTGGTGCTGACATCCTATTGCAACGCCAACAGGGGTGGTCGTGGGGCGATTGGTTTGTCCCCTTGAAGATCACCACAGAAAGGATTTCCTTAGCCTAAGCAGCATCCCTTGCCTCCAGGGGAGGTGGTGTGCAGACTGGGGTCTGCAGCCGTTTCCCTGCACCAAAGCCTGACTTGAAATGCCCATGCAGGTCTGATGCATGGCGGGAAAAAGTAAAGCAAAAAACTGCCAGCCTTTGGGTGCTGGGTTACATGAGGATGGAGCTGCCCTGGTGTGGGTGCTGGGGCTGGGATGCCAGTGTTGGGTATGGAACGCCCAGCACCTACTCATGCCACCCCTAGGCAGGGACCTTGCTGCCCAGGGAAAGCCCGTGAACAGCATTTCGGGGGTTGCATCGTTGGGTCTCTAGTTATATGGTCAAACCCCTGCAGGGGCTGAGTCTGGGATCCATGCTGGATTTGGCCCTTGTTACAGCAGGGATGGAAAGTCCCCTGCAGGCACCATCCTCACAGAGATGGGGCGAGACCTGACCACTGCCTGTTGGGCTGCATAACATCCTGCTTCTGCCTCCCACCACGGCGCCCCTGGTCTGGGACCTGCCACCACCCCCACCAGCCTCATTTGTGACCGCAGGGGCACAGGTTACAGCCAGAGAAGGGTTATTTTGGCAGTAGCCCTCTCAAAGGCAAATGACTGCCATCCTGGTGCCCTCTGCACGCAGGATGCTTCTCTGCCGTGCTCTGTACTTCACAGCCCATACATTATGCTGGATTTGATTACTTTTCAAGCCATAGACCTTGGCACAGAAAAACGTTTTTCCAAAAAGGCTAAATTATGCACTCCTCCTCACCATGGTCCACAGCAAGCACAAGCAGCTCCTTTCTAGCATTTGCGTGACCTCAGGAGCCAGTTAGAGAAAAGCAGTGCCAATCCCAGAGACACCTCCAAGGGAAACCTCGGGCTCACGTGGATGGGCTTGTAAAACAGCTTACCTTTGGCTTCTCATCATCATGATCCCCAGCGTGTGACTCTTGGGCAAACCGTGGGCCGTTCTCAGACACTGCAAGGCAAGGAGGGGGCTGCTGCCTGTCCCCTGTCACGCAGGAGGGTCACCCGTGACAGCAGCAGGAGCCTGGCACAAAAGGAGGGAGGGAGAATAGATACAGAGCAATAGAAATTTGAGTTATTCTCTTTTTTAAAATTATTTTTAGGAGACAATATTTTAGGAAAAAATGCCCTATTTCTTCTACTTGTGGTTGGGTGAGTGCCATGTGAATATGTTTGGATTAGTCGTGATATTTTTATTGCAGGAGCTGGTGCAACAGGGCATCACCCACACACTGGCGCATCCTCTGTCCCCTCTTTGAAAAACACACCTAAGGGTTTGTTTGGAGCCCACGTCAGCATCGCTTTGGTCACCCCCCTCCCCTCCTTGCTTCCCCTTGGCACGTGCTACCAAGGCTCCTCACATTTAACCTCCAGCCCTTTACTCTTGCAGCCCTTCCTGTTTCCTGGGCTGGACGGGTTCCCTGGGTTCACTGTAGTCTTGTCTCAGGAGGCACAGCTGTAAGGTCTCAGAAGCGAAGGATGGTGTTAGGGCTTTGGAAGAAACTTCAGTGAATCCACAGTGGGGGTCGGGAGCGGCACAGGGCGGGTGACGGGCAGCGCTGTCTGTGCACGGGGCAGGCAGAGGCGCAGCAACGCTGCGGTCCCGCGTCCTGCTCGGCTTCGGAGCAAACTGCCAGCGCACGAGGCGGTGCAGGGGCAGCGGCGGTCTGTCCGCGGCGGTCTGTCCGCAGCGGTCTATCCGCGGCCGTCAGCGCGGCGCTGCTTGCGCCTGCACCGCGAGCCTGCGGCAGCTGCCCGTGACAGCGGCGAGGCTGGGGGGACATGCACCTTCGCCCCTGCGGTAGGGCTGAGCCCACCCTCACCTGTGCTTGAGCACTAGTGTCGTCGCCACCTTTGAAACGGTTCTGTACTCCTCGTTTCTCAGGGTAGTTTATGTTGTGGTTTTCTGGAGTCGAGTCAGGGTGCAGGGAAGCGGCGAGTGCCGCTCGCCGTAGCTCACGTTCTGATGGGCTGCAGCAGCGCCGGGTCCATCGGCGCCTCGAGGCTGGGCCACGCAACGCTGCTCAGCAGCTCAGGAGTTCAACGGGGCCAAGCCTGGGCGCTAGGCGCCTGCTGCCGCCCCTGGCGCTGGTCCTGGAGGGGTGGCGGGGGGAGGGGAGCACCTCCAGCACCTCTCTGCAGCGCCGGGCAGCAGGTGCCCACCGAGGGAGGGTGCTGCCCACCGCGGGCACCTCCCCGGCCATGCAGCGAGTGGGTGCCCGCGCTGGGCAGCGTCGCAGCTGGCAGCTTCGAGCCAGGGGAGAGCGGCTGAGGAAAGGCAGCAAACAAACAGCAATCCTTTGCACGGTTGGTTAACTGCCTCCGCTTCCTCCCTTGCTCTCCGGGTCGTGCTGCTCCTCTTCTCTTCTCAGCCCCCTTTTAGTCAAACGCAAAGGGGACGATGAGACTTGTTGCTTTTCCAGCTGCTGTGCCTATAAACCCTCCGCTCTGCTCTGGCCGGGAGGAGGTGACAGCTCTCCCAGCGTTAGCTCTGTAGCCGGCTGTGGACGAAGCCTGGAACCAGGGGTGTCTCTGTCCTCCCCCTCCCCCAGGTAGGCTGCCTGCCTGCCTCCATTTTGCCAGCCATCGTAGACATGCTTTTAACTAGTCTTTAAAGATAATAAAAGGACTTAAAAAGCTTAATATGAGTCAAAGTGTTTTTGACAAATGTCAGCTACCACATGCCTCTATTTAAATAGGAAAGGGTTGGGGTTTTTTTCCCCATCTGTAAAGCACAAAACCACACTGCTGCGTTAATTCATGAAAATGCCATGGCAAGTGGCAGTGAGAAGTAAAAAGGGAAAAATGACCAGGTCAGCTCCACTGCCAAGGATGAGTGAAGTGCTGGAAAGCTGAACAGAAAACGTGGTGTTTGAAGAGAGCTGATGCTTGATTTAACGCCTTCCTCCACTCCGTAGCTCCCATGCTATTGTATTGCACGCGATGCACGCTTGAGCAGAGGCATGGCTCTGCCTCTACGCTCCAGCTGTGCGGTGCCGTACCTTGCACAGGAAAAGGAATATGAAAAAAAAAATTTTTTTATTTTGGTGAGTGATGTTTTGCTTTAATAGCCTTTATCTCCTGTCCTTGTGCAACAAACCTCCTTATGTCCATTCTGACCTGCCCTCAGGACCCGACAGCCCCAGGGTGTTTCCCACTGGAGAGCCCAGACTGCAGGGCTCCCTCCAGCATGAGCCATGGGTTTTTCTTTGCATGTGAAAAAGGGCCTTGTTCCTCCGAGCAAGAAAACCCCCTCTCTGCAGCAGGAGAGGACCCCCGGGTCCCCACCAGCCGCGCACTCCTGCGTTACGGCTCACGCGCCGCGCTGGGAGCCCGCAGCCCCGGCGGCTGTCGGCACAGTGCGAATCTATTAGCTGAGTTACTGCCGTAATTTCCTAATGGGATGGGGAACACTCAGGAAATGATAGAACTGTATAATTAAACCAAGTCTATCTGAGGATCTTCCATTACAGCATGGTAATTTCTGGATCTTGACATCCTTCTTTCCCTTTTTTAAAGTCGATGAGAAGGGAGATGTGAACGTGGTACTTTTGAAGCCTTAGGTAGCGCACCTTCATGGTCATAAATCCCTGCATATTTATGATCCAGGGCAGTTAACCTTGCAAATCAGATTACACAGATGATTATATGCCTTGCCTTTACCTGGCTGGCAGGAAGGAGAGCTGCTAGGGAAGAGGCGCCTATTCCAGCAGTGGAATATGTTGTATAGAGGAATTCAGCAACATCTTTTTGAATAAATGGAGAGCTCTCCTTTGGGACTCACTGGTTTTTATTGCAGAAGCTATTAAGACCCTACGAGAGCAGCAGGGTTCAGGGCAGCAGGTTTTGTCTATTTGCAGAGGGTAGTTAACCTGGTTATTTAGAGTCCAGCTGCAGATATTCCTCCATATTCTTGAACTGCAGAGTCGAAGCACAGCAGTTTGCAAATTCTCCTTCCCTGTTCCACTTCCAGGATTTGCTGTTCTCTGGCCGTTGCTCAGGGACCTGTTCATGAAAGCTGCTGAAGGCCTGCCAGTACCCGGTGTGATCAAATGCTGTGAGACGCAGCAAAACGTAGAAGCAGATACATAATATTTCCACTTAAGCAGGCAGGAGCCAAGATTTTAAAGACAAAGCCAGGCAGCCCAGGTTTTGCTCAAGAAAAGGCCACGCTGGAAGGTGCCAGGAGACTGACAATAGCTGATGAGCACAAAACGGAGGTGTCTCCTTTAGGGTTATTCTGGGCACATGCCCTTTGGTGACTGATGCCCGACACCTTCAGTGCAAAGCTCCTCTTCACCGAGCCTCGTTTTCTACAAGGCAGCCTTTCCCTCTCATCGCAGGGCACACTCGGGGTGTGCGCTGACTTTGCCCATCCAGGCAACTTAGAATAAAGCAGTGGTCACAAAGCCCTGAAGAAAATGCATCTGCATTGGGGGAAAAAAAAAACCCAAACCAACCCAAACCTGTGCCTGTCGCTAGAGTTAGCCTGATCTCCAAACTCCTGCGTTTAGTCTTGTCCTTGCTGGGAATATCAGCTTTTCTTAGATCCTTTTCTGACTTAAAATGTTATTGATGGGACAAGGTAAATGGTTACTTAATGCAAGCTGGTATTTTATGACAAGCAGGGATCTGAGCTGCAAAATTTGGACTTGTAAGAAATCAAAACATCTCTGGAGCTGCACTGAATTTAGTTCAAGGCTCCCAGGGTTATAACGAGACAAGAATGGTAGATTTGCATGCCCCTTCTTTTCTTTCACTCAAGTCTTTCGTCATTTTGATGCAAATAAGTGACCTGTGACAGTGCTGCTGCTGGAGTGCTGCTGCTGGAGTGTGGCTTGCTGAGATCTTTGCAAGTGCTCTGGGCATCTTGCTGTCAGCTGGCAGAGTCTTTTATTATCCCATAACTCTTCCACCAACATCCCAGATCCTTTTCTTCTGTTTCTTTGAAAACTTTGGCTCTCCTTATGCATTAAATGGCACTGCTCTAGCATCAGCATCACTTGGCGGTACCAGACTCGCAGCACTCACGTGAAAGGTGAAAGCTGTCATGTCCTTTTTGAGGAGGCACTGGGCTCACTGGCAATTTGGGGTGAATTTCCCCCTCTCCACTCTGTGTTAAGACATGGTTTCACACAGGTTGAAACACAAGTGGAAATGCAGTACCTGGTGTCTACCTTAAAAGACAGGCTTACAGAGCAACTACCCAGTGGCTAATACATGCAAAAGTGAATCTGGTCTTCACTACAGCCTGAAGATGCAAGGAGCTTCCCTTGTACGGCCGTTACTAGTCGGGTCTGGAAAAGAACAGATATCGATGCCTGGGACTTCCTGGCTGCAAGCTGCCAGATTTTACGATGGAGATAATCCAACCCCCAGAAATTGGTTTCAGTCCAACCAATGACTGGTTGGACTGAAGAGCCACTGGGATGTGGATGTCCAGAGATAATGTAAGAAAAGATCTTGAAACAACGAATTCTGGTGTCCAGCCAGCTCAGGGCTTCCCTGCAGCTTGTGCAAAGGGCCTGAGCTGGAGGTTTGTTGCTGGTAGGACACTTGGAAAAGGGCATCTTCTCCACTGCTCAGGTGCCCGTGGTCCAGGCTGCACTGATTCATCTGCTGCTGGTTTTTTAGAGATGTGTTTGGACTCTGTAAGAAAAAAAATCTGGGTTTCTATGCCTTTCCATGGTTACTGTGAAAAGATACTATCCGTGCTTATGGTCTCTGAGCAAAATCCTCTCCTCCCCATATATCTTAAACTTTTCCTGGTGCTAAGGAAGTAATGAGTGAAGTGGGTGTTGCAGCCTGCCCCCTCCGTCAGGAGTATCCATTGCACGGACTTCATTATGCTGCCCGACAGAAACGAGGTTAGGGAGCGTGGTCAAGAGGTGATGCACTACTTTATTTATAAATGCCCCCAGAAGGGTGTCCTGGGAAGCACAGACCTGATCTGCAATTGCTCAAAGGACTTAAGAATGGTAGAAATGAACAAATCAGCTATGAAAATTATACCCTTGTCTTTCCACTTAGGAAAACATTATCTGTTCACCCTGGTAGAGGTCTGGATTATGATAAATGGTTACTAATGGAAAAGAGTAAGTAGATCTGCCAGTCATCATTACGTGTTACCCATTTCTTACCCGGCCTGCATCACGAGCGGTGGGTTATGGGTTGAATCTTCATGTTCTTCACCACTTGTAGAAAAAAATGAGCGCGGTAAATCTGGGCATGTGTGAGTCCCCCTGACGTGCCATTTGAGCAAAGGCCACCCCTGCTCCCCAGGGAGCTCCTGACACCATGGTGTGAGGCTGCATGGTGGATACAGCTCACCTAACTGCAATTAAACTACTTAATCAGTAAAAGCTTATAAGCAGCAGTGCAGAAACGGTGTCTTTGGCATTTGTTCTCACCAGGGTGTATGTGTCTTTGCTTTGCAACACAACCTTGTTTGAGTTTTGCTTCCCTTTCTTAGCATGACTACAGCAGTTAGGTTTACACCAGTATGACACTGCACAAGCCCTTTCCTTCCCCCCCCCCCCCCTTTTTTTTTTTGCAAATTATTCTATTTTAATGCTTTATTATTTCCTGGGGAAATTCTCAACATCAAAACAAACTGAGTGTGGGTAAGGGAGTCGTGAAGGGTGAGTTCTCTCATGCTGATCCTCACTGTGAGCAGAAGTAGGGCTGGAGCTGAAAATGCCTGAATTTTGGTACAGTTTTGATCCGGATCTGCATCTCATTCCGGATGGGATTAGCTAAACCAGTCCCTCCGGTTTTCAGGGTGGGTTGTAACTCACTGAAAAAACCAGAGCAGTTTCCTTTCTCCTTCACTAAACATGCAAAACCCATATTTTTAACAATTAGTCTTGAACGTATTCACACTCTTCCTATCTATTATTGCTTACCTTAGTAATCCCGTTCTATTGTATGGCACTTCTTATACCAGACGTTACTATATTTCTCAAAGGTAGTCTTTAACTACCCAGGCTGGTTTTGCAGAAGAGAAGGTATTGTTGGTCTTTTCTAAACCGTTTGTTTTGAGGCAGTCTTGGAGGAAGGGTTATACGTATTTATTATGAAAATGCAGTAGCATTTTAATGAGAAAATACTGTGTTAAATATATATCTCGTGTATTTATTTCTGAGAAAATTCATATTGTTCGATCTTTGGGTGAAAGCCAAGCACTTGTAATAGTTACCTGACATGATGTGGCCCCGTGACAGAAAGTCTAATGAAGACTTTCTTGATAGGAATGTAATTGTAAAGAAAAAAAATGATTAAAAAATTGGTTCCAGTGCCCCGCGATCCAAGAGTTCATTTGTTTCCTCATTCATGCACTAAACAAGTCCCTAATTAATCTTGAACCTTGGAGAAAGGAGACTAGATTGGCATCTTCTGAATACGAACGTACTTCTCATTTTGGAAAGTTTGAAGAGGCTCTTAAGCATTCTTTTTTAATGGTATTTTTGCAAGGGTTTAAAGTGGCTTCATTAGCCTGCCAAAGCCGCTAATTGCATTACCATATTTTTAAACTTCAGAGGTTCAGGTTTTTTCTTAAAAAAAAAAAAAAATTAGATTAATTTGCTGGTTGAAACCAGCTGCCGTGTTCAGTGACTGTCGCCGCCCTCAAGCGGAGCCGGCGCGGCACCGAGCGGCGCGTGTGCTGCCGGGGCTGCACCCCGCCGTGCCACCGCACCCGCTCCCAGGCCCGAGTCACTAGGGCAGCGCCACCTCCCTGCCCCGGCCATGGCTCTGCTGACTGAAACCTGCCTGAAGCTTATTCCGGCCAACCCCAGCGCCTCGGCTGGGCTGCAAAAGCAGAACCAACAGATCTCTCCCAACATCAGCTTTAGTTAGGAAATAAAGTGCTGACTGCGTTCTGAGCAGCTCTTCTCCATCAAGGGGGGTCTTTAGCGAAAGCGTCCCCGCGCTGGGCGTGCAGACCATGCCCGGGGGCTGCTGGGCTGGGCACCCTGGAGCCCCTTTTGCAGTCCCGGGTCCTTCAGAGGAAAAGTCGGAGCGCTGATTAACTCTGGCTCCTCCGTTCCTCTGTGCTGTGAAGTGTGACAGGGATCAAGTCAGAGCCTCAGATGGAAAGTACCGGCCAAGTTCAAAGTGTGGCTCTGTTAGTCCAGCTGTTCTTATTACAGTAAATAGGCGTCTGAACTTTAACGAGGTCACTTCCTTGAATCTTGCTTGTGTGCGGCCCCAGGTGGCTTATCTAAGGTAATATGAATAATACGAACAAGATAAGATAAGGCTGTTAGCCCCAAACAGTATTATCAGCCTGTGATTTTAGCTGCCTACCTAGTCCATCCTGACAGCGAGGGATAAAAGAAAACCTAAAACTCCAGCCTTCGAGACATATAAAAGCTGTGTTAAAACCCATATGAGAGCACCAAGGAGAAATATTATCCTGCCTGGGGGAAGGGGGTGGAGGAAAATCAAGGGCACCAAGAAGAAAATACAGCTCACGGTTGATGGAGTTGGTTTTTTTTCCTCCTTTGCAAATGTGTTCTTGCTCATTTCATTGTGAGCACCACGATATATTATCAGCTTTCACGGAAGTGAGGAGTTGTCGGGGTTTCATTAGTTATGTTTATGCCAATAGAAATAAATCTTCACAGTCATCAGAACAGGTTTCTTCATACTCCCAGCCCTGTCTAGGGAATTTCACTGGCCACATCCCTGTTGTGCTGGTGGAGCAGATACAGTTTGAGATATACTTTGGCCTTATTGATTTGAAGGCTTCTTCATTACTTCTCCAGCACTGCAGATCAATAGCTGTGCCTAGAGCAGCATAATAGATTTAAAAAAAAAAATCAATTAAACAGAATATTTTTAACAGAGCCTAGTGCAAAATTCTGTTGCATTTTGATATGTGTGGTTTAAGCTTTGCTGCATTTACCTGCCAGCCGTATGCTGTACTAAGGAACAGGAGTCTTTGTTTTGGCCTCCGAGTACTGTGATATTCATGCTTAACCTCCAAAGGAGGAGGAAGGACTCAAGATTAGAAACAAGAACCACCCAACTTTTCTCCTTTGAAACCGATATTCATTACTGCAGCTTCGCTAGAAAGTGAAGTAATGTTTGTGGTCTTAGCTCAATCCCCAGTGGACAACAATTCAGCTAAAATATACCAAATTCTGTCATGCTTTTTCCTTGCTTCGTGTCTCTGAACACAAGGAGACGAGCTCCTTTTAAACGAGCTTTTGTGCTCGAAGGGTTTCCCTGGGCATGCAGAGCCCGATCCCGTCCCCAGGGAGGCCGGCGGCAGATTCCCAGTTGATTTTGGCAGCCTGGGAGTGGGTCAGGCAGCAGCATGGCTGGAGGGCAGCCCCGGGGGTCACTGCCATCCCGGGGCTGGAAACGGCACCCGCGGCTGCTGCTCTCCCAGGGTGCTGTAGGACCACATCCGTGGCACCCTGGACCTGGAGCTGGCAGCGCAGCTCTGGTGGCTGTGAAGCTTCTGTGTCAGATATTTGCAGCAGTTCAGGTGGTTCATGTGGTGTAACGGGGTAGGTAAATCCTTATGGCAAAGAAAACACTCACCGGGTCCCCCAGATGGGACAGCTTCCGATGATCTTACAGGAAGCTAAACCCAAATTTTCCCATCTTTGTTCTTCCTTATCCCTCCTTCCAACCTTCTCCAGCTCAACACCAGCTACTCCAGGCTGCCTCTCAGCCACCGGCCACTCTCCTACCATTTCTTCCTAAGACATGGGTTGAATTATTTCTTTGGAATATTTGCATGTCAAATGACACGGGTGGGTATTTTCAGCACTTGCATTTTCAGGTCCCACCACAGCAGCTGCAGCCACATTGGGTTTGTTTGGTGGGAGCCTTTTTGCTTTGCAAAGTGTAAATATTTGTGGACAGGATTAGCCACGGACTCAGACCTGACTCTGGAGGCTGCCAAGTCATGAGGGTTTCTCATCAATTCGAACCAAGTCTGCACGTTGTGGAGTCAACACACCAGAGCCTTATGGCAGGGGTGCAGGTACAACTCCCGATGATGGGGTGGCCTTAGTGCTTCGCCAAGCCAGGCTGCTTCAGCCCCATTCCCAGAGAGACGCTCTCCCCGAGGACGATCTGGAGGAGCTACACTTCTCTGCACCTCTGTTACAGGATCAGCTGTTGCCCAGGGAGGAAGCCAAGAGAGGCTGATCTGATGTGGCCAGTTCCTAAGATGTCTGCAGCTGGGAGGTCTGGAAACCTCCTGGTTTTCTTCTCTCCGTCATCCATGCGTGTTGGGGATGTGAGAATGACTTCCAGGAAGCCATTACTTCCCTCTGCTTCCCTGATTCTATGCTTTAACATCTCAGGCAATCCAAAGAGTTGGCCTCTTATTAAAAAGTGTTGTTTAAAACTGGAATGGGAAAAGAAACGAGGCAGAACCTGGCGCTGCTGAGCACATGGATGGGAGCCCGCCCAGGCTGCCATACCCCCAGTAGATCAAGGTAAAGCCAAGAGAGAGTGTTTTCTGTGCAGATGCAAACTGGGCAAGAGAAAAATTATCAGAGACCTGACGGGTCTGTCTCCAGCGGCAGAGGTGAGCTGGGTGCCGCAGGGAGCGTCTGGCTTTGGGCTGCCAGCTGCAGGTGGGCTCTGCCAGCAGAGCGGGCTGGGGCCGCGGCACTCGCACCCGCGCTCTATTCATTCATTTTTCATGCCTCATTTTCAGGCCTGCCTGATTTATGAACCTCATTCTCCCTTCCCCTTGATTTAAATTTATCTTCTGAAAACAAAGCCAGGGTTTAGATTAGACCTTCCCTTCCCTTGAGACAGAGGAGCCTGAGTTGGTTTCGGGCCACTGGCTTTAGCACAGGCATAGGCAGGGTCCTGGGGACCCAGGGGCCTCTCGGGGAAGCAGCTGCCCCCAGAAGTTGCACCCCTGCTGGCCCAGCTCCCAGGTCTGCCCCAACGCCCATCCAGACCCTGCAAGAGCAGAGAGCCCCCCCACCTGCCAGCAGCCAGGTTTCCCCGGGAGATGAAATCTGGAGTGCTGGGAAAGCAGGGGAGGAAAGGCAGTGAGATGGGGGAACACAGCGACGAGGGGGGCAGCTCAGTGTTGTAGGGACGGGCCGTCTCCTGCCCCGGCTCTGATGCTGGTCCCGCAGTCCCATGAGTGGCAGCCCCAGAGTCCAGCCAGCCCCACCGCACTCGCTGACCCAGCGGGGACCATCACAGGGGCCACACCAGCTCTTCTCTCCTGCAGCCATCGGGGCAGCTTCCATTCCTAGTCAATGGCACCAACACAGCTCCTCTGGAATCGCCCCTTCTCCCTGAGGGTAAGGAATAGGCACAAATTTCCCACCTTTACCTCTCGTGTATGCCTCGAAGACAGCGGGGGAGACGAGTTGTAAGCTGAAGTGCTCTGATTTAGAGGGAGAAAACAGCCAATGGGCCCGGGACGGGGCTTGCAGTCTGCTCTGGTGGCACCACCGCAGCCGGTGGGTCACGCCGAGTTGTCCCCTCGCAGTCAGGCATGTGGCCTTCACCCGAGGCAGTTCTGACAGCTCAAGGCTAGCTGGATTTTGCCTTTTTCAGGCTGCAGGACCGAGGCGAGTCTCTGGCCCTTCCAGGGTACATCGTGATCCCGCAGCAACCTTGTCCACTCCAAGCCCCAAAGGTGTAAATGGTGGGGGACAGCATTTCCCACGGGTGGCTCTGCGCCGGCACTGGTCCCAGTGTGCCCACGCATCTTTTGCCAGGCAGCACTGACCTTCTCATGGTGTTGGCAGTGCCAGCGCTATGGATAATTATTCAGAGTGCCAAGAAGAGACTTTGTTATTAGGAAGTTTTTTTTTTTTCCAGCTATTTTTCAAGCTAATTTTTCCCCCCTTCTTAATTTGCGCCTTGCTCCTCGGAGTCATTTCAGATCTGTCAAGCGCTTTCCGTGAAATGCTTGTTTTTGTTTGACTAACACGTTCTGGGGGAGGGGGATGTGCGGTGCTTTGGAAGAGCGGGCCTGTTTGCTTTGGTGATAGCAGTGATATTTGGGAGAGACAGATGGAAGGCACTTTTTATTTTCTGCAGACACTTCATGATCCAAGCTGCTCATATTGTATAAGAGAGGCCAGATGCCTTGTTAATTCATAGACATGTTTACAGCATGGAGCTTCTAATAGGTGAATATGAATACTAAATAGTGATTAGTGCTTGTCTGACAGACGTCTCCCTCCTGACTGAAATTGGATCTAAGTTTGACCTTTGGTGAGGGAGGAAGGTATTCTGGTATATAATAAGCTGCCTTTTTTTTTCCTATCGTCTCTGCATGTAGAAAGACAAATCCTTTTCCTTCCCGTTGAAGGATGTATTTGCCCTGAAGACACACCAGCCTGCCAAGCTGGGCTGTGCCTCCCTGTGCCTGTGCCGCTGCGGGAATGGAGGGGAAAACACCCTGCTGGGTATTGGGAAACTGTGTTAAGTGATGAGCGTGTACCTGATGGTGATTTAAAGACCATGGGAAGGACGGCATTTGGGCTTTCTGGAGAGGTAGCGAGCAGCACCGTGGCTTTTCCCTTGCACTGATGGGCTTTCCTGGGATGCTCCAGGCTGGACAAGAGCGAATGCAACCCACAGCTGTCTGAGCATCCCGGGCAGGGGCTGAGCGCCGGTGCCTTGGGGTCCGGACACCAAACCAAACATGCAGGATGAAAGGATTATAGATGGAAGAATGGAGAGACCATAGGAAGAGAAAAAAAACTAGTGAAGAGACTTAATTTAAGAATAATCCCCAGCACTGCTGGGTCACCAGCTCTTTAAGAGGATGGACCATAGTGCCAGGACACTGTTCGTCCCATCCACGTCCCTGCAGGACGCAAAACTATCATGCACATGAAAAACCCCTTCTACAGGCAGCATCCTGTGTATGTTTAATTGTCCTTGATGTGATATTACATCTGAAAACAAGAGGGTAGCCAGCACCCCGGGAGGGGAGCGCTGTTCAGGCTGGGCTGCTCCAGGGCAGCAGAGGTGGGAGGATGGTTTGTGGAAGGGGAAGCGAGGAAAGCAGAAGCAGGTCTCAAAGTAGATATTTTTTTCCTTTTGTAAACTGCTCTTTAAACATAAGAAAGCAGAGGCTTCTCATCATTTTTTAAGGAATCATTCCCATTCTGGGAATGGCAGACTGCCTCTGGGAGGTTTGCAAAGTTGAGGGAGAGTTGCAAGGGTACGGCTGGCTGCCAGCAACGTCTCTGCATGCCGGGGCTGTGCCACCTCTCCCCAGCAACCTTCTCGGTGGGACTGCGCCTGCAGGGCCTGGGAAACAGAGCAGGGTACCACACGGCCTCGGGGAACACCACGGGTGAGCTGCCCAGCTGCACTGAGCCCAAGGCGCCCCAGGAGCATCACCTCGATCACACCATCTCTCTTACAGCACTAGGCTTTTCCCAGTCTGCTCTGGTCAGGAGAGTTTTGGGGTGCTCAGAGACCCAGCAGGATTTTGGGAAGAAGCGAAGATGCTGAGGAAAACCTGGGCATGCAACAGTCCCGCTTTCAGCCTTTCTGGCTGTGTTAAGTGCCCACGGTGAGGGGCCTCCTGCCTCAGGGGCTGGGCGTGTCCAGATGGAGAGAGGGCCCTAAGCCAGCAGGTGAGTGGAGGCAGCTCAGCAAGCAGCCAAAGCACGGACAGAGGGAAGAGGGGGGTCAGGCCCCATGTCCCCAGCCAAGCTTTCCACCCCCAGCCTGGCTGCCCACAGGTCACAGCGTAAGGCAGCAGCACTTACAATACCTCTGTATTACCGGAGCATCCTTTTGTACATGCAAAATCATCTGATACCCATCCAAGCCACTTTTAAGGCTACTTTGGGGCCAAGGGACAGCACATGCAGTTATCACCAGGGATCATCCCATTAAGCTGAGTGGAGCTGCACCTGAGATACGGGAGATGGAGCTCAGCCGAGCGCCTGCCGCCCTCTGACCCCTTCCCAGCGGTTCCCAGTCGAGGCTGCTCATCATTTTCCCAGCGCCCGGCTTTGGAGGTTTCTTGTGGTGGCAGGCACCCAGTTCCCACCAGCTGCGTAGGAGAGCAAAGGGCCTGACTCCTGCTGTGCTCACGCTGGCTCGGAGCCTGACAAACAGAGCTGCCGGTTCCTCCAGAGATGCAAACCCAGTCTGCTGCTTGTGATCACGGTGGGGTGCAGCTCTTGCCTTGACTTGCTTTTATCCCTTTCCTTTTCACTTCATCCTTAAACTTAGTTGTTAAGTTTATTCCCCAATTAGACCAGGACAGGATAATATGTTTGCTTTGGGGGGATTTTTTTTTCCTTCTTTTAAAGGCTTGCTCTTGCTGTGAATTTATTGGGTATTGCTGACTGTAGAGGAAATCTTGTGGTTTTTTCTTTCCCTGCTTGTTGTTCAGATGTGAACGTGCAGAGGACGTCTCAACCCTTGAGTGAGCTCAGCTCGCGCACAAGGCAAAGAGAGCACAACTGGTTGAGCAAAATCAGCCCACAGCTCTCATTTCTGATCTCAGCCTCCCCTCTGCTCGGACTGGAAGCTGAAGCAGGAATGCAGTTTTGGCAAACAACCTCAAAAAGTAGATTGCTTGCTTTGTGGACTGAAAAACACACTCTTTCTCCTCTAACCACTGTCCCTCTGCAGGGAAACAAGCTGATAAATGAACAAGAAAAGAGACCTGGCCTGGAGAGCTTAGCAAAGCAAAAAGGCTGCGGCTCGCGGGGGGGTGTTCCTGCAGGTAAGCGGGGCTGATGCTGCAGCCATGCTCTCACCCTGGGACCAGCCTCTGCGGCTGAAATGGAGGAGAAAAGGGCTTTGCCACGTAAAACGCCATTAAAGGCTTTGCTTTAGTATCAGCTGAGTGCACTTTGGTGGCTGTCAATCAAATGATGTGTATATATTATTAGTGTGTGTCTGTATGTGCATATGTAACATACATAAGGTTGCTGCAGGTTCCTGAGAGGCAGACTCTGCCTCCTTCCAGCTGGAAGGGAACAAGCCTGCAACACCTCTCACCGACATCGGCGCCTCCCCCCAGGATGGGGCCTGCTGGGGCGTTCGCCATGCTAGTGCTGGGCTGCTGCGGGCAGCCTGGGCAGACGCCCGGGGTAATGCCTGCCTGCTCCCGCCCCCGAAGGCTGCTTCTGGCACAGCCTGCACCGCTTTCCAAAATGATGGTCTGGCAAATTCTGGCTCCAGGTCGCTCACGTGCACTGGGCTGGATGGGACGAGGGGGCTGTGGCTCCGGGGCAGAGGTGGCAGAGGGGGTTGCGGGTCTCCCAGTGATGCCCGGGCAGAGCAGAAGGGCAGAGCTGGTTTCAGGGGCAGAGGCTGGCTCTTGCTAGGGCTGCTTCTAACCTCCAGCACAGTGTTCCTACGACCTCTCTGCTGATCGTGTGGCAACACTGCTGTGGCTTGCATTTGTGCCCTGCCCTTTGCTTGTGTGTATTTAACACCCTGAGGGTCAGCAGGCAGGCAAAACGTCCTCTTTTTTACCAAATCACAAAATAACCGCTCCGTTCTGCGCCTGTAACGTTTGCGCGGGGGCCCCCGCTGCCGCGCTGGGCTCCAGCCCTGAACTTTGCCAAAAAAAATGATGGTGTTTGGAGCTGGGATTTTGGCTCAGACCCATCCTGAGTAATATTGTTTCTCTTGCTTTTGAAACCATAATGCATTGCACTTGGTGGTGATGTCAGGTACTTGGGGATTATAATTACTGTGTAACCCGGCAGCCTGGAGAGAGATGTCTCAGGAGGGGCAGCCTGAGGGGAAGGAAAGTTAGCTCTTTATGAAATGCAGATGTTTTTAAATAGCTGTAATTAACTGGACTGGATGCAGAGCACTGCAGATATAAAAGCTAAATAGGCTTTTGTTTTTCATTGTTTGCTGTGTACTTCAAGGGGTCACTCAATTCTGTAGACCATGATTCCAGTCCCTTCGGTGCTGCCCCCCGCATCACCCTCTTGCTTCGGATTCAGATCTTGTCGTGGTGCTTTTTCTTCCCCATTCCAAATGCTGAGGACCGCCTAAATGCCATGTGCGGGGCTGTGTCCCTGGGCTCCGTCGCTCAGCACGGCACCGGCTGGAAACCGGCTTCAGGAGGATGCGGAGAGCAAGGCAAGATGGGCAGCACGGAAAAGAAAAACACACCCCCCCAGTGCTCATAGCTGAATAGGAGCGAGCTCTCCAACCCCAAGTTATGAATTTTGTCAATGAAAGTAGCCAACAGTGTTTGGGAAAGAACAAAAATAAAGCAGTGAGGGCTCAAAGAAAAACTAGCTGAGCCCCGGAGTGAATGGGGGCTTTGTCTGGGCCCCGGTCCCTTCAATAGGCAGCCTGAAACCCTGTGAGTCACTGCGCGCCGCTGGCCAGGCGCGGGGCCTCCCTTAATGGGCCAGTGGAAAAATCTGCCTTGCTCTCGTTTGACAGGCTAACCAGCAAAAGAATAAAGTTAATTTACTGTTAAAGTTAATTTGTTGGGTAAGAGAAGGAAATGAGAAGCATGTTATAATAAAAACAGCAGCAGAGAGGCTGGCCTGCAGGAAGGGGTGTCTGAGGCGATGGCTGTCCCCCTCCCCGCTAAGAGCCCTGTTCGTCATAGCTGGGGGTCTCACAGCATGCCTGGGCGCGCGGGGCACCGCCCAGGGACCCCCTCACACCCTCTGCGGGGGGGGGACCACCTTTACCTGAGAAACGCCCGGTATGGCAGCGGCGCGATGCCGGCGCGGGGGGTGCAGGGGCACGCGCGAGCCCAGCCACATCTGCGTCTTCCCGGGGCCAGCACCGAGCTGGGAACGGCAGTTTTCGAGGTACGTTAGTGTGAGCTGGCTCTGCAGCCTGTCTCATGTCTCTGTAGCTGAAATCCAGGCAGGCAGCCCACCTTCGGTTGGAGAGGGCACGTTTTTGGGCCCTGCTGGGGCCGTGCAAAGCGGCGCATTCCCGGGCTGCGATTTCATCCCCGGCCGCTCATTCAGACCCGAGGACATTTGGCGAGCGGCGGCCTGCCAGCCAGCGCGGCACGTACCCGTCGGGTTGCCGCTGCGGGGAACAGGTACCATTTTGTGCAAAATCGCCTTTGTGCGTGACACGGGCTTTTGCACGCTCAGACGCCCCGCACGTGTGCCTGTGGGAGTAGCTGCTGCTTCCAAACAAAGGGCTCCTTTCTTCCCAGCGAACGGAGGTAGCTGGTGTGAGCTGAATGCAACCTGCCTGCAGCCTTTGTTCTGCGGCTCCTAATACACCCTGTTACTCGGTGCTTGGCGTTGTACAAATATACAGTGGAAAAAAGGTGGTCCGCCCCCCTTGGGGCTCGGTGGAGCTGCCTTGCTGTGTCCCACCATTGTCTGTGGCTCTTCCCGCAGCCGGGGATGCCCCGACCAAGGGTGGCGGCTGTGCGGGGTGAAGGATTCCCTGCCTGGCACCAACCTGCCGCACCAGGAGCCCTGAGAGCGCCTTCCCCCCCACCCCCCGGCACGCTGCCATGCTGCCGTGATTTCAGACAGGCATGCCTTGTCTCCGGAGGCTGCCGCCGAGCAGGGGACATCAGGACATCTCTGAGTCTCCCCGGCTTGCCGCAGGGTGCTGTCGCGGGGGATCCTGGCGCGGCAGAGCCGCTCAGCTCCTGGGAGCTGGGCCCGAGGCGGGCCCGTGAGGCGGCGCAGAAGCCCAGCTCCTGCAGGGGCTCCCCTGTGGGCCAGCGAGCGGACGTTGGGTCATGTCACCTGCCTTCCCATGTAAGCCGGTATCTAATGAAGCAGAGAGGCACAAAGACCGTTTCTGGATCGCACGTCGCTTGGGAGGAAATTTTAATGATTTGTTGCAATATTTTAAAATCTGGGTTAAGCCCAGAAACAGCACGGCAGAGGTAACCGCTGGGCAGCCAACCAAACTGTAACATCTCCCCTTCCTAGCTTCAGGAGGCCATGTTGTGACCAAAGTAATCCTCCCTTCTGCTCACATCACCTTTCTGGATTTATCATTTTAATGTTCTCTGGGCCACCAAGCCCCACAGCTGTAAATTAATTTTTAAAGTAATACAGGTTTTAAAACTTCCATGTGCTTTAATGAGCTTGGGGGAATCCTGTTGTATTAAAAAACATGCATGCAATTATTTTTCCACCTTGGGTTTCGCCGGTTCCCGGCACCACTCTGCGATGACATCTTCCTCCCCTCTCAAAAGTGTTTTCTTGCGATAATGTGGCATTGCGTCCTGGTGGTGTGTGTTTTGCAGCACATGGGCAAGGCTAGAGAGGACTTCTCTAAGGACGAAGCAGTATCATTAGCAGGTCCCTCGGTGGCTTCCCAGTCACCTTTCCATTAATCCGGTTCTGCATCACAGAATTACGAAGCAGCTAATGAACAGCTCCAGCGCCGGGGGCCTGGAGGTACCGTATTAACCGGACGTCTCTTTGAACTGCGTGATTTCTGGTGGGAAAACTTTATGGAAAAATGAGATTGTGTTTGTTTTCACAGCCTTCTGCATCTGTTTTTAAATATTTGCTCAGAGTAGTTCTTTTTTTTTCTTCTTTTTTTTTTTATTAGCAATTAGCCTAATAAGCCACCTTTTCATTGCTCCGCATGTAGATTAACCACTTCAGAGAGTACAAAATAAACCTTTTGCAACGCAGGCATGTATCCTCCGGAAAAGATGTGTAACCTGCTTCCACAGAGACAAAGTCCTCCTAACATCAGGGTTTTGCTGTAATCATTAGTGCCCAAGACTTTTTCCCTTTTATTTCCCTTAAGACAACTCCTTACAGCATTCGTTAACATGAATTTTTAACACAATTAGTTCTTATTTAGCCAGTGCATTCAAAAGGATGTCCTTTACAAGTAACAAATAAATAAATAGCCTGGGAGCGAGCAACTTCCTTCTGGTACCTGAGTATTCAGAAGATTCAACACTGCTGAGATCCAGCAGAGTTGAGCAACTCAGATTTCAGCCGTTGCATTAAAAATGAGTCTGTAAGACACAGTCCTTCCTTGCAGCCCGTGGGTGGGCTGGGTCTTCAGGAACGACGGGAGACGTTCCCCAGGATCAGTGTGCTGCGTTGCCTGTCCTTACCGCCTGATGGGAATCACGTTTAAGAGCAAAATCAGAGTGACTAAAATATTCCTGATCCTGATTGTGTCCTGACCTGTAAAGGCAACGCCCCAGGCAGTGCCGCCATCTCTTTGGTACCTCTGTGCCCGCTGCTGCTGTCCCAGACTCAGGCGGAAAGTGCTCCCGCCGTGGCCACAGGCGGCAAAACTGGAAAGCAGTGAGCAGGCACCAGGGACCAAGATGCCCTCGGAAGACGCGACTCTTCCAGTGTGGGGCTGATACCCACAGCTGGGCTGGATGGGGCAGACTTGTGGGCGATGCTTTTTGTGCCAGTGCCAGCTCTTTACTGGAGAATGGGAGGGCACCATCCACGTGGGTGATGTCAGCCTGATCGTTCTGAGCTTTCAGGTAACTTCTGAGGAATTTGTTCTGGAACCAGCGGGATAAATTAAGCCCTTCCTCCAAATCTGACACAAGCCCCTCTCTCTGGCCTGCTGGAAGAGCTCCAGCACCCACATCTCCTCTTGCCGTCCTCTGGGCAAGTGGTGGCACGGCCAGGACGGGGCCATGCGGAGCAACCCGGAGCCACCCGGATGGCTGCCAGCAAAGCAGGAGCATCGCCAGCGCACCGCTTTGCATCTCAGTGGGGACCCTCCTGGCGTCTTCTTCCCCATAAATGCAAAATTTGTAGGGTCTTAACATCTTCCTGACTTCTCTGTCAAGCACAGTAAATGATGTTTTCCAAAATGAGTGGAGGACAGTGGGAAGAAACTGGCAGCAAGACCACACGAGCTTGATTTCTTTGGCAAATCAGGTTAAAACCAACCGAGCTGTTTATGCTTATTCCTTGCCATTGCAGTATTGCCACTCCTGCTAGAGCACCTCCCTGCTCCAAGAGCAGAGATCCTGGATGCAGCACTCTACATTTTCACGTTGAATTTTCCCGTTCAACCTGAACTACCCGGCGCTCAATTCCAGGGCACTGAGGACGAGCAAAGCCCTGAAACTGCAACCAAAACTCAGGCCCTGGGCAAGCGATGCCAAGTGTCCGGAACGGGCGCAGGCGGCCGGGAAGGCGGGCTGCCTCCCCCTCCGCTCCCCGCGCTGAGCCCCAAGGACGTGCCCGGCGGCCCCTCCCCGGCTGGCCCAGGCACGGCCCGAGCGCTAATAAGATCAGTCCTGCAGCATGTTTCCTGAGCAGCGGAACAATGAGCCTCTGTCCCACGCGCTGCTGCAGCGAGAACAAGAACCAGACCGAAAAAAAGGGGGGGGGGGGTGGAAAGGAGGGGGGAGGAGAAAGATCTTCATCTTTCAGCAAAGCTGCACTCGCGTTCACCTCCCGCCTCAGCAAAGCTGCAACGCTCAGTGCCTACGCCTGCAGACAGACAATAAGTTATCAGTGCTGGTGAAGGACGACGTGGCTTTTTCCAGCACAAAAGCGTTAACCACCCCCCTCCAGGGACCCCTTGGCGCGCCTCATGCCCACACGGCCTATTTCCAGAGCCGGTGACAAATTCCACATCACGGCGAAGGAATTTCCTTTCCCTTCCGGAGATAAGGGACCTTGCTGGGCGCAGGAGGGTGGCCCCCCCCACCCCAGCTGGCATCTCCAGCCGTCCCGCGCCGCACCAGCCCCGTGGCGGGACGCGCCAAGCTGCCCCGGGGCAGGTAACGGCCTCCTCCCGGTAGCAAAGGACGTCCGTGGTCCAGGTGTGGAGGGTAACTAGCCAGTGAATCGGAGATCAGTAAATGCTTGGACACCAGACTGTCTTAAAATCCCATTTTGCTGTTGTTTTAAGGCTTTCGTCTAAATGACAGCTGCAGGTTCTTGGGGAATTTGATCCTTCTGCACTCTCCCAGCCGGGGCAAGCCAAAGGTTTCCTGCAGGGCTCCCTGCCCTCTGCCTGGCTCCCCCAAAACACCCCTCACCCTCCGGTAGCCTGCGGGCAGCAGAGCCAAGTGGTGGCTCTGGAGCTTCACTGAAGCAGTGATGCCTGTGGACCAGCCAGGCTGTGTTGGCCCTGCTGCTTGTGGATTTTCCTTTCGGAGAGGTTTTTAGGAGAGAAGCTCTCCTAAAAAGTTCTTCAAGTGTGGCATGAGTTGTGCTCTTCCGCTGGTGCTTTTTTTCCCTACAGCTCTCCCCTGGGCCAAGCGATTAGTTTGTGTGACTCAGTAGCTTTGACGGAGCAGGGCTGATTTACACCAGTTGATGAGCTGCTCTGATTTTCTTACAGAAAATCACTGTTAGGCTGTTACACTTAACCTGTACTAAACTGTGCATGAATGATTTATTGTGTACTTCTCATGCAAATGACATTAATAGACTCTGTCATACGTAGGAGAAGATGCTAGAAGATTACTAAAAGCTACTGCACTTAAAAACGTCTTATACTGTATTACCTGAGAAATACATCTCACTCTGCCCTTGAAGACATGTACATGAAAGAACAGTGTGAAGGTTGCATTGCGTTGTGTGTGAAGCACCTCGAGGCTTTAACAGAAAAGCTACAAGAAGTATTTTAAAGGAATATATACTGATAACCAGAGCTGCGTTACAAGGAGGCAGAGAATTGTTTTCCCCCCGTGTCTTGTTCAACCCGACTCATGATCCCGGAGTGTTTGATGACTTTGGGATCAGACTGCAGAGAAGAAACAAACCAAAAGCAGTCCTGTCTAATTAACTGAACATATTTACATGTGTAAAACTCTCCTGTAGTCCTCGTAATGTCTAATGCGTAATTATGCACAGACAAATCCCCACAGTAAACACAAATATTTTTGTTTGTGATTATTTATCTCAGGAGAGCTTAACAATTTGTCACGGCTTTGCTGAGCTTCTCAGCTGAGCCAAGTGAGGTGTGGGCGGCCGGTAACTGCCCACAGTCACCCCAGGAGCCATTTTAGCCACGCAGCAATAGAGGAGGGCAGCTTTTTGCTCACAAAATGTTTTTGCCATCTGAAATATAGATTTGGATCGAAACAAAGTATTTTACGAGTTTATTCCAATTCCACTGAAGTACCATGTTTTCCCACAAGTTTAGAAAACATTCGCAATCTTTTCATACTACAACCCTCTTTCTTATGCGCTGCCCCCCAGACTGCCAGGATGGGAATGGGCTCGTGTACTCATCATGTCTACATGTGACATTAGCAGGTGATGTTTGTCCACCAAGAAAAGCCATTTCCCAGTAGCTCCTTCCTCTGCCCACGCTCAGTTATCTGAACCGCACATCTGAGCTGCAGCAGGCGAGTAGGACAGGCATCCTCTGGGGTGCAGCATCCTCCAGCACATTGTGGAGGGGATGTCTGTAGAGGAAAGGGACATCCCAGTGGCCGGATCGCTTGGTCCCTTCACCATGAGAGGACCAGCACAGACACAGCAGCTTCCTGTAGGGGAATACTGTATTCTCCCAGTGCCCATGGGAGAAACAATATAAAAAACACATGGAAAAAAACTAATCCTTGTAGCCAATTTGGAATGAAGATTTTAGCTGGGATGGAGGGAGTCTGTTGGCACACGGATCCAAGCACCACGCTTGCCGGGGAGCCAAGGGAGTGCTGAACAGAGCAGAAAGCCAGAGCACTTTCAGGGTATAAAAATGTTGTTTTAAAGTCTTCCCACTGGCCCCAGTGGATGCCGTTTTCTTGTACTTTGGCTTCGGCTTTTGCTGTCCATTGGGTCACCCCAGGGCATTTCACAGCTCAGCCACAGGGATAGACAAGCCTCCCCTATGCGCATGCCGACCGGTGGCTGCTTTCCATTGGCCCTGGTGTCCCCTGGTTTCAGTGGGGCATCTGTATCTGAAAATCCATCGTGCTTTCCTCTTACACAGCGTGTTATAGTGGTCTGGGAAGATGTGGGGGAAGGAAAGCACAAGGTACCATTCCCAAGCCAAGACCGCGGCTCTTCGCGGGCACGTACAGGCAGCTGTCCAAGCCGGCCGGACAAGTGGGAGCTCCAATCCACCCCACCGGTGTCACATCTCCTCCCCGACTGTGCCGTGGCCCTGCCCAGGAGCAGCGTGGGCCCCTCGCCCTGCTCCGATGCCTGCGCAGTGCAAAGAGCCTCCCCAAACCTCTCCCGGTCTGCTCTCTGAGTCCTCTGTGCCGTGTCGTCTTAATCTGTGGAGCCATGCAACCCCTAGTGATAAATTCATCACTTAGTCAATGGCTTGCCTCCTGAAATCCTCTTCAGGGAACAATTCTCCCATGTCTGATATGGTGACTAATTGATAACTTTCTTTAAGGGGACTGCATGATAACTTTCTTTAAAGCAGTATATTATGACCAGCGGGTTTTCCAAGGAGCATGCTGCTCTCTTAATTCTCACCTTCGTTATTTTAATACCTCTGTAAAATGGATTTCTAATGGATCTATATTGCCATAAAACTTTAGGGATGGTGGGTGGGTGTCAATAAATTCTTTGCAATCTGAGCGACTCCGCCAGCTGGGCAGGAGGCAGAGTGACAGGCTCTGAGGAAGGAGCCAGGTCTTGACTCAGGACTGCAGCTTCCAGCAGCGTGCCCTTCCCTTGTTTGACCCCATCCTGCTGTCTCTGACCACCTTG
This sequence comes from Phalacrocorax aristotelis, assembly GCF_949628215.1. Lineage (NCBI taxonomy): Eukaryota > Metazoa > Chordata > Aves > Suliformes > Phalacrocoracidae > Phalacrocorax > Phalacrocorax aristotelis. The sequence continues at coordinate 12,378,652 of NC_134291.1, forward strand.
CAAAACTTCATTAAGCAGCATGACTAGTATCTGTCACAAGCAATTCTTTCTCTCCCACCTCCTCACCCCAGGGATAAATCTTATCAGCTCTGTCAGGAATACAGAAGCCGCCCTATGTACAAGCCAACCCCAAGTGTTGATACCTGGTAAGTCTGTGCAGAATAATAGTCATCACATCGGAGCATTTTCACCCAAAGGTCCCAAGGCAGGCAAGAAATGTACATCATATTGGAATCAACCCCCTTGAAAGTGTTCTCTGCTACCAGTGGGATGGAAGGCAGCAGCCACTCTCCCCAGCTTAATCAAAGAAAGAAAGAAGTGGATGTTACGGTCCTCCAAAAATATGGGGGGATTTTAGAGGGGTCCAATTGTTCCTATGATCATTAGCCAGGGCATTGGGAAAAGGTCTTTTACCATTGGATTCATCGCCTGGTCTCATGAAAACTGCTCAAGAATCCACAACAACAACTCATTTTTGCCTTGGACGCTGAAGTAGAGAGCCCAGCAGTTGCTTAGAAACAAGCGGCAGCCGTAAGCATTTGCCATTCTGGCAAGGTTTGCCCCGAGAAGCTCCGGGGAAGGGAGGCGCTGGGAGAGGCGACGCCTGCGCTTGGTAGCGCGGGTGCGGAACAAAGCAGCCCCGCACCAGGCGTGCAGGAGACCCAGGTCACGTGTGGGCTTGGTTCGTTGCTAGCATTTGAGGTCAGATGTGTCATTTACGGAGCCCTGCTGCAAAACCCCACCAAAGGCTGTGCTAACGAACCGGTGTTCGGCTGCCGCTGGCATTGCAGGGGCGGAAAGGGACAGTGGACTTGGGTTTCTTCTGGGTTTTTTCCTTAAGTATTTGCAAGTTCTTTAGCTGCTGTTTTGATAGCTGGCGGGGTGCTAGAAGATATTCTCCTCCCTACCACGTGTTTCAGAAGAATTTTCACCCCTTGGGTTTTCCGTTCTGGTGCAGCTGTTTAAGCTACCCATGTCAAAGAAGGTCAGGCTGGTACAGACAGCAAAGTAGCCTTTTTGTGGGCTGCCGCCAACTCGGCTTTATTTCCATCAGGATGAGAGACTTGCAAATAGGTAGGAAAACCAAAAGCATCTTGTTTTGAGCACATCAGGAAAACAGCTCCAGTGCTTTCCATGGGGCTCTGTGTGGGATGAAAATAAAAATCAACAATCTGAAGGAGACTCTGAAAAAACTTTTTCTGAAAGGCCTTTTCAGCAAAGAAGCACCGACACCTTCCTCCCAGTTCATTCAAAGGTTGGGTAATCATTTTTTTTCCCTTTCTGCTGCAGGATTTTTGTTACAGACACTTGGCTCGGTGTCCCCCCATCAGCCTGCCAGTGCCAGATGTAATAACTTCAGTATTTCACTGGGGTTCTGCACACTCGGTGGTGGGTTTTCTGTAACATCTGCAGATAAGCCTGGATGACGAGCACTCTCTGTGCCACCAGAATAGTCTGTGTCATCCCTCTGCTTGTTCCAACCCCCTTGTACCAATAAATTATGTCCATGAAGGTAAAAACCAGAGCAAAAAAAACCTATTCTTAGAAACACTTTTACTACCAGGAGCATGATGCATCTCTGCACATTTTTCCAGCCTCTAGACTTAATTCGGGGGTGCTGCGTTCACACGTTACCACCTCTAAAACACCGCTTCCTCTCCACCAGAGTAAGCTATAGGGTAAGTATAGGGTCAAGTCCTGGCTCTGCCCCCTCTGTTCAGGGCAGATTATGTATTTAATGTCAAACAGCCATTGGTAATAAGCAGAACATGTTATCGCAGCTGCTGTGTGCTGTGGCAAGTAGGGTAAGAGAGTCATGCGCTTCTTGCTTGCTTTTTGGCCTCAGGACACTTGTGTTCTTGTTTATACAATAGCTCTGCTTGGAGAGCGAGAATAAAAAAAGACCTTGTTTTTCCCCCCTTACGAGATTGCTGTTTAGCATCATGCTACATCTCTCTCATGGGAAATACAGGTTCGAGTCTCTCAGGTTGGGGACGGAATTGAATCCAAATGTTACCTTTTCTGGGCAAGTGTTTGAAGTAGTGGGTTGTTATAGAAAAAAGAGGAACCAGCTCACCCAACCTAGGGGTACTAGATGGGCTCTCCGACACCTGCCATGATGCTCGATGCAGTGGGTTTGCTGATATTAAAGGTCTGTGCCGGAGATCGGGAGGAACCCAGAGTACCGTGTTTTCAGGAGTCCTTTCCGCTTCGGGCCAGCGCACGGAGAGGACACTTCATAGCTGGATACAACCACCCCGACGCGGTTGTCTCTCATTGGGGCATGGTTCCACCACAGTGGCAAAGAACAGTTGTTCTTTTTGCGTAAAAATGTGGTGAGAGAAATGTAAGGTATTAAAACGAGTTTTTCCATAAAAAGAATGACCTGTAAGCTCATTTAAGTGTTCGCCCTGAAGATGCCGTTTGTTGTAGGGTGGCCGAGGAGGGATGTGTTTGCATCCTTCGAAGGGAATGGGTGCAATGCGAGTGTCTCGCACATCCATAACCCCCTGGAACCTGTGGAAGAGCCTGTTGTGTCCCGGATCCCGCCCTCCCAGTGCAGCCATATATAAACCCTGCCTCTGAGCATCTGCTCAGACAAGGGAGGGCTTTTGAGGTGTACCTTCACCTTGTGTGGGCTCCAGGAATTCTTGTTCAGCATCAGAGACCAGACTCTCCTCAAGGAATGAGGTTGCATTTGTCATTAAAGCATGGCTAGTGCTGGTGTCAGGCTCTGAGATTAATGTTGTGTGTGCTCATTGCTGCTTGGAAAGAAGTGCTTGGTGACTATTTTGACCTGCTTTGGTACTTGGCTGGATCACAGAAAAATAAGCAGGGGTGCGAAGTCTAAAGGGGAGGAATACTTTGCATGAAGGCCTCTGCTTAGCTTAGCTTTGTCACTCTCAGCAAAGGTAACACCATATCTGTGTGGTTCCCCACACTCACGTCCATCCGTCCAACATGTCCAGCCCCCTGTGAACATTTTGGTCACAGCGCCGAGACATGAGATTACTGAGGAATTTGAGGTCTACAAGGCAGCGGTGCAAGTGCAGGAATTCCTCCTCCTCTGCAAGCAAGGAAACACTGGCATCGTATGTCCCTTTTCCTTCCCTTCACACTAGATCACATCTGTTCTTACTCATTTGTGACAAAAAAAGACTACCTGAGCGCTGGAGGGAAGGAGAGAGTTCAAAGGCAGCAGTGGGTGCCCGAAACGATGGCTCCCACGCCGGAGCCAGAGCAGCTCTGGAAAACAAAGCTCGAGGAGAAGCCTGGGCCCCGCCAGGGCCCTGCGACGGTGGCTCAGCGCAGGACGAGGGGGCGTTAGGGGGCAGAGGTACCGTGCGTGGCGCCAGCAGCCACCAGCCGCTGCAAAGCTTCAGCCCCACAGCTCTGGGGCTGCAAATGCACCGGGGAGCTCTGCAGGCTCCCAGGGAGCACAGCCTGGGGAGCAGGAGGGCAAAACCCCAGAGGGGGACCAAAGCGGGCGGAAAAAAAACCCGAGAAATTTGCACTGGATAAAGCCCTGCTTTTAATGGTAAAATTGCCCAGGTTAGAAAGGAATGATTTACTAGCATGCGTTTTTACCCGTTATGGATAGTGTTTTAGACCATGGGCATCAAACAGAGCGGGCTCTCTGTGGCTGTGCGGCTGAGGTTACGTCATGCTTTTTATGGTAATTTTGTCAGGGCCAAGAAAACATGTTAATACACAAATCACTTTCAGTTTTATTCCGTTTTGACATTTGAGGGTCTCCAGCAACTTGGCATCACTCTGCAGAGCCAACCATTCTTGGAAATATTTGTGTTAAAAGTGTGTTTTGAATTACTTATATTTGCACATTCACAACACAGTTTAGGGCTGCGGTTGACCAGGAATATTCCTGCGTGCAGTCGCCAAGCAGAGATGTTGGTCTAGGGCAGCTCCTGTAGGTGCGTTACCAGTATGGGGACGCTCGTCCCATACGCAGGCGAAAAGGGCTTTGTCTGTTCTGCTTGCTTGGGGTTGTTGGCTTATCAGAAGAGCAAAAGCTCTTTCGAAAGCAGCAGTGTGGCAACCTCCTGCTGCTCTGGGGCAGTCTTTGTGGGAAGGAGTCTGTAGGCACTGACCTACATTAAGGAGCGCGGGCGGGAGCTGCGCTGGCTGTTCCCGCAGCAGCGCCAGTGCTGCTCGTGACGTTGCACGAGCCAAGGAGCACGAGGGCATTTTCACTGTCATCCAGGTCTGCCGCCGTCATGGTGCATGAATTCACTCCTGGTGAAAGGTGCCAGACTGACATTCAAAACGTGGGGGGGGGAAAAAGCCTTGTTCTTAATATTTTTTTTCCTTTCTTTGTGCTGATGAGGTACAATGGGCCATCTACAGCCGATTTTCATAACATTTGGCGTACGTATAGATCACGGTCTGACCCGGACACTTTGTTCTGACTGCGACGATCTGCTATTTCATATTTTATTATTTTTTTGTCTTCCACGTAGTATTTCTGTTGCATTCTGGCACAATATGGGCTCCCTCCAGTGGTCAAGGGGCTCTGGGCTCCTGCTGCCGCTTGCCCGGGCGCCGGAGCTGGCAGGGTGGCTTTGGCGCACGGCATCAGAAATCTGAACAGGACTCGGACGGGGACCGTACTTGTATTTTCCCGCATCTCCTGCTGCGTGTGCCACCCCACCTGCAACAGTAAACACCCTGCTCTGTAGCCCACATTCAATTAATATTTAAGCAGAACGGCCTGCGCAAATAAAGACCTCAGGCTTTAGATTTCCTTGCAGTTCCCAAAATGTTTGCTGCAGAAGGGGGAGAGGGAGCAGGAGAGGAGAGAGATCCGGAAAGGATCTGCTGAACGACCTAAACACAATAATTTTTTTGCTAAAATGACTCATTTCTGTGTTGCACTCTTCCCGTGGCACTTTGAGAATAGATCCTGACTTTCTCAAGCCTGCAGACAGCTAACGTGGTTATCGCGGGGGGTGAACCAGCCCTCCAAAACGCTGCGCTTCCACCTCCCCTCTCCTCGGTACGGGATTGCTGGCGGCCCCCCCGGTCTGGCCAGCCACAACTTCGTTTGAAACACGGGGTTTGCAGGCACCAGCAGGGACGGGCGTCCCCGCGACGGCTGACCCCGGCTGCTCGCGACGCGGTTGCGGAGCGCTAGGCCTTGGCTGCAGGTACAGCCTCACCCAAGGGGACGCACGCCTATGGGTGTATATTCACGCGTGCACACGCGTGCGTCGACCCACAGACACACAGACACGTGCACGCGTGTCCCACCGTACGTGCCAGGGTACACACAGTGCCGGCGGGGTGCGGGTATGGCCGCGAGGATCCCGCCCGGCCCCTCGGGGTGCAGCAGGGCCCTGTGCCCCCCCGCAACCCGGCGGACCCCCCGCCGCTCCGTGCCCCCCCGCCGCGTGCCCCCCCCCCCCCCCCCCGGCGGGGTTCTGCAGCGCGGTGTGTGCTCGCAGGGGAGGGGGTGGCTGCGCCGGCAGCCGTTGCGGAGGGGACGGACGGACGGACAGACACACGGACACTCGCTTGCAGGGAGGTGCGACGGCACCCACACCCGCCCGCGGGGGGCGACGCTCCCCTTCGCGGGAGGGGGGCAGCAACCCCCCCGGCCTCCCCCCGCGGGGCGCGCGGTGGGAGAGCGCGCGCCGCCGCGGGGGGGGGCGGGGCCCGGAGCGCGCGGCCCCGCCACTCCTTGGCCGCGGCCGCCGCGCTCATTTGCATGTGGCGGGGGCTCCCCTGTCACGTGGGCGCGCGCGGGCCGGCGGGGAGGGGGCGGGGGGGCCAGACTTCCTGTTTGAGGTCAGCGCGGGGAGGGGGCGCGCGCGGCGCAGCCTGCCGCGGTCTCGCGCTGCCTGGCGCGGCTCTTGTCAGTCAGCAACAAAATGGCCGCGGTGGCAGCAGCTCTGCTCCCGAGGACGGCGGCGGCGGCGGCCTCCGTGGCGGTGGCGGCAGCGGCGGCGGCGGCGCGGAGGAGCGGGGGAGCGGCCCGGCGGCACTGAGCCCGGCGGCGCTGAGCCCGGCACCGCCTGCCTGCGAGCGGACGAGGCGAGAGCGAGCGGGAGAGACGGAGCGCGGCGCTGCGGCCCCCCCCCCCCAGCCCAGCCTCCGCCAGCGAGCCCGGCTGACCGACCGACCGACCTGCCCCAGGCGCTGCCGCGGCCCCCCGGGGAGACGCTGCCGCTCGGCCCCCGGCCTGCCCCGCTCCCGCCTCCCTCCGGGGGCGCGAGCACCCGGGTCCCTGCCCCCCGCGCGGGGCTCCGCTGCCGCAGCCTCCCGCCGTCCCCCTCCCCCGCCCGGAGCTCTCCGGAGGAGACGGGGGGGAGCCCGCGGGATCCCTCTGCTCCTGCCCCCGGATCCCCGGTGCCAGCCAGGCAGGCAGACTGTGGGGCTTCCCCGCTTCCCCCGCCGCGTCCCCCCCCTCCGTGAAAGACTGCTGGATCCTCCTCCTCGGCGGCCCTCCCCGCGCTCGCTCCTTCCTGCGAGAGCGGCTGCCGGATCCTCCTCCCGCCCGAGCAGCTGCCGGATCGTCCTGCTGGGGGCCCTGCGAGGGACGCGGATCCTCCTCCCCCGCGGGACCGCCGCGGATCCTCCGCCCCGCCGCGGAGCTCCACGGAGCTAGAGACTCGGCGGGGCCCTCCTCCCGCCCGCAGCCCCGTGCGAGACTCGGGATCCCCCGCGGCACCCGGCGTCTTTGTGCTGGTCTCGTTAAGGGGGGATCCATCTTAAAACTGTGCCCTGGGTCCCAGTTTCTCTTTTTAATTTGCACTTTTTAAACCCCCCTCAGACGCTCCTCCATGTGGACTGAGAACCCATCGAGACACACACGCACGAACTCATCCCGATCGACTCCAAATCCTGGCTTTCGTGGGTTTTGCTGCAACACATAAAAACAAACTTGCATTTAAGACACACTCGTGCAAAAATTTAGCTGGGGACTTCAAGGTGTATTTTGTCCTGGTTTCTTGGTCTCGTTTTGGGTTTTGATTTTGGTTTGGTTTTTTTTTGCTTCACTGGAAATCAAAAGCTTGTTTTGGAATTGGACCTGCCTTTGCTGCACTTCTCCTCTGGGCTGGATAACACTGAAGCTTTTTGCTTTTCTACTTGGATAGTGTTCTCCTGTTGATCTGTTGGTTTTTTCTTATCCTGTGTGGCAGACTTTTTTTTTTTCTTTTTGAGGAGGGGTAAACAAACGGCAACGAAAAAACTTAATTTTTTTTTGGCCGTGTGAGATTCTTTCGTATTCAGATTCGTGAAATTACGGGTACACTTATTAAAAATAAAGGCATTAAAATAAGAAAGGAACACGTCAGAAAGACCCCGACACAGTAGACAAAATTCTCGTTTCCTTACAGCAAGACTGAACCGAAAGCTGCCAAAGAGCCCTATAAAGAAAAGACTAAAAGGTAAGAAGGGGTGGTGGCTTCTAAGCCGGGGCGTACTTCCTTCTCTCACCACTCTAAACGCAAAATCTCCTTTTTTTTAAACTGTTGATTAGTCGGAAGCAAGTAACGCAACACACTTCAGAGCCGTTTGGGGTGTTTTCAGGTTTTTTTTCTTTTTTTTTTTCTTTTCTTTAAAAGACTTGCCGGAATATCTTTCACATGCGAGGAGTAATTCGGTGTTTTCCTGCGTAGCTTTTCCTGACCCACAAAGCCGCTGCGGGAGCGCCTGGGGGGCAGTGCTTGGGGAGCGGGCCGGAGGTGCGGGAGCCCCCGGGGAGCGGGCGGGCAGTGCTGGCTGGCGGCGCGGGAGCGGGCCGTGCCTCGGGAGCAGGCGGGCTGCGAGCGGAGCGCTGCGGGTGCGGTCGGATCTCTAGACCGGGTTTGGTGTTTCCCGCCCGTAACGAGGCTGTGGGGCGCTCCTCAGTCCCCCACAGCGCTCGGGGATGTCCGTGCGAGCGCGGGACGCCGGCCGGTGCGGGAGGGCCTTGGGCACGGCTTACGCCTTTGAGCGGGCGCTGAAGGAGCGGCAGATGGGGAGGGCCCAGTCGTTAACCTGAGAAACCTTGAAGCGCTGGAAGTTTATTAATTGTTTGAATCTTCTTTGTTTGTATCACAAGTTTGTGTCAGAGGTTAATCTTCTTAATATGTAATGAGTTGAAGGTCCAATTACGGGATTTATTGAACTAATTTTCTCCCCCCGTTCCATTAAATATAATACTGCTGGTCTTACTTTGTGGCTACTTTATTTTCTCCTATAACTCGAGTGTATCTGTGGGAAGATGTTTATTAATGTAACAGCCGGTTTAAATTTAGAAATAATCTTTAGTACGTCATAGCCGCGTCTGTTGCATATTTCCCCTCTCGTATGCACATGCATGTAACTGGCGAACTTAGCTAATTTATACACTGAAACTTGCTTTGGACATCAGGTCAGGTAAGGTAATTGAAACCGCTGTTAGCGGCTGCTTGCTGGTGCAGAGCCCGAAACCAGGGGGGTGCGGGGGGGGGGCCCGAGGGGGTGCGGGGAAGCCGGGGAGCCGCGCTGCGGCGGGCGGCACTCGGGGAGGCAGCAGCTCTCTGCAGTCTGGCCCTAATTGCATACAGTGGGTGGGATTTTTGGATTCACCTGCGACCGAGAATTAAAATGCAGTTTCCTATCGAATATTTCTTTTTTATCGTTTCAAGGTAACACAGACACGAGTGCTGCCCCCTCCCCCCCGCATTCCAGGGAAGTAGTAGGTGCCTTGCGGTGGGTGCAGCCTGTGTTTAGCAAATCACGCAGGTTTCCGTAATTGCGGTTCCTCAGACTCGGCCAGCCCCCGGGGACCCGCCTGGCTGCTTGAGCATGCCCGCGAACTCCAGATGCTGTGCTGAGGCGCTGCCCCCCGCGCTCCGGCCGCTGCCATCCCCTCCCGAGCGCTAACGCGTCCGTGGCAGACTTGTGTACAGCTGGCGAGGGGGGCTGCGGTGGCCGGGGGGGCTTGCGCTTGCATTCGTAGGGCTAACACTGCTTCTCGGGGCGAGATGGCGGCGGCTGCGTTACGCGCCGGTATTGGGTAGCCTTGTTGCTTCTGAATCTGTGACTACTGAGTCTGTGAAGCAAATCAGATTACTTTGAACTTTTTTTGGCGGCCACGGCTGTTTTGGCGGACTAGCAGGAGTGTGATCGTGCCTTGCCCTCGCAGGAGAACGGAGCTCTTCCGACGGGCACGGAGCTTGTGCAGTGGAGCAGGTCTGGCTTCAGCCCTGGTGAGCAGTGCTGCCGTGCCCGGGAGCAGGGCTTGCTTCAGGGCAACAGCGAGGCACGTTAGTAGGAGCTGTGTTTTAGGCAATAATCTGTACTTTTGACTAAATGTTTTGTTTCTCGTAATGAAAAAAAAAAAAAAAACCGGGCAGGCTAACCTCTTTATTTAAAGAGCCCTTCTGGATGGCGGCATAAAATACTTAGGATTTATTAGTGTTTCTGTTCTCTGTGTGGATCCTCATATTGACAAATTTAGGTATTGGTGCGCATGAGACCAAAAGCTGACTTGAACTGAGTAGTGTATTGTATACGGTCGGTCTGTGTATTCTGTGTATGCCGTTCTGTCTATGACAGCGCAGGGATTATTTAGTTATTAGGCTGCCATGGCTGCAGGGCGTTAGTCCCACTCACTGCGAAGGGGCGTGTGGGGCGCCTGGGTCTGCGCCGTTTGTGCCAGCGCAGAGCGTGGCGGAACGCTGCCCTCGGGCCCCGGTTCGGTGCTGAGAACATTTGGTGTCTTGAACGTTCTCCCTCTTGTCCAGGCAGGGGTGCGTTTGCATCTTCCAAGCTCTGCCTCTCATTACCGGTGAATGGGATGAGGTTTACCTCACCTGCCACTACAAATCCCGCTGAAGCCTGCTGGTGTGAATGAGAAATCCATCTCTCTGGCTTAATTGCTTTTTTCCCGGGGTTTGTCTTTCATATCAAAATAAACTATGTTTTTGATGGCTTTCGTGATCTTTTGCAGATGTGTAAGGGAAGGAAGGTAAATCTATCCTTTTTTGTTTAAAAGAGCTTTTTAAGACTTGGCAAAATAATAGGATGACATTTCTGTAATATGAGAAATAGCATAATGGGGCATGAGAGTACTTTTAACCTCAGGATCCTTTGTTGAAGTTCTCCAAGCTCCCAAGTTCCATACCTTGCTGAGATGGGTAGCAATAAAACACGGTAAAGTTAAAGGTTTTGTCAAGCAGTGGCTATAATCTCTTTGTGTTGTGAAGCAAACTGTTGCTGAATGGCCACCTTATGGAAAGTATGGCTTTGCATGAGTCTAGAAATAAAACCTCTTACTTCTCTGCTTTCCATTCACTTAATTCAGAAAGGCCAGGAAAGTTTATTCATGTAAGGGATTTATTGCCTGCTGTTAACTCAAAATGACCTATGCTTTTCCAGCCCATTCAGGTACTCTGCGTGATGTAGATACCTTTTCTGGTCCGTGTAAGTTTGTTGTTAAAAGCCTAGTAACAGCGTTTACTTTCAGTTTTAGCTGTTAAGACTTAACCAAGGCTGGTGTGTGTGGGAACGGGTAACATGTTAACTTAGCAGCTGGCCTTGCCGAGATAAACATGGCTTTTCCAAATGCTGTCATCTGGCCCCCTTCCAAAACAAGCCGAAGGAGGAGGTCAGGGGAGGAGCCATCCTTTGCGTTCGTAAAAAGAGGCTTTCATCTGGAAAGAATTGCTAGATAGTATTGACTGTGAGAACTGCGGATTTAAAAATAAAACGGCTGAACCTTTCCTAAGTAAACAAACCAGTCTCTGTTGACCACTTGTATCTTGCTGCCTGTTCCTGTGCTGCTTCTCTTTGAAGGTATAGAACTTAAATGGAGAACGCATATTGCTTCTTTTTAAGAGTCGGTGCTTGACATGTGACTTTGAACATCAGCGCTGATTAGAAGTTTATCGTCTTTGGTTACAGTAGAGATGTGCAACACAAAAGCACTATTGTTTTAATTGTTTAAAATTCAGATTACAAGATAATGGTAATACCATTAAAAGGTTTCCCTTTGGCCTAGAAGCTGCAGGTAGGAGCCCGTCGATCCCTTAGTATTAAAGATGAATGATAAGGAAACCTCTTAAATGCCTGTGACGCTGCAGTCTAGCCAATTTAGGATCAGCTGATGCTTTCTAGTGATAATGGCTTGAGGTTTTCAGCTGTATTATGAAGATATCAGCCAGGGCAAATAGTATTTAGAAGAGAAGTGTACTTTATTGAATGGGGAGATGATCTAGAAGTGACAGTAGATTGCATTACTAAATGATCTATGCACTCTGCACAGTCTCTTCGCTGGTAAATGCTAGTGGTAAAATGAAAGATGGTTATTCTTAATGTATGAAAGCAGAGGAGTCAAAGTATTATTTGATCTTCCTTTAGGAATCTGAGCTATTTGTGAAAATTGGCTACCAAAAGCATGGCTTGGTTCTACATCTTCATTACCAGATGTAGATGTACTTATGCTTATTTAAAAATTACTTAATCACGATTAACTTTACTATGGGTTCCTATACACAGTTACAGCTCTGTTTTCTGCAACTTTATTTGTGCAGCTTCCTACCTTGTCCCTAATATGTTAAAATCTCCTGCATAAGATAAAAATGTCTGAATTTGATCATAACAAACTGTCCATTCTTGCACAGAGTAGTTACTGTGCTTTGTAAGATTTTATCAGCGACCGTATCACTTGTGGAAAATGCAGCAGTACTTTAAAATATGCATCTGATTCTTTTTTCTTTTTGTAAGTGTGACATACCTCTCTCTCCATCCCAACAAAAGGGCTTCTTTCACTGAAGACATCTGTAAAATAACTAGCTGTTAAGGCTGATGCTTCAGGATACCAAGCATCAAAATCCGAGTTAGTTTTGGTCTTGGCCCTGGATATGAATCGGCACTGTAATTTTTCAGTGTTGAGGTCTCGAATGTAGTTGTAATTCAAGCTCATAAAATATTAGAAGCTTTGACAGTAGTGAGGTCTGCTTTCTGGAGCTCTTCCCTGTGGGTTTACAGCCAAGGATGGCTTGAGAGTGAGAACAGTTATCTGTGCTGCAGCAGTGATGTTTTATGGCTGGATGCCCAGATTGTCTAGCTTTGCACACAGCTTTATAGTTTGCCTTTGAGGGCTGTGGAGGTGGAAGTCATTTGTAATAAACAGCTATCTGCAGCTTGCTGCTTCTGTGTTTTGAAATGTACATCCATTTAAAAAATTGCAAACTAGGTGCATATTTACTTAGATTTCAATAAGGAAATTCTATGTTTTAGGAGCTTATGAGATGTTAACGATTGCTTATTGCTTTGCTGTAAAAATAGCTAATATTCATCCCTTGGCTGTTCGGGCTTTTTTAGCAGTAAGCTCTGAATTGCTAGAGAATGAGACTTTTTTAATTTTTGTTTTTATTTGAGAGAAAAAATGACAGGTGAAGTCGATTGGCATCCTTTGTGGTAATTGAGCCCCAGAGAAAAATATGTTTATAGGTCTCAAAATAGTTATCATGCAGCTACCAGCGATAGGCTCATTTACAAAAAGATAACACTCACCCCCTTCCACCACAAGGAAAAAAACACCCTGGGCTATGAAGGATTTAATGTCCATGGGTGTTTTCCTGAGGCAGATGCATTTTTGCCCCCCACCCCAGCTTCTTCTTAATGGGTCCATGCATGTTTTCCCGTCATGACTCTCTGAAGCGGTAGTGGGTAGTGCCTTTGTTATGCCCTTCGTCAAGAGCAACCTCCTAGAATGGCACATCTGGTTTTTCTTAGATGTGCTGTTTTCTTCCCATTCCTTTTTTCCCTTCCCGTGTGCTGTCTCTGTGCTCTCTGCTTGAAGTTCACAGTTCTCTTGTACGGCATTTGCGAGACTTCCCGATGAGAAGTGGAAGAGCTTTTTGTTTTGTTTGAGAGTGCTCACTGTGGCTCGGATACCATTCTGGGTGGTCAGTACGGACACGTATCGATTGTTAGTTCAAACTGACTTCTGCCAAGTCTATTTTAAGCTTAGCCAGATATCTGTGTTGTGTCAGTCTGCTTTTCAGTTGTACTCTAGTCTCGGACGCTCGGGTCTTTTAGTTCTTCAGAATTCCAAAATGTTTTCATGGCTGGTGCTAATGTCATTGGTTTGACAATGGACATGCTTGTTTTTAAACAGTAGCTGGTTAGTGGTAAACAAAAGAGCATCAGCCCAGTGCTTTAACACAAACCATTATAGAAAAATGAAGCAGTTCGGTGAGAATGCAAAAAAACCCCCCACACCCAACTGTACAGATGTATAATGTGCTGACTGCCGTTTCAGTGTATTTTCTTACAAGGTCATTCACAGAAGACCACAGAAGGTGGTTGGCATTGCTTGTAACATTTCTGCTTGAACTCGCTGTGTGTTCATATTAGCTTTGAAGATATTTCATATGGAACATGAAGTTAAAAATCTTACTAGCGTGGCAAGCATAGCGTAATGGCATGCGTGTAAATTAAGTAAGACTCTTTGCAGAGCGTATGACCAAAGCCAGTCTGGAGTAGGATCATTCATTGTCCCTCTGCTAACATCATTCATTCTACCTGTAGGTCTCAACTTTCCTCTTCTCTCACTGTTTTTAATCAATTGCATGAGCGTACCTAACCTAGGAGAATTGCTCCCAATGGTTTTGTTGTCTGATTTCCTTCCTCCCCCTTTCAGCTTTGAAATGGATGCTCCATTTGAAAGTTTGTCTCTTACTCCCTGGCTGTGTAATGGAAGATGTTACATCTCTGCAAATCTAACCGCTCTTGTCTCTTTACGGTGTCATGGCTGTAATGCTGTAAGTGCACAGTATCGTACCTCATTCTTGCTTTAGTGAAAAATAGCCTATTGGCACAAGAGTGCTGATCACATCTGTTCATAACATACCTCTTCATTTTCCTGCTTGTGAAACTATTTGGTTTCTCTTTGCATAACATTAGTTGATGTAAACTATAGATGTATATGTTTTATCTTTTTAAGCCTTTAAAAAATAAATATGGAAAATACAGCATCTTCTGATAAGGAAGGAGAAGAGCAATCTACCAAAGATGGTAGCAGTCTGTAAACGCTATTTAATATTTTCTAGTATGATCGTCATGAAATACAGCTGTCTGATCCAGTGGTGGAACTAAATTTGGTCTGCCACAGTAACAGAACTCCTGCTATTGAGGAGAGTCTCTGAATTAACAGCGCTGTTTCTGGTGAAAGATGTTATTATATGGGACTTACTGGAGCTTGGTGAATGTGTGATTTCTACTATTTCTATTCTTCTAATCAAAGTTTTAGAAGTCCTTCACTTTTGAAAAGAACGATCCAAGTAAAGTAAGTCTCATTGGGCACCACAAGTGCATTATCTACTGATGTCAGTCTTTATACTGTGCTACAACACAAATGTGTAATAATTGAGTAGAGCAACGGTTGAGGTGTTGGGTGGATGCTGACATAATTATTTGCTTAAAAAGACACTCAACTTTAATTTTTCTTGCATTTGTGAAGACGAAATGTTCTTTGCAAATTTGTAGGTTAAATATTGCAGGGACAACAAAGCCCCATGCTTTTGAAGCAAATAACCCAGCCTGATAGGTACAATCTATTTTATCTGGATTATATTGTTACACTCTGATAGTCCAGCAGCATGGAAATTGTGATTCCCCCACCCCCATCCCTCCCCTGTCCCCCTGTCAGCATCCCAAAAAGTAAGAGCTGACCTTTCTGGAATTCTGTCTGCATCTACTCATCACACAACATACTTGGAGACATTTTGGATATATTTCTGAGAATATTTGCTCCTCATGGCGTTTCATGGACTAACTGAAGGCATAAAATAGTTATTACTAAGATCATAATTGACTATAAATTGATTTCCAAAGTGGTATTTACTGCAGCTGGTTTTCCTGTCCTGGAAGATCATTTATGGCTATTTCCTTTCCCCATCTCTCCCCCCACCCTGCCTCTCCTCCCCCCACGGAGACACTATTCATTTGCCAAGTTGAAAAATGGGTGATGGCCCATTCTGATGGTGGCTCTGATATTCTAATGTATTATTGGCAGGAACTGGTGTCCAGGTGCTTTTACTGTGGAAAGTGAAGTGGAGGAACGGAGAACTTTGAAACTTGATGAATTTAATGGAACTTGATTAACTTGATGAGTTAATCTTTTAAACTCTGGTAGATTTGTGGAGGGAAAAATACTAGCTTGGACCTTTCCTTAATTTGCATGATAGAGTAAGTCATCTTCTGAATTTTGTGGATTTGGTTTCCAGCCTAAAGATAAGTACAGAGTATTGTAAGTATTTCTTATATCACTTGAGTTATGTTGCTATTTAGAACAGCATTGCAGCTGAAGATGCAGTGGAACAAAATCTAAATTGCTTCAGAATGTATTATCTTTAAGTTGAATTAAATGATCATGGTGGGCAGTGTTTTGATTTTTGTAGTTAAACATTAAGAATGTGCAAAATGTGCACAAAAGAATTCAGTAATTTTCGTCATTTGTGTTTAAACTTTAACATAGTTGCAGTGCACAACTTTTAGTACAGTTTATTAGTCTGTAGTATGTTTTGTCTTCCTTGACTCGGATCAGATTTGGTGTTAACCTCCTGCAGAGAATTCCAGGACCCCTGACATTTTATTGTGACTCTTGATTAGCTCACCAGGGTTCCTGCTAAGAATTCTTCTTTCATTCACTTGATAAATTGAATTCCCTATCCACAGTGCCTTTAAATAGAACGGTATTTAGAAAACTTGAAGACAACAACTTGAATGTTCAGTGAGCTCACGCAGCAAATTTAAAAATGCAGAAGAAGGAAATTACAGGTTTGTGTATTCTGAAATCTTCTAAAAGAACAAACATTTTACAAAAGCATAAGTTTCCATCTTCATATTCCCTTTAAATTTATTTCCTTTCTGGTTTCTACAACAAGGAGTTCTGTTGACACCTGTTTTCCTTTTTCCTCTTATCTTGCCTTGTTATGTCAGGAGCCGTGCATTCACCAAACTTCTGTCTGTATCTGGGAGCAAGTATAATGAGGTCGTATATGCCCATGTAGTGCAACTCCAGCTTTCCAAGGCAGCATGTGTGCACTGGGGAGAGCATCTTGTTCTTTACGTCCTGTATACCCTAGCCTAGCTTATGCGCACCTCGGACACCTTGTGCCATTCATCGTCTTCTACTGTGCATCCCCTTACTGTTGCTGGTGGTGCTGGCAGGGCCTGTACTCTGCAGTACTGTTCTGAACTCTGCAGCATGAGCAACCGTGTCTTTTTTTTTTTTCCTAATTCTAGATCTTGACACACTCTCCCTGTGAGGCCACTGTCCTCTTACTCCCCCATCCCAGTGTCTTCTCCATGAGCTGCCTGGGGTTGGGCCTGCAGGAGTGTTCTGTACTGCCCCACCACTTGTGCCTTCTGGGGTGACACCTGGGGAGTGGGGCCCAGTCCCTGTACAGGGTGCCATCTTCCTAGAGGCTCTGGTTTCTGTAGGCTTTTGCCACACATCTCTGAAATGGTTTTAATATCATAGGAAAACTCAGGCTGGAGGGGACCTCGGGACATCATCTCAGATAGGTGGGGCTGTATTTAAGGTGAGTGACGTGTGCATGTCTGGTAACCTGTCTGCTGCGACTCGCTACATTGCTTGTATGTCTTGGTGTTATTCTTAGACTTGTCTGGTACAGTTCCCCTGCTGTGGGTAGGAGTGAGGGAAGTGCATATGCGTTTTTCTACTGTGCCTGTGGCAGGATTTCTGCCTAAAGGAGAGGTATTTCTTCCATACCTCACCTTCCCTGGAGTTTTTAATCACACTGGAGCCACTCATGAAAGTGGCAATAGGTGCGTGTGGCCATGGCTGCTGTAGGCTGGGTGTCTTGTCTTGAAGATACGTTGGCACCACCTTTTCCCCAGAATAAGCACAAGAGCAGCAGCATAAACATATTTGTCTTCAGTATAAATTCTGCTGTCTGCTTTTTGATCCTGTTGGCTGTATCATCTAGCTTGACCTGTGTGAGAGTAACAGCCTGATCTTTAGCTCCTGCAGTAAGCGAGTTGAATGTGCTTTTACCTGCTGATAACAGTGATTGGGGTCAGAAGTAGTTGAGTGTGGGCATGTGACTGTGATGGAAGGGGGGAAAGGAGGGCTAGGGGTGTTGGAAATCTCTACAGGCAAAACCGTACATCATCTTAGTTATGCAAGCTTCCTTTTAATTTTCTTAACCAAGAAGCATAAAGGTTTAGCTGTGCTTACTTGAAGGGCATGCAGGTATGCTACACGGAAGCAGTGTTCCTAGCTTTCTGTCCTGCAGCATGCATCATCCCTCCTGACCCTGTTACTGATGGGCAGGTGACGGCTGACCGGCTCCTCCAGCCTGTGTCCCACGGAGAGCCCCCGGGCTGTGGTGTCTGGCAAAACATCCCGTGGAGCTGCTGCTCCTGTTCCTATTTCCTGGCTTCATACTGTGCCGCTGCCCCAGGAAGCAGTGCTCCTCTGACATGTTCTTCAAGTCCAGCTAAATAATTTGAGCCAAAACTTGTCCATAAGTTGCTTCTGTGTCAGCTGATTGATGGTAGTTAGTTGAACAATTTGTCAGTGTGGGGCTTTGCCTCTGTTGGCACAGGGCTCTTGTCCTCTAAAGTGTTTGCAGAAAAGAAAATAGCAAATAGAATCTGGTGAGAAACAAACGTGCTGCGCTCTTTCTTGCTGAGCTACTGGATTCCAGAGCTGTTTTCTTTTGTGTGTTGTGTCCCAGGAAGACTGGGGAAGAACTCTGGACCACATGCTTGATCAGCTGCTGGTAAATATCATCAGGTCTGGGAGGGAGGCAATGCTGTGAAATTAAATCTAGTTATCTGCACTGTTCACAGTCTGTAGCTTAATTTTCCAAGAGAGGAGTCAGTCCATGTTTGCTGGGGGAGATGATGTTTGTAGCATGTTTCTTGCTGTTTGTAGCCTGTATTGAGTGTGAGCATAATGCGAGCTTTTTTGGGTTGGTTTTTTTTTCTTTGTTGATTTGGTTTGGTTTTTTCCCCCTTGGTTCCTGTGTAGCCTGGGTGGTGCACATGATGGGATACTGGAGGTCTGCTGGGGTGTTGTCAGCAGGCCGAGGGAGCAAGTTCTGATATGGTTCATGCCTGAAACGTATACAAGGGTGAGGTTTTGTGTACAGTGTTCTAGCCCATGACCAGACTTCCCTACTAACTACTTTAGTTGCCCCAGAGTGGAGCTTGTGTATACATTCGTATGCACTGTGGAGAGGAACACCTCCACAGAAGAGGTGGTGTACTTGTGTGATGGCAGCTTCACACCCTATAGCATCGTCTACACTAGCGTGTTAGGTTGGATTGGGAGTTTCATGTTTAGGCAGACCTTCTGATTGCCCTGAGTGCTTTGGTTGACATTATGGAGTGGTCTTGCAGAGCAACAATGGTGTTACTTTTAAATAAAATTTCTGGGTGATGTGCTCCAAGGGTTCAGTTAATGCCTTCCTGCTGCAAGTGAGCAGTCGGTACATGGGAGTAGGCTGGAGCTAACGTCAAGTAATAAAGTCACCTGGAGTGGGGATAGCATGGCTATCAAGTCCTTTGCACCAACAAGTTTTGCTCTGCAAATCCACTCCTGTTGGCCTGCACTGCTTAGTAATGAAGATGTAACGTACACCTCCTGAAACGTTCTCGGTAGTACCCCAGTACTCTCATTAGTTCGCCATCTGTCTTCTGGTAACAATCCAGGAGAAGGTGAACAAAAGGGAAGTCTGCAGATGAAAAACAAAACCCTAAAAGCCTACTGGGACTTAGGCAGTGCTCAAATATGGACTCGTCAAACTTCTGATGTCTGACCTACTACTTACAGTTAATGTGTCCTTAATTTGTAAAGGCTTTTTCTTCTCTGGGATTTTTCCCTGCTTCCAGTGACAAGTAGTTAACTAGTCGAGGCTAAGACAAGGCCAGGTCGGTGTGCTTCTTTTAAAAACCTTGAACTGAAGAACAGTAACTCTCTAGTCTTTCTTTCTTTTTGTTCTACTCTAATTTACTTCAGTGCCTGTTTACCTAACGTGTACGTAAGGTAGGGTCACAATAAGTTAACACTGGGTGAATTGGAAACCTCTAGCAAGAGTCTAGGTCCTGCAGTAAATAGCAGCTGGCACTCTCCTCGAGGTCCTGCCAGTATTTTGTTGCTCTTTAACCAATAATACAAACTGGCATGTTAGAAACACCGTGTGCTACTGCTGGAGATGCAACCTTGTCTCAAGGTTGCGTAACACAGGTGCTCTTTTTTCTCCTGATCATGGAATGTCTATCTTACAGATTGTAAGAGCAGGATTATTAATGTAGTCCCTTGGGCAACCTGAAATCTTCCTGTAGTTCAATTTAGTTGAATGTGATGCTTTTCAAATCCCATTCTCAACTAATGCTGTAGTGTTCTTGCTGTCTTTAAAGGGCAGCTACATTCTGGTCCTGCACAAATTTCAGTAGTGAATGAAGTTGTCTGCGTGTGTCTTACACCTTAGTCAAGTGTGCTGAGGTTTAAAGAAAGCCTGGAAGGGAGTACATAGGGATCACGTCTAATCCCTCACAGTTAGAGGCAGCAGTGGAGAGAAGGGTCCACAGAGCAGCATAGACCTGAAGATACCTATAGTACTCAGTAACAAATTAAATAAATGAATAAAAACACACAAAGGAGACTTAAAGCCAGGACTGTATTGTACAGCAGAAGGAAAGATCAAGGGCAGTATGAGCATTAGCGGTCTGTTTCTGTGCAGGAACATCGGTGGAATTTCTAGGTGGCTACAGAAATTGGACTGCTGTTACTGTTAGGTGACCAGTTTGTCTTCAGTGCTTCGGGGTAAGTTGACCAGATACCAGGAGCATCAAAGTGCCAGCCCCAGTTGTTAGTGGTGGGTGATATTTGATGTTTCAGAGGAAGGGAGGAATTCCCTGTCAAGGCAAATAATCTATTAAGGAGTGACAAGTGCAGGACAGGGACATGGTTTGACAGCTAGAAACCCCAAAGCATGGGATTAATAAATTATAAATTGAGGTCAAACAAAACCACTCATCAAGCTTCATTTAGGGCCCCCAGCAGGAGCAAATTTTGCACCCAAACTTTCAAATTACAGGCTTTAGTTTCAAAACGTGTGATCACATTTATACATATAACTGTAAACTTATCTTGTCCACAGCGGTGTAGCTGAGGGCTCTTCCCCCATTAATTAGGGTGTTGTAGGATTTTACTTTGCAAATGGATAGAGGTCACCTGTTTCCAGTCTAATTGTCTTTGTGTCCAGGCTTTGGTGTGGCCTTGTATCAGTGTTACTTTTTAATAAAAACAAGTCTTCCTTTCTTTAGGTATTTTGCCTCTTCTCTCCCCCAAATGTAATTTAAAAAGATCTGGTATGTCTTTTAACGTTGGTTGGTTGGTTTGTTTTAAATGCTACAGTGTGGAAGATTTTTCTTTATCCTTAATCCAAATCTCCTTTGTTGCAATTTAAGGTCAGTGCTACTTACCACAGCTGAGATAGAAAGGTTTTACTCTATTCTTCTCTCCGTCTTTAGCAGCTATTTGAATAGAGGGGGGTTGCTGTCTCTTTACATTAAGTGAATCCAGGTCTCAAGTTTTTTCCACAGGCCCATGCTTTTTGGTCTCTGCTTCTTGTTGCTGTTTCTGGAGTCTCTTCAGCTGATCTGTATCTCTGTTGCTGTAGATAGTCCCGAACTGGACACAGTACAGCAGCTGATGAATTTCTGACCATTTGTGACACTGTTGCTTTGCCTTTGGATCGAGATCTGCTGTAATGACTCTTTTTCATACCCAAAACTGGTGTTTAGCCAGTTGCTCCCTATGCCATGTTGATACATATGATTATTCCTGCCAAACATGGTACCCTGCACTCTTTCTCACTGAATTGCACTCTACTTTTTCTTGTACATCTCGAGTTTATCAGGTTCTTCTGAATACTGTCCGTCCTTAATTGTTTTGCAGCCCAGTGATGTGACACATTCTGGACACATTGTTCCAGCAGCAAAGTGCTGCTGGACATGTGGCATATTGCAACAAAAACCCATTGGTTCCCTGCCTTGTTGGAAGGTGAAGTGCTGAGGTTACTTGTTTTGTGGGTATTTTATTGTTCAAAAAAACCCCCCAAAACAACCACGTTCTTATTAACGAAACTTTACGTGTTGCTTGAAAAGTCAATAAATTAATTCTGTTGCCTCCCTTCTGTCCTTTTCAAAAATACCTGCAACTATGCCACAGGGAAAAATCAGACTACTTTTTTCCCCAACGGATCCTTGTTAGCCGTTGCTGTTGTTTTTGTCCCTTGCCCTTTTAAGTTATATGCCCAAACTTTGCCATTTGCTAGTGTTCTGGAGTGCCACCTGTCTTCTGCTGATTCTTTAAGGTAAGCTGTAATGACTTAGACACAGTTGTTCTTGTACATTACATGAGGCCCAGCCAGTGGAAGAACATCTGATTTCTCTAGGGACTTTTAAAGCTGTTCATACTTCTGCTGGTCTGATTTCCTATTTGGAGTGGTAGCAAAATGTGTAGTTCAATCCCCCTATTTTTGCTGCCAGTCCATGGAAGTTTTTCTCAGAAGCTGGGTCATTCCTTCTCCCCAGACTTGGGGAAAGGCACTTAAGAAACCCATGCTGAGGTTCTTGTGTTGAGCTGTGTTTGTCAGCCTGTTTGGGTGAGGAAGCTGGAATAAAGCCTTGCAGTGGTGGGGGCAGAGATCCTGGGGCAGGAGCAGCTCGATTGCTGGCCTTCTGCTGCCCCTGCCACCAGCTTGGAGCAAAGCCTCCCTGCCTAGAGAAGAGCGCTACGAAACCCCTCTGTGAAGCTGCCATCATCTGCATGCTCAGCACCGGTTCAGATGGTCGTTGGCCATCTGTTCCCAGCTGACCTCTTTAGTGAAGGCTGAAGGAAAGAAGAGTACTATCGCTTCAGCCCTCATAGGGCCATTTGTCAGTAGTCCCCCTTTCCCACTCTCAGAACTAATACTTCCTCTTGGTTATTAATGAAGCACTTAAAGGTTGATTTACTGTTACTTTCTATATGCACAACGCGAATACGTTGTTGGCCTTCCTCATTTTTGTCCCCATGTATTTGTGCTGGGTTTTTTCCATATTCCTTATGTATTTGACCTAGTTTTGAGTGCTGCTTTGTTTTTTGGGGAGATTGGAGAGCTTGTAATTAGGGACCAGCTTGACTCTTCTTGATTGATGGCTAAGCCTAGATATTAAGGGAAAAAAGCTGGCACTTTTAAAGTCACACCAGCTCCTTGCCTTCACTGGTACTTGCTCTAGAAAGGTCACAGAGCTGGGCTGGAAACAAAATGAGTGATAGGCATATGTGGAGTTTCAGTTTCTGTTCTAGTAGTCATGAAAACAAAGACTGCTGATTGTATGGTGAGCTCTTGCTTTATGTAGTATTTCTGTACATTAGGATATCCACATAGTCATTCAGATTCTTGATGATTTCCAAGAAACAATGTCTGCCTCTTCCTATATGACAGTACTTCTCAGTTGTCCTGAATTAACTGCAGCTTGCCTTTCTAGTATTCACTGCTATTTCTTTTGCTATTTTTTCTTACTCCATTTCATTGCTGCCCTTCAAGCTGCTTTCTGCCTTCATGATCTCAGCCGCTTCTTTCTTCCCATCTAGAATCAGATCTTGAAGAACTTTCTAAATAGTAATTTTCTTCACTTCTGTGTGAAACTGTATAATGCCAGATTTTGAGAACTTGGTAGGTGGTTGCTGTGTGTTTCATGTCTGTGCCGTCCAGACCCTCTGTTATCATATGTAACGATGCACGGCTCTGTTAGCTCCTTCCAAAAAGCCTGCTCAGCGTGCTTTGGTAGCCTGCCTTTGGGTGATTATTTGTCAGTTCCTTACTAAAGATTCCCTCCCACCTACCCCCCCCCCCCCCCCCCCCCGCCCCCATCACTGTGAGGAGAAACGTGTACGTTCAGAAATGTGTGATGCCCTGTTGTATGGTGGGGGAAGTCAAAACCAGAGCAATATTTAAGCAATTGTATTCAATTTGTAGGATTTGTGTCAGTAACAGCAACTTTCACAACTATCAAGGGAGGTTTTTCCAGCATGAAGTAGGATATGAATGTAAGGTATAGGAGGTATTCCAGAATTAGGGTGTGGGAGCTATTCTTTCATTGGGCTAATCCAGACAAAGACATCTGTAGACCAAGACTAAGAATGCTATTCTGAAGAGGTATTCCAGGCAGTGTTCCCATGTAAATAAACCTTCAGCATCTTAAATATGTACAAACAAAAATCATTAGGCTGCTGGGTTTGGAGCTGTGTCACATGGAGGGACAAGAGAGACATGAGTTTAGTCCTCAGCTACTGCAGGAACTTCTGAACTATAAAACACTGTCTGGGTAATAACCTTGCATGTAATAACACAAATAGACTGCACTTGAAGTTTGTTTAAGAATACGATATTGCCGAAAGGTGTGTTGGAAAATCCTGTTAGAATGTCATGTCAGTGCTAATTCAAAATACCAGCTGTGGCTTCAGATGTGAAAGCAATCCAATGTCTGATACCAACTAGCAAACTGAAGTTCTCACTTAGCTTAAAAAAACAAATCAGCCTAGATTTGTTAATTTTTAAAAGGGATTAATAAGCCTTCCTGTAATAGGCATTGACAGAACATAGCCATAGTTCTCAAGTTGTTCTGACCATGACCTTGCTTTCCTATTTGGAGAGAGCTCCTAAGCATCTGTACTTTAAAGATAACCTTGGTTTAGGTTTGGATTGAATAAGCTAATTGCACTATTTAAAAACAACACTTGATGCTATAGTAAAACTCTTTGCTCTCTGCTCAAAAATCTCTCGTGATTTTGATACGTCAGATCCATGTATGTGAAAAAGGCAAACTCCTACAAGCATATTCTAAGACACTTCTGTTTTAAATCATGAGCTTTGTATTCATAAATTTTTTAGCTTTTTTTCCTGTAATAAAGATTAAAGTGTCACTCAGGAAGTAAAACTGCAACACATGCCTTTGACAACGTAATCAAACTTTATATAGCAATGCTTTTATTGTTTTCATTTTGTTTTGCTCTTAGATGACTAATTTCTGCCTAGAAGTGACAGCAAGAGTTGCCATCTGAGAGGCCACTTGGAGCTTTATTTCTATTTTAAGCATATTTAAAGCACATGTATTCAGAAGTGTCATTATGTAAATCAGTTTTGAAAATTGAACTCCAGTAAAAATTGTATAATTTTCTGCGTTAATTGAGGCTATTTTAATCTCAGAAATGGGGGGGGGGGGGGGGGGGGGGGGAGAGGGGAGAAACCAAACCCCAAACAGGTTTCCACTAGGAGTGGTACTTCTCCCTCTTATGGTGTACTTGATATGATAATATGGTAATAAAATACATTGTATTTTTAATTGAGCAAAATGTTTGCTCCTCTTGGATTTGGAAGATCCTCTGGCGTGGTGTTTTACCTGCATAAGGGAGGGAATAACGTACAGTGGTGCTTGGGAAACACTGAAACAGAACCACCTTTAGAGGACAGAAAGGCTGGAGATAGGGGTGTTCATAGTGGAGTCCAGTCTGAGTATCAAGACTTCAGCAATGATGAAAGGAACTTGATATTAAAAAAAAGACCTAACAAGGCAGTTGGGAAGTATGGACTTTCATAGTTTAAATAAACTCTGCAAATTAAGTCAAGTGGTGGTGGTGCTGTGGGTTTTTTTGGGTTTTGAAATTTTGTTGGTTTTGTGTTTGGGGCTTTTTTAATACTGCACTGACTATTAAACAGAATTTAAATGTAATTGTGGTGTTCTGGAATTGCTGCCATGTCGTGGGTTTTCTGAACTACTAGCAAGAGGAAACCAAAAAGCTTCTCATTTTGCACTAACTTGGTTTCATTCACCTGCTTTAAAAAAAACCAAAACCAAAACAGGCTAGAACTTCCCTTGGCAATAGCCTGACAGTTTGTGAGAGTTCACTTGAAGATGTGGGCTTTGTAGAGTCTGATGTGACTTGAGTAGGGACACTGAAAGTGAAGGGCTGGGGGGTGTGTTACTTTGTAGTTACTGAAATTCTGGGGACTTCTGTTCTTCTCCGGGGATAACGGGAATAAAGCAAAATCTATTGTGGTTTCAACTGAGTTTCCTTTGGTAATGCAAGTCATCGCTTTTTGCAGAGCCCTAGAACAACCCATTTAAAACTACAGTTTTAAGTACCCTTTTCTTAAGCGCAGCATTAGTATGATGCAAATACCCACCTGCAACTCGTGTTTGTTTTTTAGTTCTGATGTTCTTAAATGTTTCTCAGACACTGATGTACAGTACCACATTTGAACGGTGGCCCTTTGAAATGGGCATGAAGTTGAGCAGTCACGCAGGTGTTGTGAATTGTTGGTCAAGACAAAGTGATTCAGGTATCTAGAATACAGGTGGCTAATGCCACTGTAGTTGGCCCCCAGCTGCTCTTCCAGGCTCCGGGTCTTGCCGTATCTGTCACTTCTGTAAATAGTTCGAGCGTTGTAGGAGTCTGAAAGGGCACTTACGTTTAGACCTTTGAATTGCTTACAGTAACGTTTATTGTTTTGGGTAACACAAGAAAAGGGAAACTGCTTTTTGTTTAGCCTGGAGCACTGTGCAGGGCCTCTGTAAGCATTAGTGTGTCTACAGGCCAAAATCAGTATTTCCAGGCAAGTGAAAAAGCAAAAAACTAGAACATCCTTCAACAGCCAAAATCTCAACAAAATGACGACAACATTCCTTTTTTTATGGAAAGGGAAGCGATGTAAGAATGTGCAAACTTGGTAAAAGGAAAATAAAAGGAAGTTAAAAGGCAAAATGTTTCATGGGGAGTGTTTGAAGGCAAGATGTGCAAAATCTGAAGAGCATTTGTTTCTCCTTCAGGTAAAGGGCAGCCCCCACTCCCCGGCCTGTTGTGATAATTGAGCAAAGAATGTTGTGACTAAGACGACCTTTTTTAAAGAACAACAACAACAACAAAAAGGGGGAATGTAGGCCATGGCAAGTAAAGCAGTAGTAAGTTAGGCTAAAAGTGGTCTCTGACTAACCGGAAGACATCAAATCTAGTAATAATAATACCAGTAATGGTTTCGGCCCATCAGAAAGGAAGTATTCTCAGAAGATCTGTAAGGCTGATAAATGATCAGGACCTAAAGAGCTGTCAAGGAAGATAAACTAGTTACAGAGAAGTAAATGAATTATTTGCGTTGGCATGTATTTGGAAGGGTGTTAGGGAGGTTCATTGTTAAAACCATTTATTATGGTGATGGACAAAAAGCATAAGTGGTGAGGTTTCAAATAGATTTTCTTCTTGATTTGGGACAATTTAGGTTAAATTTTAACGAAGATGCTACTGGAACAGTCTTCTGTATTCATGCAAATTCTTCAGCTAGAATTTATAGGATGAACATTAATAGGATGATTTGAATTCATCTGGGCCTTAGTTTACAACTCCTTGAGAAAAAAATTGATGCATATGAGAAATTAATACAGTATGTTTGATCAAAAAAAGAAAAATAGTTGGAAAATAATGTACTCACTCATGATCTTTAAGGTATATTGTGAATTATAGCAGTCAAAAGTCAGCAGAGCTTGCATTAATTACCTGGGGTTTGCTCTTTTTGTTTTTTTCTTCTTCCCCACCCAGTTTTAAACTTTCTTGCCCTAGAATGTGCTGATGTTAAGTAGTCCTTCTGAGTGGTTGTGGAAAGAAGTTCCAAATAAAATCTGTTCTTTCTGAATTTTCATTGTCTACTGTTTTATTTGTCGTTTGTTTCAATTTTGGTACAGTTTTTTTTTAAAAAAAAATGCTTTTATTACAGCATTAGAAGCGGCCTTTTTTAAACAGGAGATGTAGAAAGTTAGCAATATACGTATGGATTATTTACCTTGCTATAGATAAACTTCATCTTACTGAAAAGCTCTTCCCAACCTTTACTCTTATCAGGGAGAAAGAACAAGAAACACAAGAAGAGGAACATTTGATGGAAGAAAAGAAAAAGAAAAAGCAGGAAGAAAAGAAAAAGAAGGAAGGTGCTCAGAAAAAGGTTTGTTCATGTTACTTCTTTAAATGATATATTCACTTTTACGTGTAACATACAGGCACTGGTTCTGCAGCCTTTAGTTCCATGAACAATTTTGACGCAAGCGAGCAGTCTGTCGGCTCTGAGACTGTGGTCAGAAAATCTCTGCAAAAGCAGCTGTGACAGGTCATTAGCACTCCCCAAGCTGCTTACCCTGATGCTAAGGTACTGCTCCCTCAGCTGTGTCACGTGAGTGTTCCTCCTCAGCCTCAATGCCAAGGTAACGAGATCAGTTTTGACTGATACCGAAGTGGCTGTGGATTCCAAGACCATTGTGTGTTTTCTGTGGTGTGCGTTCTCCTGCCTTGTTTTCTGGATTATATAGTTTTAATCTTAAACAGCCCTTAGGATGTGGCTGGGAATTGATCACTGTCTTCTCCAGTATAAAAATTAGCATCATATAAAAGTGGGTAGATTCCAAACAGATTAAAAAAAAGGCAGGCCTTCACAAAACGTGCAGTTAAGCTGTGCCAGCTAATAGTATGTATGGATTCAAAGAGATGCTCGACGAATTCATGGAAGTTGATTCTTTTGAGTGTTAAAAAGTTCATAAATGGACTGTTTGGTTCAGGAAGGTTCTAAACCTCCAGCGACAGACACCGGGTGGGTAGATGGGGCTGCTGTCACACTGCTTGCCATGTTTTGTACTGTCTCTTTGGTATCTGCTCTTGGCTTTCATCAGACAAGGGTATCTGTTCTTAGGTTCCTAATACGTGGAGTTAAACTAACATTCTTCAATCCTTGATTGGAACCAATGCCTGATTTATGTAAGCAGTTTCTGGAAAAAATTAGGTCTGCTGCCCTGTAATTATTAGGTGTCATTTTGAATATTGACAAGTAGCTGATTTGCTTTGTTCTTTCTTCTTTCAGGCTGCTGAACAAAAAACCAAAGGTAAATTCACGTTTATTCTTTGTGAACCATGTTTTTGTAAGTCTGTTTAAAAAACGTGCTTGTACTCTTTATTCTTTGTGTCTTTTTAATGGGAACGGTATATCTTACTGAGGTAGTTCTGTTAAAGTTTTGTTGGAGGAGCTGACTGTATGTTGGGATTCTCAGTATAAGCTTTTTCTTTGCTTATCTTGCTGGGTATCATATGGCACCTTTTTGACAACAATATATGGATTAAATTTCTGTGAAACATGACATGTCAGCTTTTTTGTCTAATGTCAAGACAGATGGAGTTTTCATTTAGTTGCTAGTAGTTATTTATCTATTTCAAGGGCATCTAATTGCCACCAAAAAGGGTAAAATCTCTCCCTCTGCATGCACATTTTAACTCAACTTAGTGAGTAAACTCAACTTATGAGAAAGCGACTTCCCCCACCACTGTACGGGTTTTCTGTTTGATAAGTGAACTGAATTGGTTTGCAGCATGGTCTAGGAAGCAGCAGAGATAAGCAAGGCATTCTGCTTTTTGGGGCAGTGAACTCCTAGGAGAAATGTTAGCGAAGCCATGGCCTTAAAAAAAGGTGAGGAAGAGAGTTGTGGCAATGCCCCTCCTCTGCAACTGTTGGCTTACAGATATTTTATCTAGTCTGTCCCTTAGTTTACGTGGCACCACACAGGACTCGGGGCTGTGGAACAGTTCTGAACGAGTTAATATGCACTGTTATTTATTGGTGGGTAATTAGGTGACAGACAGGCAAGGAGAGCTTCCCAGATTCCCAAAGACTGGGGTTTAGAGAAGAGCCAAACCTAGCATATGGGGTTGACAAAACAGCTTATGTTTCAAACACTTTTTATGTATTTATACAGCAGTAATTAATTGCTTCAGTAGTATTGAATTCAGAAAAATAAAGTCTAACTACATGATGGAAACTGTAACAAGTAATTTATTGAAACTCTCTCCTTTTCTTTCCAAATTTTCTTACATAGAAAGTGTGAAATCAGAAAATTTTAGCCTGAATTCTGCTGCATCTGCCCTGTAAGACCTCATGTAGCTTGTAACGGCGGATTTTGCTTTCAGGAGAAGGTAGCAGAAGTAGCTAGGGCCCTCCAAATCTTAAGTATATGAAAATATTCAGAATTAAGATATATCAGAGCAATTCCTATCAAATTGGAATATTTCTGTTTCAGCAGTATATTACATGTTTTGTTCTCTGTATCAGCTTGTTTCTGTGTGGAAAGGTTTCATTCTTCTATGGTGTATTATAACGACTTCAATATCATAGTTCAGTGGCAGATGTTTTTGCTGTCAAAGTAACTAAGTTCATTTTCCAGTGTTAATACAGTGGCTCTTCATTTCTCTTAATACTGAAACCCGGTGCCTTCTGCCTTCCCCTGTGGGATGATGAGATTTCTGTCTTTGTTGTGGCAGCTTTGTTTTTAATTGCTTGAAAATGTCAAGTTTAAGCTTTTAAAAGTAGCATGATGATAAATCCCGTTTTTCAGGTATGCTTGTGAGTTCATTTCCTTCAAACTTAGGGACTGCCTTTCCCCAGCTGTTTGGGTTATTTTGTCCGTTACTTTTGTATTTAAGCATCCTTGTTACTGCTATAAAATATGAATTGGGAAGACTACAACAGTAAATAAAGGTAGTTATGTTAAAGATTAAGCAGTTCTGGCTTTTATTGTTTCATCTGCCAGAAGCAGTAATGCACCTTTTTGTAGTTAGGCCTTACTGGAAAGAGTTGACCTGGCCTGTAGAGAAACCAAACTTCTCCTGTTCATGTTCAGTGCAATGGATGGTGGTTATTTAGTCATATGGATGACCGGTCTCTTAATTTCCTTTGGCGGGCAACTGCTAGTTGCTCTTAAGGTTTGTCTGTGGCAATGTTGTATTTCCACTTCATGATACTGTTCTCTTATGTTTAGGAGGGATGTACACAAGCTCATGTTAGGTAGCAGGAATTTCTTAAAATATAGAAAATTTTAATTCTACATTAATGAGAGGAAAAAATTGGCTGAATTTTCTTCATAGAATATTCAAAGTTGACTGTAAACTTTAATGCAGTACTGCACCAGGTATTCTATTTTGATACATTTCCAAGGTTGAGTGACAAATGCTACTAGAACTAAGAGGCAACCTGGGGATTAGAATTGAATTTAGTTAATTTATTTCCTGTCTGGGACAGAGCAATTAAAGTCATTGTAAAGACGGGATGACAGTAAGAATGGGTGAATTGGCTGCAGCAGGTAGTGTGTGCCAGTGTTGGTGTTTTAAAGATTAAATCCAGGCTGGAACCGGACCTTTTGCAGAGTATTGCTATATCCAGGTTTTGGTAGGTATGATCTTCATAAATGACTTAATGTAGTTGCTTGTGGTAATTTATAAAATGAAGGAATTTTTTTTCTGCATGTGTCCCTCAGTTCTGCAGCTGGGTTGCTATAGCAATGAGAGATGCTCACTCTGTTCAGGTCACACTGGAGAAAGATAAATTATACAGCTGGAGACAGGCTAGGGAAGGATTTTTCAGTTTCTGTTTTGCAGTGGGTTGGTGACAACATGTTTATGCTGTTCCTTATTTGCTCTCAGCTGTATTTTTGAAGGAGAAGGCACTTTCTTGAAGTAGCTAGGATTGGACTTGGTAAGCAGTAGGAAAGGTTAGCCCTTTCGGTTGGCTTACTCTGTACTGGAGACTTATGCTGTGATCAAGGTGCTTCTTCATTTTTTAAATTAATATTAGGATTTTCATTTATTTCTCTAGCACAAAGGAAAATTTGGAGTTACTGTCCTATCTAGTAACTAACTCGTATGCTTTGTATGTGTATTCTAATTTTCTATGAGATGATACAGGCTGTTGCACATTCAGTCGCTGGTGAGGCCTCAGGAAAGAGAAGCTGGTAAGGAGGAAAGAGGTTTCCTGTGGGTGTGTGTATGGCATGTTGTCAGTTAAATATTGCTCTGAGGCCTCAGACGGAGCTGAATGTTTCCATTTGTGATGTGGAGCATGAAACCCTTCCAAAGTAAACAGGCATTTCCACCAATAGAGGAGAGGTATGTGGCTGCTCCTGGAGTCACCGGTCCGGGGCTGGGAAGTGCTCCCTTACACAGCTCTTGCGGCTATTTAAACAACTTAAATTATTTTTTCGGTTTAAACAAGGATCCAACTCGTTAAGTCTTCTCTACATAACGGCTTCTTCAGCTTCTGAGTTTTTTCTGCAACGTTGTTTGCCAGAGTATTTTTGTTAGGCTGAATTTTTTATAAATACCCTGTTGGCAACAGTTCTAGGGAATGTGTGAAAGGAAAAAAAGATTGAAGAGCTGATAAGTGGCTGAAATGTTTCTCAATTACTTGAAAACAAATGAAAGTGGTCTTCCTGTTCAGCTGGAGAGGAGTGCTGCAGAATTAGATGAGGTGGGAAATGAACATGGTTTTATTGCATGCTGTGCATTGTACTTTCACGTTACTGTTCTTTTATGGTAATTTTTTTGAGAACAGGACTATTGAGCACAGCCTATTAGTGTTTATTTTAAATGTGTAAACTCTTGCCAGTTTATATGCACTTGATAAAGAAACTTTGTGTATAAAGCCTTCTGTAATGAAAACATTCAGTTGTAACTACCAGTAAGTGTCTTGTGCTGTATGGTAAATAGTCACTAGTATGGTAAACGGCTGCTACTTAACTGCAGGGGACTTTTAAGAGAGCTATGCTTGTGATAAATACTACGAGGTCAATGCATTTTGCTGCCTCCTTTTCTTCGAGACATCCTGCTGCAGGTTTAGTCAGCACACAGGTGGTCAGTTCCTCGGTCCGCAGGCATCCATCCTGGGGCTGGTACCCTTTCATGCCTTCATAAAGGCCTTGGATGCAGGGCTGGAGGCATACTAAGTGCTGATGACCCAAAACTGGGAGGAGCTGTTGACGCTCTCAGGGCAGAGAGGCCCCGCAGAGGGATCTGGGCAATCACCAACCCTATGAAGCTGAACAAGGGCAAGGGCTGGGTTTTGCCTCTGGGGCACGGCCGCCCTGGCTGTACAGGCAGCCTGGGGAGCGAGGGGCTGGGGAGCAGCTCTGCAGGGACCTGGGGGCTCTGCTTGATGGCAAGTTGAACATGAGCCCCCAGCGTGCCCTGGCAGCCCAGAGGGCCAGCCGTGCCCTGGGGGGCATCGAGCCCTGCATCACAGCCGGGCGAGGGAGGGGATTGTCCCGCTCTGCCCCGCACTGGGGCGGCCTCATCTCGAGTGCTGTGGGCAGCATTGGGCGCCGCAGGACATTGGGGGTATAAAGCTACTGGAGAGTGTCCCGAGGAGGGCATGGAGTTGGGGAAGGGTTTAGAGGGGAAACTGTACGAGGAGCGGCTGGAGTCCCTTGGGTTGTTCAGCTGGAGCAGAGGAGGCCGAGGGCAGCCTCATGGCGCTCTGCAGCTCCCTCCCAAGGGGAGGAGGAGGGGCAGGGCTGGTCTCTGCTCTCTGGTGACCAACGACGGACCCGAGGGAACGGCAGGGAGATGTGCCGGGGAGGGTTAGGCTGGGCATTAGGGGAAGGTTCTTCCCCCAGAGGGTGGTGGAGCCCTGGCACAGGCTCCCCAGGGAGGCATCACGGCACCAGCCTGGCGATATTCCAGAAGCACTTGGCCAAGGCCCTCAGAGACACGGTGTGAATTTGGGGTGTCCTGTGGAGGGACGGGAGCTGGGCTCGATGGTCCTTGGGGTCCCTTCCAGCTCAGGACATTCTATGATTTTATGTACGCTTTAGTCCATCCCAGCTGAATTCTTTGCACGTTATTTAAAACAAAGTTAAGTGCTGGTATAAAGTAGCTTAAGTGGTTTGTTACTCAAACATCCACCACTGTAGTTGAAAGGCAAAGTGTCTATCTAATTATCCAGCATCATCTATGATGAAGGCAAGTGTCAAATCTGCAAGCACAGCTGTAAAAAGAGGTAAGTATATATATGTATATACACACACACACCATTTTTAGCCTAATGTAAATATTTGGTAAATATTGGTATTTGATTAGAAATAGTCTGGAATTTTTTTTTTCCCCTTTAGCCTAAAGCAGAGATGGCCAGCTTCTGCCTCCTTGAGCTTCATGATCCTTGTAGGTCTGTCTTTAGCACATTCATGGCGTGGGACCAGGAAGAGATGTGGGCTTTCCAAGGGGACAATGGGAACTTCAGCTCAGCACTTATGGGATGAAGCAGGATTGTGGAAGCTGAAGTAGCTGTGATAATCCAGGATTCAGCAGCCCATCCAGCACTGCTCATCCTCTGTTAAAGTGGTGTGATGGATCCTGAGTGAGCATCATTCCCTTCCACTTGCATCCTGTTTCTGGAGCTTTCCCCTCCCCCAGGCTGCCTGTGCTGTGTGCCTTGGGACTCCTCACTGTATGGTGATTTTAATATGCAGCTTGCAGAGTCAGGGACGTTGTCTGCAGACGGAGAGGTTATTCTACCAAGGTAGATGCTGTAATATGTTTTATTCTGGGGGACTTGAAAGAACAGAAAGCATTTAACAGTATGTGGTTGCTTGATAAACCATTTGTGGTGTTGCAAATGTTGGCATACCTTCATCAGATTGTTTTAAAATTTGCATGGTATTTTTTATACTACAAGCAGTACTGTATATTTATCTGGAGGAACATGGTCAGCTGTATTGTAAATGGGAGTTAAAAGGAAAAAAGAGTGGAACAAAAGAGCTGAGATCCCATTCCCTGCTCTGGCATTTCCATTCACATGAACAGAAGTAGTGGCATACCTTTCTTCAAAGCCAGGTGTTTTCATT
The DNA here is from genome assembly GCF_949628215.1 of Phalacrocorax aristotelis. Classification (NCBI taxonomy): domain Eukaryota; kingdom Metazoa; phylum Chordata; class Aves; order Suliformes; family Phalacrocoracidae; genus Phalacrocorax; species Phalacrocorax aristotelis. Next base: position 12,412,375 of record NC_134291.1, read on the forward strand.
TCCAAATCAGATTGTTGCATAGTTTTAAATGGATTCTTTGGTTACTGTGCCCAAATGGGCTGTTCAGTGTTGTCTGCTTGTGCTCTTTGGATGTGGATTGCCATCCTGTAACCTACACTGTTCTGCTCGTACAGAAGTGCAGTTTAGAGCTCATTGATAATGTGCTCTTTCTGGCTGTGGTAGATCTTCCTGATCTTAATGGTAGTTCTATGGGAAGTAAGGAAGACTAAACTTTTTAGAGAATCTCACCAGTATTTTAAGTAGAATTATGATGGTGTGTAACACAACCAGTGTTTCCTTTTTTTAAAATTTTCAACTTTACTAGTTTGTGTCATGTTATTGTAGGAACCAGCAGAGTTTTTTTACATAAGATTAGGAAATGTCTCAGCCTCCAAATCAGGTATGATTTACAACAGACAACCTCTGACTCATTTCAGTATTTATAGCTTACGTTTGAATATCTGCCTCTGCCATCTTGTTAGTTAAGTGCTGTGTTTGTACTGAACTGCTGAACATTGTAGTGACAAAATGTGCCATAAATCATCATTGCAGAAGGAGGGGGGAGCACTGTAATAAGTTCTTCAATTAGATCTTAATAAGCAGTCATTTGATAACCTAATGATAACCTACTGCCATACGTTAAAGCTTTATGGCACAAAATATTTTCTTTTTGATAAACGTTATCATGGTGGTGTTTTGCTATTATAAGTATCTTTAAACAAACACGAATTTTTTCTTCTTACAATGGACTGAGATACTGCTTCTCTGATAGAGAAGTAATTAGTTTTACAACCTGCAAAGAATAGAATATGAAGATAATTTGTAGAGTCCCTTCGTAATACTGGGTGAAAGGGAGTAGAAAGTACAAAAAGATTAGAGCAGACAGGAGGAGAGATTTGCATATTCAGGGAGGCAAAGCAAGAATGAGCTGGGAGGCTTGGAGTTAACTAGTGCAGAACCCCCCTTTGGTTTCCTGCTTACTGTTTCAGGTGGGATGGCTGTGACAAGCCATCTTGAGTTTCTGGTGGCAGTAGTTCCGCGCTATTTAATATGGTTTTTTGCTCTCACAAGTGTAAGCAACACTATGAGTATCTTACTTCAAATCAGCATTGCCATTCTGAAGTAAAGGAGAAAAATTTAAGGTAACAAGTAAGTGTACGAATAATCGTTACTAAATTACAAGCTATATTTGGCTTTGTGAGCACTTCCTGTGTTTGTCTTGCTGGTTTGCTACTCAAAGGTGTTCAGCTAGAGATTAGTCGTGAACTTGAGAATTGGTGTCTTTTTGCAGGAGAGAGGGTTTGTCAGGGCTCAACACCCTTAGCCCTGCAACCATGGATTGTCAGTTCTGAGGGTTTAAGTCTTCTGTAGCTCTTGAAAGCTGAAGATCCTACAGCTTCACAAATAAATGCTCTTTTCAGACAAAGAGGCACCAAAGCAATTTATACAGTTTTTCGGCAAAAATATTTATCTCTTAAAGAAAAACAAGCACATGCAAAACTCCAGGGTTATTCGAAAATAAAATGGAAACCATGAGATACATTCCTTCCTAATGTGCTCCTGTCATGAGCTGGATTTACAGGACAGCTGCCCCTGAAGAGATGCAGAGTCCTTCGACACCTTTGCCTGGAGCTGCTGCTGCTTCTAACCACTCAGGTACGCACCTCCAGTCCCATTCAGTGGTTGCCTTGTAAGCCTTGCACGTTTCTTGGCTGAGAATAGAAAAGCAGGTAAGAGCTCAAGTCAGAGAACTTTGATAGTTTTAGTACTTCTCAGAGAGAGTTTTTATTCTGTTGTAGCTTGCCATCATGCAGATTTAGGCATGTGCTTGTAATATAAATACAGGCAGAATGATGTTCTAGTCTTCCATGTGGTTTGCCTGTTCTTAGTTTCCTCAGTGAGGAAATGATCTGGGCTTATCAGATTGAGGATGGCATCATCCTGACCTGTATATATTTAGCTTGTAAACTGGGTGAAAACGGGAGCTTTCAAACACTAGACTGTTGATTTGAGCATTTGAAAAATACTCTCAAATGTTGTAAGGATTGATACCCTGCTTCAAGCCAGTAGGACTACATGCTTTCATCAGATTTCTCTTTACATTGTCTATTGTTGAATAAATTTAAAGTGTGGGACATTATCTCTACAAGAGTACTCTGTGAAGAGAGAATAAGAACAAATTAGCACCAGTTTGGCTTCTCTCATCTAGACCTAATTGTCAGGGTGCCCCTTGGTGGTAATGCCTCTCAGATCAATCCATGGCTTGCTTTCTGAAAAACAACTGCCAATACCTTTGGTGGCAACTATATATTCTAGAATATAATTTTTAACACAGCTACACAATGATAGTAGTGGTGGTTATGATCAACTGCATGCTGTTTTATGGTTATTTATCTGCCCACAGTGAGTGCTTTCATACTCAGCGATAGACTGCTTTTTCAGTAACGGGCATTGCCTAATGCAGTATATTTAAGCGTGTAGACTGTGAAACGGTCAAACTGCTACACTTTCTGGCATCACAACAGTACAGACGGTAGCATATTTCCTGTTCTTCTATCAGTCTGCTTATCAAAGAACTACTTTCTAGTTATAAATAGAATGTCGTCTGATTCTTGTCCGTCAGAGCATATATGCCCCTGTACTAAAAACCAGATGCACTTTTCCATTTTTAACATGACAGGACTATGTTCTGTATCTGCTGATAATAACAGGCAGGAAACACCCACCCTGCATGTCTTAGCTTTCTTACCCACCCAGCAGGGGCTGAGATTTGTTTTCTTGCAAGAGGCTTTATGGCACAGCTCACATATTTTATCAGTGTGGTCCTCCTTTACTTCCTGAACTGTCATTCACTTTTACCCTTCTTTTAAAGAAACATGTACATGAAAGCAGTTTCTCGTCGGCCTTGAGTACTGTCTCACTGTGATCATTCTTTCACGGGAAACTGTTGGCTGCTGTGATGCCTTCTCCATGGAAACCTATCAGCTGTGACTTACCTGCAATGTGCTGACTACTTTCCATGATGAGGTTATCATTGTACTACCTAGAGGAGGCTTGTACCGCATATAAATCTCACAGATTTATCTGTAAGATCTGCAAACTAAGCTTGGAGAGGTTCATCAGGAAACGTATTAGCTCAGTTCAGTAGTGCTTGTTTTGAGATACATGCCAGTTTACTAGTGTTTCTTGGTCCCTTCCTTGGGAAGGATGAAACCAGCTTTGAACTGTAACACTAGTACCTGCTCGTGGCGTAGATACTTTACAAATGCTGAGGAGGGTTATCTTGGGAAAATGAAGGAAATGAAAATGTGTTTTGATTCTTTTACACCATGTGTGAAGCCTTTGGCCTGAGGGACCTTGTATTCTCCTGTTGACTATCTGGTGTTGACATTCCTCTACTCTGAGAACCTAGGCTGCCTCCTGACTTCCCTGTGTTTTGCTAGATTATTTTAATGCTTTTCCTGAGCTGTTAAAAGTGGTAGCGCATACTTTACAAATCCTACAGGATGCCTTAAAATGTCTGTTTAACCAGCTTACACTCTGGTAAATGCTCTGAAGCATTCTGGTCAGGTTTGCATTGTGCATCTCATCGTTCAGGTAATTCCTGAACTGGTTTAGGCAGTGTAGTGTGCATTAGCATCCTAGGAGGTGGTTACTCATGAGGTTGATTGTAGGTCCAAGATCACCATGAGAGGAGGTGATTCTCTCTTTAAGCATCCTGCCCTAGCTTTGTGGCACGGCAGCAGTGGCTTCCACTAAGCAGTCTTGTGGGACCTGTGTTTGAGGGCACCACTAAATGCTTTGGACACTCCTCAGCTGTCCTGAGAGCATGTCAGCAGCTCTTACTGCTGTTTGCCCATGGGGAACAGCTGAGCTTGAGGCATGATTCAAGCTCTTGATTGCCTCCTCCCATGTTAACAGCAGTAATTCTCCTCTGTCTTAGCACAGAGTGTCCTGAAGATCTGTCCTCCTGTTTTCAGGATGCCCTTAACATTTCTGACATAAATTCTGATTTGGCTGCTTCTGCTGTCTCTTTTTTCAGCAGTCTTTATGGAGCCGGAGCTTTTACCTTTCCAAGGCCAGATGGACTCTCATGAACTTTTGTTTTGAAGCAGTTGTCAGTTCTGGAGCGTAGCAACTCGAGTCCTCAACTACATTAAAAATTCAAATGCTACACTAAAGTCTTAGAATCGTAGGACTAGATCTAGCCTTTCAGATGAGCAAGAAAGGGATTGTCTTATCCATCCCCCACTGTCAGACAGGCCCAACAGATGTTCTTAAGAGGTACTTTGTTTGTTGTTGAAAAGTTGTGTTTGCATTCAGCCTGAACAGTCTTTCCTGTAACTTAAGCCCTTTCTTGGCTGATCTGTGCAGTATGTGGAGAGCAGATCTTTCCCCTCCTCTGCAGGGGCCTTTTTGTGTATCTTCTTTTTGACTTAACAGCCCATTCAGTTTTTCCTTGTGCTAGTGTCTTCAAGGTATTTTTCAAACCATAATCATTTATGTTTCTCTTCTTTGGAAGTTCTTCAGTTAGTCCAGAATTATTCTTTTAAATGCAGTATCTGTAATTGGAGGATTATTACATAACCTTTGAGTTAACCTGTGTAACTATAACCTTACCACTGCTGTTTACAAGTCAAATCTAAGGCTTTTTTTTTATGCCTTTCAGCCTTACTCCATTGTACAGCTCTGTAATCTAAGCTGTTTCAAAGCAGTGGTGTTCTCAATTGTTCTCTGTCCCTGAACTCAGCTTGCTTTAAGAAGCTCCTAGATTTCAGATGCCCTCTAATCTAATTCTCTAAGGATCTTGAATTGATAATGTGGAGTTCCTTCTTCCAACTCTCCTTTCCCCCTTTCTTTTTGATCACTAACCATTTTGTCTCTGCAGGTAGTCCTCTGAAGTACACATCTAAATGTATTATTTACTTTAATTCCTCAGCAATTTCCACTATAGTTGCTTAGGCCTGATTGACAAAAGATGAGAGAACTTCCTGGCTCTGCTGGAGGTGGTAGGCTGTCCTGATGCGTTTTCAGTTCTTTTCTGATGTGTATGAGGGAGACCCTTCCATTCCTTTCTGTCTGGCATTTCAGCGGTAACTCCTTAGCAAGAGAAAGTCTTCAGAGTGAAATAGGAAGAAAGTAATGTATTCAATGCTATGTGTCCGACATAACCTCCATCACAATTCATATCTTGCTATCTGCCATCTTCCAAGAGTAATGGTTTAATTTTTTTTCTTCATATAGTTCTTTCTAATCTTGTCCAACAGTCACTGCAGGAAATCAAATGGGAGGTCTTCTTCAGCGGCCTCGGTTGTTTAGCCCCTCCTTCCCAGAAAGGGTTAGCCAAAGTGTGGGTCTGTGTTCTTTAGCTTTTTTTTGTCCCGTGCCAACTAGCAAAGTTCAGAACCCACATCTCTGCCCCACTTTTCCTTCACTGTACACCTCAGAATCTAATTTTGCCACGTCATGATGTACTATTTAGTGTACAGAGCCTGTCTGCAGCTCTGTCCAATACTTCCCTTTGTGAAATTTCCCCTATATTGTACAGTAAAGATACAAACCCCGCTAGATTTATCAAGGCGCCCCTTTAGTGCCTGCCCACTGCTCGCTGCTGTAGCTTCCAGTTTTCCAAAAGACAGCTGATCTTTTCAGCCAGGTCAGATTTCTGTTCTCTTACTGTAGGTGAATGAGGCTTGCATCAGACAACGTAATTTCTCACTCTGGTCATTTGGGATCACTTTCTGGCTTATAATAGAGATTTCAAAAAGATTGCTTTTTGGCTTTTAATATTACAACTTCAAGTGGCTTTTCTTGGCGTCTGGGATAAGATCCTTCCTGCAACTCCATTGCAGAGTTTGTGATCATTATGCTTTTTCTGTTTGAGTAATTGGAAGGACTGTTGTGATAACTGCATAGATCTCAAGGGAAGGCTAAGTCACCTCCACTTCAAGAAAGAGGATTCTGCCATGAAAGTCACGGCAGCTTGAGGAAGAGCTTCTGTCATGGTTGGCTGTGGTGGGGACAGAGCATCAAACAGAAATGGGAAATTGTGCCAGAATTTCACCTGAAGGTGTGTCGCTTGCTTGTGTTCTAAAAAGAAGAGCAATGAAGGGAAGGTAAGTAGAAAGTAAAGTTGGTTTTGTTCACTGACACAGAACAAGAGTTTTGAAGGTATAGTAGCGATACCTTTGTCAAGTTGAAAGTTGAAGATGTTTTAAAGATTCCAAAATACTAAATTACTTATATATTAGATAAGGTATTCTCACTGTCTCTTGATGGTTTCTAGCATCCTGTCCATTCAGAAGCATTTTTTTTTTGCAGTGTTAGGATAACTAAGTCAATTCGTTGGGCATGTATGGTGTTTCTCCAGCTTGGTCCTTGAGTACTAAAATACATTTTTGAATATGAACACTTGTGATTTGCTGCCTTATTATGGTACTAAGACTTAAAAAAAAAATAAATCGAATTCTAAATTAAAATTTCATTATAATGACATAGATACGTAGTAACAATGAACACTTAAATCCATAATCCCGTTATAGTGACCCCTGGAACAAAGACCTGATGTTGTAAAGTTTACCTCGTTCGGCTCTGTTGGATTGTCGCTGCATTAATCCACCATTGCTTTTCACATTTGCTTTTATGTCTGTTTTTCAACTGAGATTCAGAAAACGTCTTAAATTACTTATTTACCATAGTCTTTTATTAAAAGTATTGACTTTCCTATGGGTGTTTACCAGAACTTGGACTGAACCTTGTGCCTGGGCTGATGTCATTGTCGTCAGCACGGCCAGTGGCAGAGAGGAAAGTACCGTGTGCTCCCCCTGCTGTTGATAGCTGCCACCTCACACGTGAACGGAGTTTCTTTATGAAAAGTAATGATGTGGTTTGTAACTCTGAAAGATGATTGATGTTAGATAGGACCTGTTTTTGCCTGAAGTATTTTGGCGAGTCTTTAATATGAGCTAAAGATAAAGTCAGGGTCATGGGGACAGCATTAATCCCAGCAGTTGGCAATTATAACTTGCCCTTTATTTGCACCGGGAACTGGGGATGTCTTAGATTTGCCTCCCACCTGACTATCCTACTCTAATGTGCTGGAAACTACCTTAAAAAATGAGGTTAATAATGTATTGTTAGGGAAATCTGTAAAGCCATAAAGAGCTGTTATTTTTGTAGCCTGCCTTAGACAGGCATGGTATTTTCCTCTTTCTTTGCACTTGGACTTATTGCAAAACGTTTTCTTTTTGGTGTCGTGTGTGTCCCCCCCAGCAGAAATAGAACTCTTTGGAAACTGGACAAAATCATGGAAGGTGTGGGAATTTACCAAAAGCTGAAGGGTGTGTGTGGAAGAAAAAGTCTTAGGGTGTCACATGTTAAACCGAGCCGTATTTCACAGGTGAAGTGTCCTTAAAATGTGGGTGTTAGTGCTTTTGGATAAATCTAAGCACATCTATATGAAATACACGTGTGTAATGTATGTGGAATAATTAGGTATTCCTTCCTAGTAAGGGGAAGACGTGTCTAAAATAAACTGAGCAGAATTTTTGAATTAAAATGAAGTAATAATATTAAGTTATTATTAGTAATCTTTATTAAAACATCTTTAATTTCTTTTAACATTCATGTAATAGAATCTGATTTACTGGGAGTGGCATTTAATTAATTTAATTCAATTTAGAGAGTTAACTCTATTACATATTAGTACAGAAAATTACCTCTGAACAGTCATTTCTCACTGGTGACATGCAATAAGTTAATTTAGCTCGGAGTTCGTTTGAGTGCATTGTGAGTTCCTAGTGAAAGTTGCTATGGTGACAGCCTGATCAACCAGAGCTGTCATCCAAAACAACAAATACACCAGCCCTGCTTTGCATGGTGACACCGCTGCTGCTAGGCTATAAACACTGACAGATGGAGCCTCTCTGCTCCACGCGTTTTTCTGGTCCTGGTCTTTTCTGTGAACTTGGTTGCTTCAGTCATCAGCGGTGCCAAAAGGAGTAGTGAAAAGCTTCTGAAGGAATGCGGGGTCATTAACAGACCTGCTGCAGCTGTACTCTTAGCACTGAGGGGGTTCTGTCAGACTGTTCAACAAACTGAACAGAGGTGTTGGGTCTTGTCTTACATTTTTAGCCTCATCTTAGCTGTGGTGAAATGATTACAGAATCCCTGTCAGATTTTAGTTTGCTTTTATTTAGGAAATTTTCCTGAAGAATCTGAAAAGGAGGAGGTCTGAAAGCTGCTGGAACCGCTTTCTTCAAGATTCTGAATAATTTAAATCCGGTTTTTCACACGTGGTATTAATGCGTGATGGCACTGGAGGCATGGAAGTCTGTTCACCTTAAACTGAATTAAAGAAGAGTTTGCTTCAGATTGTGTGTTGAATCTGAAATGAAGGGTTTGCTTCAGATTCTCCAGGCTTCTCTATCAGGTTGACAAACTCTTAGTTAAAAACAAAAAAACTTCCAGTGAAAAGGCTGGTTTGGGGAAACTCATTCAGAAAAACACTATCTGCATATTAAATGTCATGTTTAGATTTAAGAAGTATCAAAAGAAATGAAATAAAAATTTTAGGTTCAATATATTTGTTTTCTTTCTAGATCAGTATGCAGACTTAAGCAATAGTCTGCTTGCATTTTTTTTCACTAGAGCATGACTTTAATTGGGTTTGTCTGACTAGGGGATCATTCTTTTTTGGGGCTTCAAATTTTAGTCCACTGGTCATTTCTGAAGGCAAATCAGTGGCATTTCCATAGGACTGCTTGTCTTTCCAACACTAGGAACCATATCCAAAACAGGAGTAGGACCCCAAATGTTTTTCTAGATATGAAGTCTGTGAACTTTTGCAGGTACACTCTCTTAAAGCGGTAACTATGTCCCTATGGTTTTTGTATGTTTTGAAGACCCTACTTGCTCAAAGCACTGATTCTCAGAATAATTTGTTAAATATAAATGAACATGCCCTCAGTTAGCCTAATAAGGATTTAGATTTTGAAATCTAAGGCCAAAATATTACAGGTTTAGCTTTCGCTGAGTTGGCTACATACACGGTTTCTCTGGGTGCTGCTACCTGAGGCCTCGAGTACACCCACACTGCTGGGGAGGAGGGGAGGCAAGGCTGGGCCGTGCTGAGCTCTCTTGGCACTACTTCAGTTATTCATGCTGACTGATTTAAAATGATAGCTCAGCTATCGCTACGCTATCTTTAGGACTGTAGTATAAACATACTCTCAAGCCTTCTTTTGAGATAGAATGTGAACTGGAAGGGTTATGCCAAAATTAGAGGCCTTTTACTGATTGCTCACAAAACTGTTACTATTTTAGCATTGCACATAAAATATTCATTTGGTACCATAAATGTACATGACAGCAGAGCCAAGTCTTTGTGTTTACACAGGACTCTAGTCAATTTGACATGTATGCGTAGTCCCATGATACCAGCAGCACAGCCAATGTCAGTAAAAATTATACGTGGTATTTCACCAGCAGACTCGTAATCTGCAAGCAGTCAACACCGTGCTTTCATAGCAGTGTCTAAAAGGAGTAAATAACAATGCAACCTGCTCCCCCTGCATCCACCCCCCCAAAAACAAAAATAAAGTAATTGGAGAAGCTGTGTTTCTGGTTTCCAGAACAATAATGTGGGCATAATGTACCATGAATCTGTTGTGTCCAGGCTATGTTAGACCCCGTGTGGATCTGATGCTAACTGCCGGGTATGCATGCTTTATAGGCACGAGGCACCCCGAGGGTATCGCTCTGAGGCACACGTGCAGGCTGCCTGCACCCCCAGTAGGTCTGATGTGTCTTGGGACTTTAACTCACTCTCCACGTGGTACAATATTGATCCATAACCGCGCACTGGCAATTTCCAGACATGCCAGAAAAATCACCAGAGTCCTTACCTTCTTTCCAGCTTGACTTTCAAGGTGGAAAAAGAGGTTGTACCTGACATAGCATGAATGCTTGGTATTTCCAGTTGTCCTGGGTGGGATGCTAGTGCTGACTGTACTCTGGGACACCCTGAAACTCCCCGAACACCCACCTTGCATCCACAGACCACGGGTGCAGCACGTAAGTTCTAGGTGATATATAACCTGTGCGCTGTGTACCGCAGCTGAATAGATTTCTGCAGAAGCCATCCAAGATAGGAATGATGGATGCATGAAGTATCTTTTGACAGTACTCAACCACTTCAGTATTTGGAACTGGAAGCATTTATGATGTGATTCACTGTCTTCTCTTCAAGCCCCAACTGGAGAGCTGCCTTTAGCATCTCTTCAAACCTCAGCAGCCATATGGGGTGAGCTGGTCCTCTGGACTCCGCAGATTCTGCTGCAAAAGGGCTGATTCTAACAGCAGTTGTTTGACACAGTATAGTCATTAATCACTTCCTAAGGCACAGGTTTGTTTATAATGGGATTTTTGCCTCTGCTTACTTAAATAAAAACCCTACATGTGTCTATGAGATGGTGATCCATCGGCTTGCCCTGCATTCTGTATTGTTTTAAACAAGTCTCAAGGCTTGTTCTCGTGAACTGTAACCTGTTCTCGTGAACTGTAACCTGCATTACTGTTCAAGGTAGCACCATTCGTAATTTTGATTTTTTTAAAAAAAAATTCTTTAAATATAAAAACGCTGTGTAAAACACTGACTAATGAGATTGAGGTCAAATGCACATAGTCAGCTTAAAATTAAAGGATTCAATTCCTGGTTCTGCCCAGACTTCTTACATGACTCTGAAGTTATTTAATCTGTTGTTATATGCTTGGATTTTCCCGCTTGGATTTTTCACTGCAGTGGTGATAGTGCCAGCATTGTGTAATTTAACTCTAAGGTGTTTCCTGTCTTCTGACTCTTTTACTGTAGTTACTGGTGGGATTGCATTACCTGGAGCAACACCTAGAGGGGTTTGGGGGGTGAGAGCAGAGGTGAAGGAGGGAGCCTTATAACAAGTCATGCCTGTGACTCGTTCCTGATATGTAAAATGGTATAATCCTTTACTGTGCTACCAAACTGTCGAGACTGTGTATTTGGAAGCTCTCGTGTCCTGTTGGTAGGCTAGAACTTGGTGCATATTCGCCCAGTGGGTCTTTTTAATATTAGTTGGTGGAGTTTAGATGTTCTTAAATACTCTGGGAGAAAATACAAGATGTGAATTCTCTAGCTGTGAAGAGGGCTGAACTCGCTTTGTAGGAAAGTCTTGTATCAGAAACCTGAAAAAATTCTGCACATTTCTAAGCACTATCTGAGCAATCCCTCTCTTCGTGCAGAGGTGCCCTCTCGCGTCGTTGTACGGTAGTAGTTTCTTGCACCAGCTAATCCCTCTCAGCAATGACCAATCTCCCTTCTGTCCTTTTCAGACAGTTCTTAATGCTGCTGGTTCTTGATGTTATTAGCACAAGTGATTAAAAACTTCTAATAGCTTCATTATTTTCCTTTCTAAATAGGCAAGTTGGCTTTCTAATGTCAGTGCATTGTCCTGCTCTGGAGGTGGGAACTGAGTTTACAGAAGTCTGAATTCAAAGTTAAATGTATGATGGCACATTACATGACATGTGCCAGAAATACGTCAGAGGCTTTGGGACAAATGTAGCCTAGAGACTGGCTTCTAAAGCAAGATGCATTTGTTTATTCATTTGCCATTGCTTTGCGATGGGTGCATATTTGGACGAGTCTCGGTGTAAGGGGATGTACGTGATTAGTACTGGTATTTGAGTTACGCGAATTAATGAATGCAGCTTCACATCCCATGTAAATTGGAGAACTAGTGCATGCAAGAAAACAGGCGAATTGTTAAGTCTTGAAAGTTACCATCTGTTATCAGTTCATGTCCTGAAGGAGTGTAGCTATGATAATTTAACTGTTCCATTACCCAGAATCTTGATTTGTACCTTGGACTTCTGAGTTTGAGGCCCAATACATATGGCCCAATTTCTGTTCATCAGTTACAGCATGGTAAACCCACACGTGTGCACTCGGAGCCTGCAATAAACAGGAGAGCGCTTGACATTCAGTGGAAAAACATCATATTTGCTTTGGATTATCAGTCTGTTGTTGATGACAACCTATCAACCTAATTAGCTGTGCCATTAAAAATGGCACAGCTAATTAATTGTGAATTTAAAATCAAAATTATAATCGGTGCTAACATGGAGGAAGGCAGTGAGGAAAATACTAGAAGCTGTTAAAAGTATAAGTATTCTTCACAAGACTGCTGCATGTGAAACCAACCTGAATAATGTAGAATGGGACTGAAGAAAACTTTCAAAAGTACATGTTGAATCACACAAACCAGGTTTTGTGTCCTTCTCTCAAAAGAAGTATTTGGCACCCTTTCTATTGACAGATCTGAGAGAAAAAAATGTAGATGCTGTTCAAGAAAGGGAAACAAAATCTAGTATCTGAGCTCTGGAGTATGCAAGGATCTATGCTTTTAATAGCAGCTTCTCCAATTCTTAAGAGAAAAGTTAAATTGATGAAATAGGGTTGTATCAGCGGAGCTGGGCTAGGACTGGTTGCACAGAAGCTCTGCAGCAGGGTGGGCTGTGATGGGCTTACAAAGAGAATGCAAACCCGTTTGTGGCGGAGGGATGAAGTGTTGTTCTGTATTGGTACGATTTCAAGTTCACATTAATAAAGAACAAAATGGAGAGGATCCAGGCAAGTGGGGCTGATGGAGAAAGACCACATCTTAAGCTTATGTAAAAAACAGCAGAAGCTGGGGAGTGCTGTGACTGTTACTCTGAGAGAAAAATGATTTGTCATGGCAGAGAGAGGTGGGAGAACTGAATAAGATGGATTTGGAGCTCCATTTTACACGTAGGATTGTAGAAAATAATGCTAGAAGGGTTCTTGAGAGGTCATCTGTTCCATCCTCTTGCCCTGAGACAAGATCACCAAACCTCTGCCATGTCTGCAAATAATCCCTAATCATCCTTATTGTTAGAAATTTAAATCTTAATCTCCCTGGCTGCTATTTAAACCCAGCAAGTCTTGTCTTGTTCACTGTGGGATGGATGGAGCAAACTATTTCCTCCTCTTCCTTTGTGGTTTCTTTTCCTGTTTTTGCTTTGTGTTCCCAGTGTCTTCAAGACCGAACTACTACTTTGCCGCCTGTCTGCTGTGGTGGTTCATGTTTCCAGATTTCAGTTTCCTTCATGCACTTCCCAGGTGGTCCAGCTCTTTCCTGAAGAGAGGCGGTCAGCTGCGGGTACAGGCAGTGCTTTAGTGAAGGTTTTATGATGCCAGACTGGAGCAGAGAGGTTACTTTGAGCCTCATAGCTGGTTATTTATTCCATTACAACCCTTGTCTTCTTACAATAGCCTGATCTTTTTACTTCTCTCTGTTTTGTGATCTGCTAAAAAGCTGCATATTTTTCTGCAGAACTGCTATGGGGTGAGTTGTTTGCTGTTCTGCATTTAATTCTTCCTGTCTAATAACGTGACTTCCCTTATTGAGTTGTAGTTGCTTTTTTCACACCACTTCTCCACTTTATCATTGCTGAGTTCTGATCCTATCACACAGCAATCCAATCACCCCCATCTTCTTTCTCCCTAGCTTGGTGTCATTTGCAGATTTAATAAAGATATTCTCTAGTCCATCATCCAGTTGTTAATGAAAATATTGAACAGCATAGGCTCAGATCAAGTCCCCGTGGAATCTATTCTGAAATATACTTCTGTTTTGACAGCAAACCATTGATTCTCCCAGAGAATATTTCAACCAATTTTACATTTAGCTCACACTTCCCCAATTTACTTATGACAATATCAAGTTAGAATTTCATGTCAGAAACCATTACAACATTAAGATGTAGAGAGCGAGCTTTGGATGGCGGGACACTGATGGAATATGTGAGAAAACGGGTGGAATTTGTTTGAACTGAAGCAAATGAGCGGGTCTGAGTGGAGGCAGGAACAAATGAGTGTCAGGGTAGGAGTTAGGGGTCAGATGGATTTGTAGATATATGGCTCTAGAGTCAAAATAGAGGTAGGTAGCGGATGAAGTCCTGAATGTTTCTCTTATTTCAGACCTTTGCAAAAAGCCAACAGTTTAGAAGGTAACACCTGTAATTAAATGAATTGGGAACAAAAACAGAAGAGGAGAAAAAGATTAACAGCTAACAAGAGACAGATTCAAGGAAGGCATGGCTATCTCAAACGTTTCTGATAAAGCGGGTGTATTAAGACACCAAGTTACAGCCAAGGAAGTACCACAAGAAACCTCAGAGGCTCTTACGACCCAATTTACAGAGACAGAGGTCACTTGAGAGGCGCTGTGCAGATGGGCAGGGTTATGAAGCCGAGTGGGCGCAATGGTGGGCTTATGATGAGAAGCTTGAAATGGGCATCTGCTGTCAGGACCCTAGGGTGCAGAGGTCACAGAAGAAGAAGGGTAAGAGAGTAAACAGTGGGAGGGTGGGTAGGAAAGTATGTGGACAGAATTTAGAATTGCCTGAGAAGGCACAAGGACTGATAGAAAGCAGGTCACAAGCTTCAGTGCTAGTGATTGGAGGGCATTTGTCTGTGTGGCCTCCTAATGCATGCAGAAAGATAGGATGCCCTTACGTTGGACAGGTATTGGATGGTTTTTTGTCAGTAACTGAGGTGGTATCTGTTTAAAAATGTATTAATTTAAATACTTAAACTCCTCCATTATTCCATGATTTATAAAGCTATAATTTATTTTTCCTGTTAATTCCTGTGAATTTTCTCCAAAAGATTTCCACTCTCTTTTCTTCGTTGATACAGAATTTGTCAATATGAAGTTCTGCAAAAATAGTGCGAACTTGTAGTTTTAGAGACACTTTATATAAAACTGTTGAAAAATGCTCAAATAAATATACAGTTTCTAGGTATGTTTTTGGCATAGTTTCCTAAGGAAATGAGTCTTATGGGATTGGGTTGTATTCCTGTCTGGGTCTCCCCATTCAGGGAAGTTCCTGACCGATCCTGACCAAATTTGACAGGAGGCTTGCAGAGTTTCCTTGGGACGTGCAGCTGGGTGCACAACAGTGCCTCCGTCCGTGCCATTACTTCCCTTTCCCACCTATCTGCTGAGGTCTTTAATGTGAATTTAATGGTTATCTATTCTGGTTAGTCTGCCAGCTGGCCAGTCAGCCAGCGGGGAGCTTTGAGCAAGCCATGGTACTGTTAACACCAATGTCTGTTTAAGAAATGAATGTTTAGTACTTCAAAAATTGTGACGTGCAACCAAATGGAATACGCTTTCCAGCTTCCTTTAATATTATATGGTTCTAGCAGGTCCAGGAATGAAGATGCAAATAAAACCTTTAATTTCTAAGGGGTAGTATGGAAGTCTCGCTCTTGGGAAGATGATTTGTGACTGGCTTGTCACTGCGGGCCCTATAAGTTATTATGATTTCCTCATAAAACATTGGTTTCTCACAGATGGTCGTAAAATCTTTCTGGATGACATATTTTCAAAGGAGGTTTCCCAGCATCAAAATTAAGAATTAATTTTTGACTGGACTGCAGTCCACCGAATAGATAACAAATAAATTTCCACATTTAATATATACCAATTTATGGAGGGTAGTTATCTGCTAACTTCATGGAATGATCATCTGTCTGAATATAGTTTTAGAATAAATTATGCTCATACCTTGATGAAGCCTGTGAAATGTGTTCAGCTGAGCAGATCAGACTGGGAGCTGCAGCAGGGGGTTTGAGTTCATCCTGGCATAGATACCCCCTCTCACCAAACCAGCACCGTTTATGTATGGTTGGAGAGCTCCATCAACGAATGAACATACTGGTAAACATCACTTTAAAACTACCCCAGAACAAGCAGGAAGGCCCTCACCTATAGGTGTTTCCTGAATAAAATGTCCGTCTTTTGCAGAATCAGTTTTTTAAAAAACTGTTCTTTCTCCTGTTCTTGTAAACAGACTTTTCAAATGTGGTTTGGGTCTAAGCTCATGCAGTTCTGGCAGGGTGGGTGTGCATTCAGAGCTTCCATTTCTTTTTCTTTTCTGGAGTTGTAAGCTCTGGTTGTTCTAATATATAACTAGTGTATAGCAATGCATCATAATACTGGTTTTAATCCATTGCCATTTAGGGAGTATATAAGCAATAGCAATTATTAAGAACTAAAGCTGGTTTCTGGAGGCACAAGGCTGAGACTGCCCATACAACCGCACCATTTACCACCACTCCTAAAGCAGAGAGGACTGGAGCAGGGATGAGGCATTACATGGTACGTCTTTTTGAGGAACTTCCTTGCGTATCTCCTACCACTAAATTACACAAGACTGAGTTTTACTGGAGATGGTCAAGAAATCCTAACAATTGATTTAGAGGTTTCCCGTGAACTTTGCGGCTTCCTGTCAATTCCTAGTCTGACCTCAGATTTCTTGGCAAAAAGTTCAAGTTCTGTGTAGAAGGTCTGAGTTGGTGGAAGTGAGAGGAGTCCCTAGAGACTGCCAGGAAAGGTAGGTTATGGTGAGAGATTTTAGAAGTGGGATGTTGCAAGACTTAAGGAAGGAGGCAGGAAACATTGCAAAAGTAGAGGGAAGAAAGTGGAGAGGAAATGTCTGGAAGAGGAAGCAGGAGAAAGATGCGCTGTGGTCGGTTAGCAGGTCGAGTGCAGGGGGGAAATAAAGGTAAACCAGGAAAATAATTTATTTGTTCTTAGTATTAAATAAATGGTATGTTCAGGAATTAGTACAAAATCGAAGCCTTTAAATAAATGGTGTTAAAGTTCTAAGGCTGTAATAATGCGTATGTTTTTACTGTTAACCCTGAATGTGGGCTTTGATGTCAAACTGCAGCTTCTGTTACATTTTTAAAGCCGTTACGAGTACTATTGAAAACTAATTTGGGGATTTCTCTTGGCTTTGGACGGTAACTTCTGCAGTTTTTTTCAGGAGAAGTTTATGTGCTTGGGGGAAGGGAAGAGCCAGGCAGAAAATTACCCACTCTTGTATAGAAACATTAGGAAGTAGGCTTTTATGCAATAGTTTACTGAAATACCTTCGCTTTTGCCAGTAGATGTCACTGTGGATAAAAAATACCAGTGCTTAGTAGACAAAGGAGGTAATTTGCTAAATGAAAATTCATCCTTTGAAAGTAGATTGGGGGAGGAACAATTTTTTTTTTCCTAAAGAAAGCCTTTTTTCGGCATAGAAAAATGGATTTCTTACTAATCAGGGCATCTGGTCTTGCCCACCACAATGCTGTGTTTTTTGGTAATCTTCACCTGACTTGGGTAAGTTCACGGCTTTCTGTCTGACTTCAAAGCGGGTGTCTGTGTATGTGCGTGCTCCTGTTCAGCTTTATTTTGAAAGCATTTAGCGTTCGGAGGTTGGTTTAATAAGCACCAGTTGTCGCTGCAGTGTGTATGTGTGGGGAATTGGACATGGAGGAAGTGGCTTCATTAAGGTTGATTTGGAGGGGGGAGCAAGATGAGAAAAAAAATTGCCCATATGATTGGCTGGGAGAATAGCTCTGAATTATGGGATCCATCTGTTTCCTGTAATGAATTCATAAACCCATCAAACAATGACCTGAACGAATTGCTGAAGGAAAAAAATAATACTCTGGCATGATATGTTTAACGCAGTGAGGCATTGGCATTGTATAATCAAAAATTCTTCTCACATCCAGCACTTTGTAATGGAGCTGCTGTGTTTAATAGAAGCTGTAAATAAATCCTGTCACAGTAGCAGCCAAGAATGCATTTCTGGGTTTAACTGTTTCTCTTCTGGAATGTCTGGTCCTTCAAGGCTTTAGAAATGCAAGTTTTATGGATCTGGAGTGGGGGATTCTGTGAAATATAGAGAAATGTTAATGAGGTGAATGAAAGGAAAAAGCTGCTATAAATCAGTATTACGGGGCTTAACCAGTTTCTTTCATTTATGCATGTTCTTTCCTTATGTCATAGAAACGTACTTAAAAGCTATTGTTGTAATTGAAATCTGTTAGACTGATCCTATTCATTACATTAATAAAATCCACCTACAATTGCTCGTAACACTTTTTTATGCAGTTGGGATTCCTGAGATCGTAATCATCAAAAAGCATATGGAGTAATTATTGGATTTGTTTGGGTAAAATTGGATTAAGAAGTTTAGATACCATTAAGTACTGATAATTATTACAAGCAAGCTCATTGTTTAGTATATGTACAGCTCTCAGAACGTAGAATAAGCAGATACCCATCACAAACATCTTAAAAGCAAGCAATCTCAAGGCTTTTATTTTACGCCTTCAGTTGTATTTTTGCAAGAGGCTTCCTACTTAAATGTTTTTGCTTTAGCTCTTTAATCATGTGCCAGTTATGAAAATCACTTTGTATTAAATCCCTTCCCCCATACATTTTAAATAATATTTTTAGCATTAAAGCAAGTTCAGCCATAAAGGCTACATTTTAATTCCTGGATTTCAAACAGCTGCCCGCAGAACATTAGCTGTGACAGTGTATTACTTTCAGGTGAAAGGGTAGACAGGCTGCTCCTTTGGGGGCTGGCACGGTCCCTCTATAGATTGGCAGGCTGGCCCTTGGGGCTGATTAAATGTATAGCGCACAGAGGATCAGTGTTCCAGGCAGCCCCCGCTGGCCACGGCACTGCCGCGCTGGATGCAGAAAGTTGCTGTCTGGATTGCTTTCAGCCTGCAGTTTGCTAAAATATTCTGCCTTTGTGCGCTGTGGTCTGCAAGGGGTAGCCATCATCTCAAAATACATCCGTCGGAGGAAGGAGAATGCCTGAGTGGTTTATAGAGGCGCTCTTAGAGCGAGTATCTTATGACAATTAATAATTAGGAAATCCAATGTAGACACTTTAAACGGTAGGTGTTTCTCATAGTGCATATCAAATGAAAATTGCTGCTTTAGACATCGCTGAAAATACCTTTAATAAATAGGGGTTGAGTTTTCTTGAAGAATACAGTCATATTGTCTTTGTAACATATATTCTCCAAATATTATTGCTGGATTTGAAGTCTAAATTTGCAGGCTAAATTCTAGCCTGATAGGAAGCTGGAATTTGGGAATCAAGCCCATTCCTGTGATGTTGTTCACTTTATGCTTTATTTCCTGTCAGTGGTGTAATTAAATGGTTATTTTCCAGCTACCATGATTGTAAACACAGTGTTCTTGCAAGAGCTTCCATTTAACTCATCTTAAAAGAGATTTTCATATACAGGAACACCCCTCATTGCTATGTTGATTAGAGAAAAAACACTATTATTAATCTGCAGAAATATTTTTATTCTAAAGTGCAGTGTGTTTGGTAGTTTGATTTTCTTTGTTCTTTTTTTCTCACCTATAATTCAGATATTTAGAGGGAAACACTGTTTCTGTGACTGAAATGGGGTTTCTCTGGCCACACCTTTGTGATGAAGCTGCTTTGTTAATTTACATTAAAGCAAAAATTGTGGTGTACTCTACGACTTAGGTTAATGATTTTTATTTTTTTATATATATGCATGCACGCGCCTATTTGGAAGTATCAGATGTGATTTATATTTATATATACACGCACACAAAGTACAGAGACTATAATACTTTTTAAAAAGCAGTCTGCCTTGCTCGCCCAAATATGTTTCCAGTTAATTACTATTCCTTAAGAAAGTCTCAGGGCCAGATAAATATTGACTCTAGTTAATGGTTTTAATTCTCTTGTATACTTACTTAATTCCATGGAAAAATCATTTCTTAGTTTAAAAAAATCAGCAAGCCAAAGCAGGCGCTAGTTCCTCGCTTCGCCACACGGTTGTCCTGCCAGCGTTTTTCCCCAGCTGATCAGGACCTGGGAGCACTTCAGTGTTTGGCCAGAGCTGAGCTTGCGCGGTGGGGCCCAACTGGAGCCAATACCTATGTGGCCCTGAGGTTTTCTTAAGGAATATGAACTAAGTGCAAACATATTTGGGTGGCAATGTGGGGGAGCAGTCCTTATCCCCACCCGGCTGCCTCCCCCTGCCCGCTCCCTGTTCCTCCTCTTCCCCGGCGTTCCCTCTGAGCTGCTGGCACAGGAGTGAGTGTGCCTAGGCTGTGTCCGAGCCAGAGAAACTTCCCAGCTGAAACGGCATAGTGTTTTTTGGTGGATCGGACTGTGTCTGGAGTGTTCTTTCCAAATGTTGTGGCCACAGGCAAATCACATACGGCTTTGCCCTTTGCAAAAGTACCGAGTTACTTGAAATGGCAGTGTCGGTAGATGCTTACATCTCTGCACTAGTAGTGATAATAATACCCAAGATCTCTAATTTTCCCATTTCTGCTCTCCGTCTCCCAAACAAAATGGAAATACACGCTTTGTTCAAAAACATAAAAGTGATACCACTTTAATTATCCTCTTAATTTGTCAAAGCAAGCAAAACTAAGCAGGAGTTGGCTTTGGTACAACTCCAGGTTTGGACAGCAGGCGCTCGATAAGTGCACGCGCAGGCCTGAGGCAGCGCAGCCTTCCCAGAGGCAGGACAAGGGGTGGCGAGAGCCTGAGCTGAGCTTAAGTCTGCGTTGCTGTGCCGTGCCGCGGGTTTGGTGCCTGCCGGGCAGGCGGAGGTGGTGGCCCGCAGGAGCTGAGCGTGCCTCGGTGGCAGGCTGTCTGAGAGAGCTGGAGAGGCGTTCGGCTCCGGAGGAGCTGCTGTTCAGAGAGAGGATCAGCTCAATTCATAGTTATACGACAACTCTTTTTCAAGGGCCAGGTGGAATGGTGAAGTCCACAGGACTTAGACCCATTTAAACTAAGTAATATTTTGTATCATGCGGATGACAGATTTATTTGTAGTGTGGAAACAAAATAGTTTCCACATACACGTTGAATATGCAAATTTGATATTTGAAATGAATTATTCTGCATTTCATGGCATTTTTCATCTACTTTTTAAATTGTCAGAGTTAGGATAAACTGTTTTTTTTCCAGAGCTGGTGGTATATCTGGAAAAGGCATGAAGGTTTTATTTTCTGGTCTTCAGACGTTACTGGTACTTTCTAATTTTTTTTATATTCAAAGTTCCTTTTTCGGTACAGAAATAAGCATAGGTGAAATTGTTTAGGCTTAAAAAAAACCCAAACAAACCACCAAACAAACAAACAAAAAAAAAAACCCAAAAAACACCCAAAAGTCTTGCAGAAGCAAAGTGCTGATGGTTGCTGTCAAGCTTGGCAAGCTTTTGCTTGCCCGAGTCCCTGCTTGCTTTGAAACCCCTGTCAGCACCACCTTGCCACCCGCTCACTGCTTCTGTCGTGGAAGTCGGTCAGCTTTCAGGTCTGTCGGAGCCTGGAGAGAGGCCGGGCACTGGTTTTACAGTGTGCCTATAATGACATGAGATGCGGATTTGCACTTGTTGGATGTGCTTGTGATGAGCTGGAGGAATAATTGGTTCTGCGTGTCTAGGAAGGCCAAAGGGTTTCTTCTGAGCGGCCGAGCAGCTCTGGTAAGCACTGCCAAGTGAGCTGAATGCGTTCCCTGCCACGCGCTGCCGTCCCTGGCCGGCACCGTGCCGCTCGCTCCCAGTACCCCCGCCTGACTCCCTCGTGGCTGCCCCTGAAGAGACGCGGCCGTGCCAAGCTGCGTGGAAGGTTCTGCTACAGACCAGGGAGGGTCGGGCCTGCTTATTCCAGGCAAGGTTAGTGTGAGGCATGGCAGATGTATGCCTGGAGGACAAATGTAGGAGACTAGCGTGTCCTGAAATGCTTGATAGGAAGGTTTAGGTGAAGACCACAAGAAAACAAAAGCTTTGTGTCAGTGCTGAATAAGGTGGTGGATCAGGCCTTTTAATTTGTTTCATGGGAGATCCTTAGAAGCCTGAAAATTTATGCTTTCATGGCTATATGCAGTGTGATTTCAGTCAGCCTCACCTCCATCCCCAGAAAGGTGATGGAACAGTTCATTCTGAGGTCATCTCCAGGTATGTAAAGAAGGTTTTCAGAAACAGTCAACATGGATTCGCCAAGGGGAGATCATGCTTGACCAACCTGATAGCCTTCTGTGATGGCATGACTGGCTGGGTAGGTGAAGGGAGAGCAGTGGGTGTTGTTTGCCTAAACTTCAGCAAGGCTTTTGACACTGTCTCCCGTAACACCCTCATAAGTAAGCTCAGAAAGTGTGGGTTAGATGAGTGGACATGACTGAGAACTGGAGAAACAACAGAGCTCAGGGGGTCGCGATCAATGGCGCAGAGTCTGGTTGGAGGCCCATCACTAGCGGTGCTCCCCAGGGGTCTGTGCTGGGTCCAGTCCTGTTCAACATATTCATCAATACCCTGGACGACGGGACAGAGCGTCCCCTCAGCTCTGGGAGGAGCGGCTGATGCACCAGAAGCTGTGCTGCCACCCAGCGAGACCTGAGCAGGCTGGAGAGCTGGGCCCAGGGGAACCTCAGGGAATTCAACATGACCAAGTGCCAGGTCCTGCCCCTGGGGAGGAACAGCCCCCCGCACCAGCACAGGCTGGGGGGGACCTGCTGGAGAGCGGCTCTGCTGATCAGGCCCTGGGGGTGCTGGGGGGCAGCGAGGTGACCCTGAGCCAGCACCGGGCCCTTGGGGCCAAGGAGGCCAATGGTGTCCTGCGGTGCATGGAAGGGAGTGTGGCCAGCAGGGCGAGGGAGGTTCTCCTCCCCCTCTGCTCTGCCCCAGTGAGGCCACATCTGGGGTGCTGCGTCCAGTTCTGGGCCACCCAGTTCAAGAAGGACAGGGAGCTGCTGGAGAGAGGCCAGCGCAGAGCTGCCAAGGTGATCAGGGGCTGGAGCATCTCCCTTGTGAGGAAAGGCTGAGAGACCTGGGCTTGTTCAGCCTGGAGAAGAGAAGGCTGAGGGGGGATCTCATCAGTGCCTATAAACATCTGAAGGGCGGGTGTCAGGAGGATGGGGCTGGGCTCTTTTCAGTGGTGCCCAACGGCAGGCCAAGGGGCAACGGGCACAAGTTGGAGCACGGGAAGTTCCACCTGAATATGAGAAAACGCTCCTTCCCTGTGCGGGTGCCAGAGCAGGGGCACAGGCTGCCCAGAGAGGCTGTGGGGTCCCTTCCCTGGAGACATTCACACCCCACCGGGACGCGGCCCTGTGCCCCTGCTCTGGGGGTGCCTGCTCAAGCAGGGGGTGGGACGGGATGAGCTCCAGAGGTCCCTTCCAACCCCTACCATCCTGTGATTCTGTGATTTGATGTTAATATTAGCAATCTCACAGTCAAAACTGAAAAACTGCTGGAGTAAAAACACAGTGGGTGTTCCAGATGGGTGCAGTAGCTTCCCGTGCAGTTCAAATGAGCATTCTGTTCAATACTAAATTGTCACATCCCCTCTCTCTTCTCATCCATCCTGTTTAAACCCTATAGGAGATTTGCTGCAGTAAGGAATAGAAGGTTCAAATACCAAAACGGGCAATGCGTTTCACCTAATCAGAGAATAACCAGAATTTATCCTTATTTTTAAAACTTAATGCTGTTTTAATTCCAGTAGTGTTTATAGGACGTTGTATTTTGTCCTGGTAGTAAAGAGGCTAAAACTATGGAAAAGGAACAGTTGAGACACTTTAATATGTTTAAAGGTTTTAGACTTGAAAGATTCAATAAAAGCTGGTGTTACCCTTGTGCGCAAATACTGATGTACAAATAACCATATAAATTTATTTCTCTCCAAATTTATGTCTTCAGCCTGTCCTGTAGGCTGGTCAGCATGTTTATCAAATCAGAGAGAAGAGATTTGTTGAGGCATTCTTTCTGTTCTGGTGTGAACTGGTTGGCTGCTTGGGTACCTGTAATTCGTGTGCCCTGCATATACCGGGGAATTAGTACCTTTCTTTGAAAGACAAAACAATTTTTATCGTTAAAAGTCATGCTGACATTGATTAAACCAATGTTCGTGATTTACACATTGGAATGCATTTTGCAGCTGAAGTTGAGTGCTTCTTGCTACAGATGAGAGAGTTTTCCTTCAGTTGCGTGTGATACGTGTGCAAATAACGCTGTGGGCTTGCTTGTCCTCGTGCCCGTTCACTTGTGTCCTGCAGATGTGGAGCTTAGTATAAAACCAAAATGTGGTTTACTTTTTTCAGCTAGTACGTTTCAAGGTCAGTCTAGAAATGAGAAGTGCTTTGCAGAGGAACACTTGTTATGGTACTTAGCAAAGTGCAGCGATGGTTCTTGTGCTCTTCAGTGGGGTACGAAAACTGGGTGGTTTTGTGTAAGACATTGAAAAAATATCCCCCCCGAAATAGACTTGTTACGGCAAAAGAGGTATGTAAGTCATCTGCTCTTTCCAGTGAAAGGAATTAGGGATGAGCAGAGTTTTAATCATAATTTTTTAAAACATAAGCCCTAGATTTTTGAAGTCCTTAAAAATAATTTACTGAATAAATTGACTGTAACATAATTTTCTTTTGAAATCCCAATACATAGAACACATTTGTCCGTCATTGTAGGTGCAAAGTATTTGCACGTGTGTCTACAGATTAGCTAAAGCAGGAGTGACAAATTAATCTTTAGCTGAAAACTTTTCTACAGCTTTTCATTACCTGGAAACTCCCCCACCCCCACCCCCCTCAGTTGAATTAATTTCCTGAAATTCAAGTTTCCCAGCATGCTACTTTCTGCATCCTAATAACTTTTCCAGTTTAAAAAAATTTATTCTATGCCACTGTTGCTTATTTAATATTTTTTCCTGCACATTATCTGAGAATAACAGCAATTATTTCTAGCCATCCTTTTATTTATTGGGCTTTTATTTACTGTTTTAGCTTGTGTTCTTAAACATCTTGTTTTGGCAAAAATCCAAGATGTCTTAGAAATGCTGGAAGTGAAAACATATAAGATGTTTTTTCACTGGCTCCATTGTAGAGTTAATAGGAGACCAGTGTTTTTCTTCAAGAGTTGTACTTTCCTAAATCATACTTGGTATAAGCACCCAGACACGTAGATAGACATGTACATTTGTGTATGTGGGAGCCATCTGAGTATTGGTGTGAACCTGGTTGTGTGTGTACAGATTGCTCCGTCTTCAGCTGATTCGCCCGCTCTCCTCAGGCAGTGGGTACCAGATATTTATAGTAATCAGCTTCTCTGTTGTGTGCAGCTGACTTCTGATGCAGCCTGGGAAGCGGGAGGTGTGTGAGATAAGGCTGGGGGGTTGCACAGCTAAAAAAAGATGTGTACGCTCTCAGAGCTGGGTGTGTGAAGCTTTTATCAGCTGTGTTCTGCTACATAAATTTTACAGCTGTACAAAATCAGGTTTTTTAGATGTAGATTTCAAAAGCGTTATAAAATGTTTCAGGAGACTGCTTACATAGTAAACAAGCCCTGAGTTCTGGTCATAACACTTTTCTATTTAGAATATATTTTACATATTTCATAGTCCAGGTTTTGCCAACTGGTGTTTGGGAGACTGAAAAACATTATCCATTTGCTCAGTTACAGAAAAAAAAACCCAACTTTTCTGATATTGAAGCAATTTTTTTGTTTGTTTGTTTGTTTTAGTGCCAGAACCTATTAAGACCAGTTTAAGCCAGCCCCAACCTGCCGGTACCGGTACCAGTACTTCCACCAGCACTATTACCAACAGCAGCAATGGCAAGCGTGTGTCTGCTAATGGGCAGCAGCCAGCTGCGTCCCGTTACCTGCCTCGTGAGGTGCCTCCACGCTTCCGCCAGCAAGAACAGAAGCAGCTCCTAAAGCGGGGTCAGCCACTGCCTGCTGGGACTCTGACCGGCACCAGCCCAGCACAAGGTACTGGACAAGCAGGGGCAAGTCCTCCTCCGCAGCAGGGAGCGGGTGGACAGCATCATCCCAGTAAGACCCAAACAGGTAAGAACGGAAACCCGGTGGGACATCCGCTCGTTCTTTACGTGGTTATGCCCTCCGGTGCTAGCGTGGGTGTTGCAAAAACCTAAGGAGCAGGATTTGAAGTGTATGCTCTGGCTCTTTTTCTTACAGAATGTATTTTGTTATTTCTAGGATCCAGTTCTAAAAGGTGTTCCCATGTCCTTCGGTGCTCAGACCTGTGGGGTCTCTTCCACTGCTATTTTTTCTGTTTCTTTGACAGTTAACGGATATGATCTGCAGGACATCCAAGTGATTCTTTAGTGATTGTTCTTACAGAAGCATTGTTAATTCGGGTATTTCCAAGTTTTTGACTGTCATTTTGGCACTTTTAATGCTCTTTAAAGACCGCTTTGCATATAACTGCATGTAAATCAGTAATAGGAACTTTGCTTGTGGTGTGACAATTTTATGCTTTTACTTGCTTATGCTCTCAAGTGTTATTTTCACATTAGGAGAATAATATTTTGGGAAAATTAGTTCAGCACCCTAGGCCTTTCTACCACTTCATCCCATCCTTTGCAGATAGACACACCGACCTTCTTTTGGCTGTTGGAATTAGAGAGTTGAGGAGTAAGTCTCATAACTACCTTTTTCCCCTGAAGCTGCTCATGAGAAGATAAGCAGCAGCTCTCTTATTTGCCCTTCTGTGCTAGAGGTCATATAACTTTTACAGCGGAAATTAGTTTAGTCAGTAATTGGTATAAATCACCTTTTCATCACTGCTGTGTATGTATGTCGAGTATGGCAAAGCAGGGAGTGATCTGAGGTACAGTTATCTATGCCTTAGAAAAAGTTATCGGGACTAAGTCACAAGGGGGTTTTTGATATCTTGAATATTAGTAATTTCTGTATGATCTCAAGTATTGCTCATTATCACTCATGAATGCTGTTAGACATCACAAAACTTGGATCTGAACTGCCTGCAGTTTTTCCCTTTGGGCATTACTGAATCTTTCCTGGTTTTGCTGTATTTGCTGCTGTGATACTGAACTCCAGCAGAGAAAATTATTTGGTGTTGTCCGTAGAAGTTTTAGTTAGATAAGAAAATAATCTCTCTCAGAAATTATAGCTTTTATGGTTATTGACATGCATTTGAAAATATTACTCAACTACTCCCTGGAAACACAAATCTGAAAAGACAAAATAAAACAATTGTTTATTTACTTAAAATGTTGGTTTTTTAGGGAGGGAAAGAGGCTCTGCTTCTGTATTCCTGAGTATTCGGCTTCAGTGAGATGGAAAGTAATGCCTTCCCACCAGTTAGGGCAGCATTCTCATCATCTTCGCAAGTCTCAGTTCAGCAGGGGTGGTGGCTGCCGTTTACAGCTTCTTTTTGATTTGGAGATGTTGGTTAACTGTCAGATTAACGTTCTGCGTTAGATTTATATCTAAAACTATGTATATATATTCAGATGTTGATTATCTTACTTTCAGAATTCTATTAATTATTTACATGGTAGAGGTGGATTGACCAACTCAAGTGGCTCAGGCTGGCTGAGGGTCAGTATTAGACTTCCAAGCGTCGTTATAGATGCATCTGAAATATCTTTGTTTGATCTTTAAGAAGCATACTGTAAGTCATGAAACAAAGTCCGCCCTAAATCATAACATAATCCATAAAAGAACTTTGCTCGTAGGCATATAGTCCTGGCTGTCTGACTTTGATCTTGCCAGATGCAATTGTGCCTTGAGGTTTTAGACTTCCTTTCCTGATTCCTATTTTAACTTGGTGTATAAAATAAGCACTTGTTTCTGCAGTCTGTCAGCCTGGCAACTATCAGCAGATGTTTTACGCCATTGAATGAGTTTGCTTTGTTACTCTTCTGCTACTTTTCTGTCACCGTTGGGAAAATTCAGGATACAGTAAAAGCTAGTACCAATGGGAGGAGGAGGAGTGCAGCAGCTTTTCCGCTTCATATTATAGTCCATACTGCACAAAACGAGGTAACCCGTATCAAATTCTTACCAAAAGTATTACTTGAAAACAATTAGTGCACAGAATTGAAATTGTCAGGTTGTTGTTTACTATGTAGTCAAACTCAAAGGCACCTGAAAATCCGTGCACAGCTCTTGGAGCAAGGAAGAGAATCTTAGACAAGCTAAATGCTTGGCTACTTTTTTGTCTACTGGCAGCAGGAGGTAGTGTTTGAGACTTAAGTGGTTGCATCTTCCTTATAGAAAGACCTTACTGAGTATTAGACCTCATTTATTTCTCTTTCCAGCAGGTGGAGCATCAGTTCCTTTACTGACTACAAATGGTTACAGGAGAAAAAAAATAAATCTAGCTAGCTCAGTTTAAAACAACAGCTCTGCGCCTGGCCGCTCTGAGGCCGAGAGAGGAGTATGGCGTGTCTCACTCCCGAGAGACCTTTGTAGCCATGAAATAAGTACATTGGCAGTCTTATCCCATACTAGATTTGTCTTCACCTTGACGAGAATAAATAGCAAAGAAGTAAGAAGAGTATCCAGGGAAGGCCAAAACCTTTTCATCTCAGCTGTTAGGATGCGAGTAATTGTTAGCCCTTAGAAAGAATTCGGGGATTCTATATCCTGAAAATCTCCAGGACTTAAGTAATGAATTTTCCATGAAATTCAATTCAAACTGGGTCATATTTTTGTGAATATGAAAATAAAGAACTTCAAACATGAGTATTTTGACTGAGCAATATGTTGTCAGAAGGAAACTTCTTGCCTTCCTCCTCTTATCATCAGCAGGAACTGTATTCCTTTAAATGTCTGTCTCTGGTTCCCTGGGTGTTCAATTTACTAAAGAGTCTTTGCAAGTAGAAGTTCTCTGTAGAAGTGAAGGGAAGGAACAAAATAAGTTGTCCAGAAGAATCAGTGTAGGCACCTGATCCACATATAAACAGGAATGTTGTCTGTCTGAACAGCACCTGCATTGTGAAACAGTGATCACTTCGTGGACGTTATTAGGTGTCTTCAGAGTCTGGAGGCAGTCAGTAATACATTAGTGCTTAGGGCTTTCTCGCTCTCCAGTAACCTGAGTGCCCAACCAGAGCTTGTTAGACCTGTGCTGGATTCTCACCAAGCAAGTCTCCATATGTGGTTTCTTCATATCCATCATGAACAATAGTAACTTTCTTTTGATGGGTGACTGTGTTAATCAAAGAGCGAGGATCACCGTACGCTAGCATCTTGTATCGAGAAGATGCTTAATGTAAATTCATGTCTGTAGTGTCACATTCCTTCCTAGTTAGCTTGAAAATATGCAACCACGTTCCTTCCAGGCCCTATTTATAACCACCTAGGTACGAGGAAGGCTGTCAGAGAGGCATCGCCAGCCTCTTCACTGCGAAAATCACTGTTTTGTCTCTTTATTCTCTTATCAGCAGTTTCTGTTATCTACTGCCTTGGCCTATCCAAAGCACTTAATCAGAACTCTAACTGCAATGTCATGAATTAGAAAGGATGTTCTGCCAATGTAAGGGAAGTGGGAATTAATGACCACTAGTATATTCTTTGTCAGGTTTATCATCTGGAAATATCAGTGAAGTGGGTGAGAGAAGTCACTTTTTGTTTCTCTTTCGAGGTAGTACATAAAACATCAACTAGACAAACTGTTAATAGCAGAAATTAAAACATTTCAAATTGCATAGAATATTTTAGAAACCTTATCCCTTGAAAAGTCTTTTGTTCATTATAACTATTATGAAACTATCTCATGTAGTACTTTAGAGCATCTTCTGTAGAACAGTTATTTGTCTGGAACTTTTCTTTTGAGCTACAAAGCTTGTTCTTGACGTGCCCCTCTGTGATCCTTTTCAGGATTACGCTGAAGGAAAGCTGTACCTCTAATGTATGAGCAGGAGTTTAATATCCAGGACAGTTTGTTATTTTTACCAAGATGGAGCTTTTTATCTCTTCCCTCTCCACTTTGTCAGCTAAAACCAATAAATGTCCAGAAGAGTTAACTTCTTTTGTTAAGGTGTGAGGCATTAATGGAATGATCCTTTTGACATGTGATCTAATAGAATTAAGGTAATTTCTGGAAACTACCATGGGAGATTAAAAATAGCAAATAATAGATCCTTCTTTGTTTCTTTACAAATTATGAAGTTTGTATAGGAGTCTCTGGACAACCACTGTGTGTTTGGTGATTACAAGAACAAAGATCAAAAGACGTATTCAGTTTTTCCTGAAGATGCCTTTCGCTTTTCTGCAATTCAGCAACATGAAACCAACATCCATCAACTCAAAAGAAACGTACCATGTCTTGCAGGAGTCACGATGAAACATCTGCACTTCTCGTGTATTGGGAGCACTTTGTGGAACAGATCTGTAACACATGCTTCCGAAGTCTAGAAACGAACACAAGTAATTCATGCAGTAGTCAAAATGAGAGAACAGGCAACCGTTGTGGAAACTGGAGGGTTACGCTTTTAACTTGTTCTGTTGTTTTCTGGGAAGTGAGAATTTGATGGCCGTTAGAGATTTATTTTCCTACTGTGGGCTGGTGCCAGATTTGTGTTGAACGTCTCTCTCCTTTTCTATGAAGCTGGAAGTTTTATTTCATGTTTCAAGATCTCTTTAGCCGCAGTTTGCATATTCATGCTTGCGGCATGGAATGTGCATGTTGCAGTGAGTGTTGTGGGCAGTTGGAAGTTGCTGAGTGCTGTTGTGTGGCCGGTTAACTCTTCTTATAAATTGGTTTGCATTAACATGGGTTTTGGTAATTGTTTTTTAGGAAGCAAGATTTTTTAAAAAGGCCTAAAGTCATGTCTGACAATACTTGTTTCAAACATCCAGCCCTTTAACTGTGGGTTGCTTTAGAGTTGCTTCTTGAAAAGTCAAATTTGGAGAAAAGTTGTAGGGAGAGATAATGTCTTTTCTAAAACCACTCAATATAGTTGGAAAACACAGATAAGCTTTGATGGACAGTTGTTTCATCAGATCTAGCAAAGTGGTAGTAACCTTCAAGTAAACGCATGTTTGAACAATTGCCCGGTTTAGCTTCTAGTACTTTGTGATGCCTGCAGGTAAGGCAGGTACGTGCAAAAGGAGGTCTGTAGCGTATGCGTAAAGTCTCATTTCAAAGTTTGAAATATGTGAGTTAGCTTGATTTCCTGGAGGCATGGCAAACAGGCTGACTTCTAACGAATCAAGCACATGTGAAAACTGCCTCTATGGAAATGATTTGCTGAAATTTATCTCTTTGGGCCCGTATTCTGTAATTCCACTAGCAGAATATCTTTGTTGGCAAGACACCACTGTCGGTTTGCTTTTACTTGGAAAGTTAAAGAACAAAAGAGTTTGTTTATTCTGGATCCTCAGTAAACACTGTATTTTTGTACGTAATAGTTAAAACACTAAACGCTATAAAGGAGAGATTAAGGATTAGATAATGTATTTATTCACCTTTTTTTGCACACTTTCTGTGTATATAATTTCACACTTTCTACAGTAAACACACTTTTTTCAAGCGTGCTACATATACCTGGAACATGTTCATTGTTTTATTATGCCAGTTGATCTTGAATGAAGGAACTAGCATGGTGATGTTTCTTTTTAAACACAAGAATTGGCTATTTCTACTACTTCTGTGGAAAATAGCTGTATGTAGCAAACACATGATGCTTAATCTGCAAGAAAACTCTTAACAGCTTTCAATTTTTACATCCCTTGACTAGGTGTTGGCCATGATTTGCAGAGTAGTTCACTGTACAGCTCACCACTAGGCACGATGCGGAAGCCTTGTGTATATGTGAAAGTTTTCCTACGAGTGGGATCAGATTTGATGTTAACCCATTTGTTAAAAATACAGACGTTATCAGTATTTTGTTTTGATTAAAACTTTTGCCAATACTCTCATCGAATTAGCATTGTAAAGGGACGTTCAGGTACCGCCAGAGACTGCACGAGCGGTGATATATTTGCTGCTTCTTGTTTTTTTCCTCACTTTAGCGTTTGTTTAGCATTTGGTAGCACTTATTGTGTGGTCCATGTCCCTGGCAATTAGGCAGTGTTACCAAAGGTCACAAGTGACAGGTACGTGTTTAGACAAAAGAAAGTTGAAAAAACATTGGACAAGGGCAAAAGTGTAGCAGTTGACATGGAGATGGGCTCTAGCCAGTAGGTGCTGTCTGGATGTACTCCTGAGCAGTGAACATTTTCTGAGATTCAGTAACGGGAAAGTCAGTGCGAAGTGAGTTTCAGCTAGTAGAGGGGTTTGTCTCCCATGTAGATTTTCAAAACTGCCATATAATGCTTTGAATATAGATAGAGAAATAGCAACCGCTGTGTAGCACAAATATGGGCATCGTGGATGAAAAATGATGGTAAAACTCATCAGTAAACTAATCTTCGGAATGAATTTTTCTGTATTGTGTATGTTATCTGACATCAGGCAGCAGAGTGTGAAAAATAAATCTGCTGCTTCAAATCTATTTGACAGTGATTAGAATTTTT
The DNA here is from genome assembly GCF_949628215.1 of Phalacrocorax aristotelis. Taxonomy (NCBI): domain Eukaryota; kingdom Metazoa; phylum Chordata; class Aves; order Suliformes; family Phalacrocoracidae; genus Phalacrocorax; species Phalacrocorax aristotelis. The sequence continues at coordinate 12,444,581 of NC_134291.1, forward strand.
CACCAGGAAAAGAAGAACACTGTAAAAGGATAAATAACTGAGATGCCTTTATAGGTTTGCTGCCCTCACTTTCAAAGCACGGGGCTGTGCAAAAACATGACTCCAAGGCCGCTGCTTTTGCTTCAGAATCAGTAGCCCTGCGTCCTGCCTCTAGTTTCACTGTAGGTGGCTGAGCTCTAGTGGTAGCCAGATACACGAACTGCCCGTGTGTCTGGGGGGAGAAGGTCCGGAGGCAGAGTCTGGCAAGTTGTTAAAAACATGCAGATGGCAGTTTTCTGACAAAGCATGTGAAGAGACTGAGTAGCAGGAGCTGTCTCTGACGGTGGAGAAGTAAAAAGTAGAAAGCAACTAACTAAGGTCAAAGTGACCAGGGCAAAAGAGTCTGGTCCTTGGGAAGAGCAGGAAGGGAAGCAACATCACGTGAAAATTATCAGAAAACTGAATTTATACGGCTCAGGAAACAGGTGTGATACTACAGGAAACAAATATAAAACAAAGGAGTTTGTAGCTGTTAGGAAAAAAACCCAAAGAACAGAAAGACAACATTTTCTTAAGTCTATTAGTGAAAGGAAGGCCAAGGGAATGGTCTGATGTTCAGAAGGGAGAACCACTGATAGGTGGCGTCAGGAACACTTTAAATGCTTCTCCCTTCTTCTGTAAGCTAATGATCGACTTTGAACTAAGGCTGCAGTGAGTTAGAGTACTTACAGAAATAAAATATTTCAGATTGTCTAGCAGTGATGAAATTCGTAGTAGACTACACTGAGGATGGGTTGGAGCAATGTGGCCCACTGCCGTTCTTTCAGAGCGTGAGAACTAGAAAACAGAAAATAAAACAACCGATGTTAAAAGGTGAGAAAGGAGAAACCAGGGAATTACAGACCAGTGCCTGTGATCTGCTAGCTGAGATGGGAAAAGTAACCAAAGCAGATGTTTCTGTGCATTTAGGACTGTGCAACAGAGAAGCACCGAGCTCATGCGGGTTTGTGGAGAGCGGGTCATGCCAAAGCAGTGCAGTTCCCCGTCAGTAGTGCGGCTGGCGTTGCAAATGGGAGGGAGGGTCGTGTCCTAGGCGTCAACTTCGTGCAACCTGTGACAGTGCCCCAGAAGACCTTCTCGTGACGGATGTTTGGTGGTGTAAGTAAGTGGGAAGTGTAAGATGGAGCTATTGCAAGAAGCGTCACAGCTGCTCAGGGGGCTGAAGACAGGGAGTATAGCCATCAGGCCTTACTGGCAAAGGGAGCGTGCAGATCTGTACTCTTTGATATTGCATCAGTCTTTTGGCTATAAACAACAGCCTTCATCAAAATTTTTAATGATACAAAACTAGAGTGCAAGGCAACTGTAAGACAAAATGACGACATGGAATAGTGGTGACAAAATCCTGTAACTGAGTAAGAAATAAAGAAAAGGCAAAGGTTCTTTATTTTGGCCAGAACAGCTGTGTACACAAATGTGGTTATGTGAGTATCATGCTGAAAAAATGGATCTGGAGTTGGTCACAGGGCAAACCACATTAATGGTGTCACACTGTTGAAGACAAGCATACTGAGGGAAATAAACAATACTTTCTGTGAGGCACTTCTGATAAGGCCGCTGAGGATGAAGTTCAGTTTGAGGTACTGTGCCTTCAGAAGGAAGTGAACCAGCTGGAAGGAGAGCAGAGGAATGCAGCAGGGATGAGTAGAGATCTTGAAAACAAGCTTTGCAGAGGGTGAAGGAATTGGAGCTCCTAAGTCAAAGAAAGACTGGAAATAGAAATGCAGAAATACCTAAATGAGGGCTGAAAGGAAGGAAAAGGTATGTCTGTATGCCTGTGATGGATCAGATAAGAAACAATGGGCTTAAATTTCAACAAGGAGGATTAAGGTTAGATGTTGGGAGAAACATGCCAGTACGAAAGCTATCTTAAGAAGTGAGATAGAGCACTTGGGAATGTGCAGCCTCTGGTGCCGGAGGGCTTCCTTGTTGGCTTGGGCCAATGTCACTTAGTGTGTATCAGGAATAGTGCTGTAGGTCGGGTGTGTGGTCTGCGTGACTTCTCAAACCCCATTTTTAGTCTCCAGGTAACTATAAGGATTCCAAGTTCATCAGATTCGTGCCCCGTCGAGGTTGCTGCAAGACGGAGCACGTGAAAGGGAACAGCCCCTCACCCACCAGCATGGGCTGGAGTAGAAGCTGCGCTTTATTTTGCTGCCAGACTTTGGTGGGGGCTCTGACTCTTCCCCGGGGTTTGCCGTTGCCTTCCTATGTACCCCTGCCCCGCAAGCGCAGTCCCCTTGAATTAGCTGCCCTTTATGGGGACCTGCCTCGTGAACTGAAGTAGATTTCAGGAAGTTTATGATATTAATAAGAAATAGAAGCAACTTGAGAATGTCTTATGTTCTCTTCCAGTTATGACATACCGTTTTAACTAATGGAAATTTCAATCATTTATAGGTGATATAAAGGACTATAATGATCCACCACAGTATTTTCTGCTTTACAGTTATTGCAAAATTGACTCCGAAGCTTAGTTTCTGGTTGCATTTAAAATAGTTTTCTGAATGGAAACAAAGCCAAACAGATTTGATTTTCATTCATCTGGTCTTTTTGAAACGAGGTTAAACCCGTCCAGTATTCAGAGACTATTGCAAAGAAACAGAATAAATGTCTTCAGAAGGAAACCAACTATTTGCAGGAGTACTTCAGTGGAACAGTTCTTGAGCCAAGAATAGCAGCAGCGATTGTGCTTTGGTAGTGAAGTGGCAGCAATTCTGAGAATGCAGCCAGACCTTTAAAGAGCCCTCAGCTGTGTGCGATCAGTGCAGAGGGGTGAACCTGCTCGCGGGAACACCTGACAGGAACCGAGCAGCTCCCCTGCTGTGTGATTTACGTGTATTTGGGGCAGGGGGGAGGAGGAGGAAGAGCAAGGAAGGGAGAGGGGGAAATGGCTGTAAAAGAACTAGAAGTTCATGGATAAACAATCCTGTGAGATTTGAATATACGCGTTGATGAAAGTTCTCTCTCTACATGTCTTCCTAGAATTTGTGATGATACTTAGGTCCTGAAAATGCGAGCCCACCCCTCTCCTGTTCACGCGGAGCCCTCCAGCTGCGGTTGTGACAGGGTGGTCCCCCCTGCCGCAGGGGCAGAAGGCACCCGGATCCGCGCTGCACCGCTAGGGCAGTTCTCTGCGTTTAGCAACAAACACCGCCTTTGGTTAATACGCTCTTGTGTTTGTCGCCCGGATCTTTTTTAGATGGAGGCGGGGAAGCCGTTAAGGGCTTGGCAGTGCGCCAATATACATCTGGGCCCGGGTCTGCTGCTGCCCGCCAGGCGCGTCAGGGCAGGGAGGAGGGTGGCCAGGGAGGAAGGCGGCCAGCAGCGCCTGCGCCTTCCCTTGGCTGACTTTCAAAAGCAGGAGAAAAGCAGCTAGGGCGCTAATTGTCGCTGGGTCCCAAAGTGAAAATGTTTTGTGACAGTTGAAAGAATTTAAAGAGGAAGGAAGATCGGTTTAGTGTCAGCTGCAATTAGATAATCAAAGCTTAAAAATCCTGCTCTGTTGATACCTTCACCTAGAGTTAAGGAGCGGAGCGAGGGGAAGGGGGAGGAGGGCTGTGCGTGGAAAGGGCATTTCCATAGCCAGTGCAACCGAGGCCCGACCGAGCTTGCAGGTTGTCTGGGCGCACGCTTGCACAGAGAGATTTTCTTGGCAGCTCTACAGGATGAGGCTCACACTGTACACAGCCGACATATTGAAGCCGAGAGCCCTGGAGAACGTAGATGCAGGAGTAGAAACAGCTCTGCACACAATGTAGCGTCTCCTAGGATGGTTGGGCGGCTCCTTTCTTCAGGTATTTTATTACCCATCAGCCCTTTTTAGAGCCAAAAGGCAAAAAAAAAAAAAAAAAGGAAAGTAACCCTAACCCTGAGAAAATAGCATCTGCTTCTGTTAAATCAATTTATTACATAACATTTCAGGGAGAGAGCAGCAGCACAGCGTCCTAAGCTTTTGGCTGCATTTCAGGTTTGATAAAATGGCGTCTTCGCAGTGAGCTGCTTGCTAAAGATATGTTGCACTGAGCAGAAAAATGCAGTTATTTGGTGTTTTCTACTGCTGCTTTTGCTTTGGAGAGGTAGCATTTAGTGGAATTTCTACTCATAGTGAAAAATGTTTATTTTTTTGCTTGTTTTCTTGATGTATTTAAAAGCTTTCAGCATCAGAGGAAAGGAACTACATTTTAATGTCGTAGTGCAGAAAATTAAAACAGGATAACAGGCTTTCCCACTTGTGTACTTAACTGTGGTTTAGTTTTAAGTGAAGCAAGCTGCTTTATTCAATGCTTCCTTCTCTTTTCTCTGTTTCCACATTTTGTATGCTATTCAGGATTTGAGCTTCCCTAACATCTATGGTACTTGCGGTAAGTTAGCTTCGTAAGTGGCTTCAAATAGGTGACAGTTTTCAGGTTTGCCCTCAGCCTCAGACTGTGTATGCATAGAGCTGGGTGCAGCAGGTAGCCTGAAATAGTAGCACTTCAATTCCCAGATTTTCTACTTTATTATATTTCGTTCTTCGGAGTAGGTGCTTGTGTCATTCTCTCTTTCTTTTATGAAATTACCCTACATTTAGTCTAGCACTTCCAATGTTTCTGGCAATTCCTATTTAATTCAGATATAGAAAAATTCATGTATAGACTTTTAAAGATCTGCTCACATTGAATTGAAAACTGTTTCTTTTGGGGGGAAGACGTAATTTGCCCTTTTTTCTTCACTTCCCACTCAGAATCACTACCCTTTGTGTGACAAGTAAAATCCCCAGTAGGACTGTGACTGGCCTTCGGGATTTTTCTCTCTTCTGCATGTCAAAGCAAAGAACAACATCGTCTGAGTCTGTCCTTTGGGCAGGACAGGACGAGCCAATGAATCTGGTGGTTGTTATGCCGAGGAACATGAACTGAAAAATAAAACCAGTAGTAAGAGAGGGAGTGACTATTAGATTTTATTTTAAATTGGTTGAGCAAAGCTTATTAATAATGTGTCTCCCAGTGAAAGTTTGTCGCAGGCTTTGCCGTTTCACACCTTCTCCATAGTTCGGCTCCGACATCAGCTGAAGGTTACATCATACTTCAGTGCGCATAATTTTACTGCGCAGCATTCAGACTAATTACTGCGATGGAAGTTATGAAGATAGGTACTTTCAGTTGGCTGAATAAAAATGAAAAGAAATTATTGTAAATGACATTTTCAGAGGAGATTGAAGTTGTGGGGAAGCTGCTTGCGCAGGCAGGGTAATTCGCTTTTCTGAGTAGCGCATACAACAGCGTCTCCCGTTTCACTCTACTCACACTTCGTTTGTAATCTGTGTAAACATGAAACTGATTTTGCAACTAATTATTCATATTCCTTATCAAACACAGCCAAAAATGTTTTCTATTTTTAATAGGTACTAAACTGAAGTTGTGAGGTATGTTGGGTACAGTATGTAATAACACCAGCAATCTCCTCCCATCACATTAAGGATATTATTTAAAACCAAAACAAAACCCACACGCTTATTGATAACACTGATCAAAGCCGTGCATTTTTCAGGCGGCGTGTATGACTGCAATTTGACAGAAGTTACGTTTGTTAAAACCAAATTTGAGCTGTTATTCTTGGTATTAGATTAATTTTTCCTTCCTGATAGCTGAAGAGATGTTGTTGATCAAGGGAATCCTATCGTACAAAAGATCGCAGAATCACAGGTTGGAAATCAGTTTCACTTTGCAGTGTACCAGCGCTATGATTTGCTAATGTAAAATACCTGCGGTTCCTGTTCCTGATTCTTTGTTTAAAACCTTTGCTCAGTTCACAAAGGATAGCAGTGCTCCTGGTGGAGTGCAGTGCTTTTATTACTGATCTTTGCATAAATAAAGAGGAACTGATTCTTAAGAATTTTTAAAATGGATTTCCCATTTCAGTCTTAACAGCTTTGAAAACAAAAGAAAATATTCACAATTTCTATGAAGAGCCGGTTTCCTGGAAAGTTGGAAGTAATCTATGTGTTCAAAAAAAAGCCTCAAACAAAATTCTCTAGTTTTAATCATATACAATAATTTGCTTTCATTATTTTTCCTGAATGGATTAAGTAGGACTGTGTTACTAGTTATTTAATTGATAGGAATTAAATCCTTTTAGTCTAGAGAAAATGGAAAAATGGCTTTTGGTTATTTGCTTTTAGAGACAAGAATATGAAAAGTCCTTTCTTCAGGATCAGTTCTGTGCTCAGCCTCTTACGTTTGTCCAGCAGCAAAGTCACAGTTTTTCCAGCTTTCTGTTTATATTGTGAATTTGTTTTTTTTATTATCTTTATTTCATCTGTCCTGTTTCTGACAAGTTTTATAGCATCAGCCTTTGGTGTTAAAAACCGATTGTCCTGGTAAATATTTGGGCACTGTGAAGTTATCGCATGTCTCTGGTTTTGGTCTTTTTTTTTTTTTTGAATCTATGGCTCGCGGGAGGTGCCAGCGTGGTCCCGCTGACTCCAGAGCAGGGACAGCGCAGCACAGGTACGCGGCTCCTCAGGGAGGGCTTCCTTATTTTATGTCACCTAAAAAAATTATTGTAGTCCCTATCAAAGCAACCGCTTTCTGTTCAGTCAGTGGTTATTGCTGAGGCTGCAGCCTGAATCTCAGTAAAAGGAGCTATGCTGATGGTACATGAAAGGGAGTAATCATGGAGTTGCAAACCCTTGGAAAGCAGAGGGGTTTGAGCTGCATGTGTGCTGCTTCCAAGCCAGATACTGTCGGGAGTAGATGTGCTTATCCACGCCGAGGCACCTGGCCATTTTCTACTTTTAACATGGTCATCGCCTGGTCTTTATAGTTCTCACCCCGCGTAATTTTTTTTCCTTCTTGTTTCTCTGCTCTTCAAAATCCTGATATATTATGTAATGAACCATTTTGCTCCCTACTCTCAGGAACCTTTCTAAGCTGTTTTGTCATCTTCCTCTTCCATTCCTACCCCTTCCCTTTACTTTCTGTCTTCTAAGTGCTCTCAAACTTGAGCGTTGCTTTAACCACCATCTTTGGGGAGAGGAGAAAGAAGAACTGATTAAGCTCCCTTTCATCTCTTCTTGTCGGTCTTTGTGCCATTTTTGTGAGTGTTGAGACGTCATGCACTGTGATTGATCCTTCTTCACAAACCTGCCCCGCACAGACACTCCCGCTTGCCTTGGGCAGCACTGTCGTTCTCCCAGGTACTTGCACATGGAGCTTAGGTTTCAGCTTTGACAAGACCTTTTTATTGGAACAATTATTTCAAGCCACTCTTAAATCTTTGTCACGTCTGAAATGTGCTGAATCTCACCACCCACAGTGCTGAAAAAATCTCACATAATTCTTCTTATCGGATTCCTTGGTTACCTCAACTTTTTATATTCTGGTGTGGACTGCTGCTGCTTTTTTCCTTTGTTCATTCCTACTCTAAGAATGCCGCTTGCCTCATTTTTCTGACCCTGTTGACCCTTTTAAAGTCACTTCACAGGCTTCCTTTCCCTTCCATGCCTTATCTGGGATTCTGGTCTCTTTTTAACACCTGTGTAGCAAACCTACATTATCAGGTAAATTTTCAACCTTCCTCCTTAGCTCTGTAATGTAACCAGTTGGCTTCATCCAGGAATAACATGATGCTTTCTTCCTTTCTAGCCATTGCATGTAGGAGGGAGAATCCCAGTAAATCCAAGTGGCTCCTTTCATATTCTTGTTTGGATTTGTCGTACACATGTCAATTATTTAGCTCTTTCTGTGAAAGGCTAGGCTTTTCCTAGCATCAGGACAGGTGATGAGCTAAGACTGGTTTCCCTTCCTTTCTCTAACATTTGTACTTTTACTGCAATTTATTTATTTTTTTTTTTAAAAAAGCAAGATGCAGTCTGTCCTCGTTTAGTCTGTTCTTTCTTCATCTAGATAAATCTTCATGAGGCAACCAAGTAATCACCCCCTTTCTTGAAGAGCTACAGGTGGAATGTGTGAATAAGAAGACTTTGTCAAAGAGAGCGCACTTTTTTTATTCTTGGAACAACTTTCTTCAGTATTAGAACACCTCTAATTGGAGGCAGTTAAAGGAGCTAATCACACCAAAATATCTGTGATTTAAATTAATGCATATTAGGCATCCAATGTTAACAGCTTATTTGGGAGATTTGTTGCATCCATCATAAAAAAGAAAAGTCATGTTTCTGCAGATTTACAGCAAGTAAAAATATTGGACATGCATTTTTCTCCCTTATTTAGACAACCAGTTAAGAGGAGCTGTTTTGCGGATCGTCTCTAGCAATATCCCTAGGATCAGGCTGAATTACTTGCTATAAAATTCCCATCAAAAGAAATTAAAAGGAGTGTTCTGTACCAAAAATCTTGTAGAGAGCAATTGGGATGGGAAGTAAATGCAAAATCTTGAACTGAGCTTGAGTTCTTAGCATGAGAAGCGTTGTGCCTTCCAGTTTAACTTGGTACCACAGCAAGCAATTAGGTGCTCAAGAGCTTTTGTTTAATTCTTTGGATTAGCATCTGTGTGTGAGGATGTGGGAGGTGCTCTGGAAAGGCGGTCATCAGAATATAACGTAGCACTGATTGTCATTGGTTTGGGGAGGAACTGGACTGTATGTGCAAGTGCAAAAGAATGTTTAAACCACATATAAATCCTTTAAGAACCAATTTCGTGGCAAAACTGGCTGTTATTTAGAAAATACCTGAGTTCTCTGCTAAAATATAAGCTAAAGCAGTGGTGTTTAAATATATACTTGACAGTGAATAGTAAAGGTGGCTGTCTGTATTTGTTCCTTTATTTACAGGAAGGGTTGAAAACCTAAATGCAGGATGAATTCAGCGTGTTGAGTGTGATGGGGGTGTGTATGTAATGTCTAATGGCAGGCAGACATGTTACATTTTTTATTGGATGCTCTTGCTTTGTGTTTCTCTGAAGAATGAGAATTGAGTCAAAATAAATGGTAAGAGTCTACTAGATATTCTTCTGAGTTTTTTCCAAATTTACCTTTTAGGTTTTCCCCTTAATTAGTGTATTTGCTATCCTTATTTATCACCTGCTTATTGGTTTTGCTAGTACACTAAGGGATACAAAGCACTTTTGTTGCTCTGTTCTAAAACTGAATAGTTCCATTATTTTAATCTAGAGTTTTGCCAGATTAAAAAAAAAAAACACTAAATGTGAGCATTGCACTTCATTGTAGTGAGGAAAATTACTGTATTATGTTAGCGAATGTACTCTAAATTTTAGCAGAATGCAGCGTTGTAGCTAGCAATGTAAAATAATACTTACTAGAGGGCTTTCGCAGTGCTTGAACGGTGGACTCATTTTTAACCTTATTGGATCCTTTCAGATCTCAGCCACAGTGGATTGGGAGACCATTATGAGAATTCCCACTGGGGACAGCAGCCCGCTTTCAGGAGTGAAGGCAACTGCAGCTGGGATAAAGTGATAATAGACAGGACTGACAAGGAAGCGTGGCCTTCCATTACCGGAGCCGAGACTGAGTCTGCCTCAGAATGTACTACAGACACTGACTCTGCCTCCAACTGTGGCTCAGAGAACAGTAGCATGGCTACAGGGAGTGCCCAAGGCAACTTCACTGGACATACAAAGAAAAATAATGGCAATAATGGCGCCAATGGAGCACTCGTCCAAAGCACTTCTAACCAGAGTGCCCTTGGAGCTGGTGGAGCAAACGGCAACGGCAGCTCGGCCAGGGTGTGGGGTGTGGCTGCGGGCTCCGGCTCTGGCCTAGCTCACTGCTCTGCCAGTGGTGGGGATGGAAAGATGGACAACATGATGGGAGATGGTAGAAGTCAGAACTGCTGGGGTGCTTCCAACTCGAATGCTGGCATTAATCTTAACCTTAACCCTAATGCCAATCCAGCTGCCTGGCCTGTGCTTGGACATGAAGGAACTGTGGGAGCAGGCAACCCTTCCAGTATTTGCAGTCCAGTCAGTGCCATAGGTCAGAACATGGGCAACCAGAATGGGAACCCCACAGGCACCTTAGGTGCTTGGGGAAACTTGCTGCCTCAAGAGAGCACAGAACCACAAACGTCCACTTCTCAGAATGTGTCTTTCAGCGTACAACCTCAGAACCTTAACACTGATGGACCAAATAACACTAACCCCATGAACTCTTCACCAAACCCTATCAATGCAATGCAGACAAATGGACTGCCGAACTGGGGAATGGCTGTTGGCATGGGGGCCATCATCCCGCCCCACCTGCAAGGCCTTCCTGGTGCTAATGGAACATCGGTTTCTCAAGTCAGCGGGGGCAGCGGTGAAGGAATGGGCAGTTCAGTGTGGGGGATGTCCCCAGGTAATCCTGCCACAGGAAACAGCAATTCTGGGTTCAGTCAGGGGAATGGAGACACTGTGAACTCAGCATTAAGTGCTAAACAAAATGGATCCAGCAGTGCTGTGCAAAAGGAAGGAAACGGAGCGAGCGCATGGGATTCGGGGCCTCCTTCTGGTCCTGGGGTACTAGCGTGGGGCAGGGGCAGTGGCAACAGCGGCGTTGGTAGTATGCATTCTGGAGCTTGGGGCCACCCCAACCGTAACACCAGTAACGGTGTGAACGGTGAATGGGGTAAGCCCCCAAACCAGCATTCCAATAGCGACATCAATGGGAAAGGATCAACAGGGTGGGATAGCTCTAGCGTTACCAGTCCGAATCCTGCCATGCAGCAGGGCAATGAACAAATGAACTCTTGGGCCAAAGCTGCAGCGTCTGGCACCACAGCTAGCGAAGGAAGTAACGACAGCAGTGGCAGTCAAAACGAAGGTAGTACTGGGAGGGAGGGGGCTGGAGAGGGCAGGAGGAGAGACAAAGGGATGATAGACCAAGGGCAAGTTCAGTTGCCAAGAAATGACCTTGACCCCAGGGTCCTGTCCAATACAGGGTGGGGACAGACCCCTGTAAAGCAAAACACTGCCTGGGAATTTGAAGAGTCCCCGAGGTCTGAACGGAAGAATGACAATGGAACAGAGGCCTGGGGTTGTGCAGCTACTCAATCTTCAAACTCAGGGGGGAAGAACGATGGGTCCATCATGAACAGTACAAATACCTCTTCAGTATCTGGGTGGGTCAACTCTCCACCGGCAGCTGTTGCAACAAATACAGGTTGGGGAGACAATAACAACAAAGCACCAAATGGCCCAGGGGGATGGGGAGAGTCAGCAAGCTCTACTACTGTTAATAATGCTGCTGCTGCCAAAAGCGGCCACGCTTGGAGTGGGACCGCAAATCAGGAGGACAAATCACCTACCTGGGGTGAACCTCAGAAACCCAAATCTCAAAACTGGGGAGATGGACAGAAATCAAATCCAAGCTGGACTTCAGGAGGTGGAGACTGGACAGATTCATCATCTGTTCCTGGACACTTGGGTGATGGGAAGAAGAATGGACCTGGGTGGGATTCTGACAATAGATCAGGGTCTGGTTGGAATGATTCCACAAGGTCTGGGACCAGTGGTTGGGGAAATGGCACAAACAGCAAGGCTAATACAGGTACAAGTTGGGGGGAATCTTTAAAGCCAGGCTCCCAACAAAACTGGGCTAATAAACCCCAGGACAACAATGTGAGTAACTGGGGAGGAGCTGCTTCTGTAAAACAGACGGGGTCAGGGTGGGTTGGTGGGCCAGTGCCAGCCAAACAAAAAGAGAACTGTGAGGCAACTGGCTGGGAAGAGCCATCTCCACCGTCCATTCGCCGCAAGATGGAAATCGATGATGGTACCTCAGCTTGGGGCGACCCAAACTACAACAACAACAAGACTGTAAACATGTGGGATAGAAATAATCCTATAATTCAGAGCAGTACCACAACCAATACCACCACCACTAGCACCATTATCAACACAAATATGGTTGAACCTCAGCCATCGCACCAGTCAAGTGCCCAGCCGAACCGGTCCCCGCTGCTTGGTCCAGGTATGAAAATGGTTTTATAAGATACTCTATACCAGTACCAATTACTGAATGCTGTCTGATCACTGTGTAGTTACACATTCAAGACAGAAATTCTGTATTTATGTCATAGAATGAGTTTATTCATTTACTCCAAAGCAGTGTTAAGTCTTTGAGGACAGAACCCATGGAACCTGACACACAAGCTTCCAAAGTCCAGGTGAATGTAAGAAAGGCTTCAAACAATATCTGGTCAATAACACCCTAGGTCCTTAGACTGTTGATCGACATTTATTTGCCAGCTCTTCCATGGTTATGTAGCACCTTCTTTTTATTCAGCCGTTTGAGAGTTTGGGGTCCTTGCTACCTTTTGTTCTCCTACTTGTCTTCTGTTACCATTGCTCAGTCTTTGTTCTTGTTTAGGCAGTACACATCTGTTTCTTTTCTGGAAACCATATCTCTTGGCAGCAGATGTTTTTTAACGGTTGCATGAATCTAGACTTGTTTCTCTGTCTTCTGTTTGTTGTCTTTTATGAAGAAACGGTTCCCTTCCATACCTCAGGTCTCAAGCACGGGTAGAATCCTGGACTTTTATGTGATTCTCGTAAAGCTGGATTGGTTAAAGATGTTAATATTCAGGGTGGCTGGGAAAAGTTATTTTAACTTCAGCTATGCTCCAAAGACAAGCTTTTAGGCATCTAGGAATTTTTCTAATCAAAGACAAGGTACCGCTGTAGACAAGCAGCAAGGAATAAAAATGGGGGAAAAATGAGAAAAATGCGTAGCGGGGAGGTACTTAAATAAAAGTTACTAGCAGACCTGCTCTGTGTCATGACCACAGACTTCTCCAAATAAATCTAATCTTGCAGTGCTCTTTGAAATTCTTCATCTGATTTTTGTCTCCCAAGTTTTTGTTTTGTCTTGGTCATGGCTAAATATTGACTTTTTAACTGTGTTTTTCTCTAAGTAGGTTTTGTTCTGCTGCTCTTATTTCCATCATTTTTCTCTTTGATGTTTTGAAATAATTCAAACTTAATGTAATGTCTGTGTAAAAACAGTCTCATGTTCCCTACTCTGGTCTAATATTTTAACAGCGAGTATCTATTTTAATAAAATAATGTGTTCCAGAAGGAGAAATCTTTAAATAGTCTTGTACTTGGTCAGTCCGACATACGTGATCCAGAGTTCGTTTACCTTAAACTTGTTTCATCCTTATTTAAAACTTGACTCATGAAGCCGACAATTCAGATTTCTGATTGTAGTGGGGATACCTTGAAAGTGGGGATTTGATTGGTGGTGTTATTTTTTTTATTAAGCTGATTTTTGGATAATTATGTCTCTGCTTGTTAGAACTGTTCACATGCAGTGATATTAATGCTATTCATCTAATCTAACGCCTTGCGGAGGAAAATCTCCTGTTCTGAGTCCTTCAGATTTTGAAAATGGAATTTTAAAACTGTTGTTCTGCAGGGATTCCTCTGGAGAATAGGTGGTAGCAAAGGAAGAGTTTCCTTGAAGTAATATGTTTATGCAGTCAGAGAACTGCTTATTAATTTCTAACCATCCACTCAAGATATTGCAAGACTAGGTTAAAATGACAGTATTGTGCATCTTGCAGAAATGTTCATTAGAAAGATTGTCAGATACTAAAGCAAAACCAGCTTGCAGAGCGTACTTAAGACAGCATGCAAGAAAGGATAAATTGAGTAATAGCGAAGGCAGTTTGAAATACGGTTCTGACATTAGAATTTAGATAAAGTTTTTGAGGGTGTAAGTTAGGCCTTTTGTTGTGTGTTTTTGCTTACATATGCCTACAGTTGTGCACATGGGGACAGACAAAGGCCATGCATGCAAATATTTTGAAGGATTATTGTCTAATCTGCAAATGGAAGCTAGGAGTAGCCCACGGTGTCTGTGTTATGCCCATCTTTACTTTTGACTGTGCTTGCGAGGGGCTGGTATCGTGCTTACCTCTCCGAGCGAGAGGTAAATCACAAACAATGTGATTTAAAATGATCCTATTAGTTTCCCCATTCATAGTGCAGAAGACCTATTTTTACCACTGCATGTAGCGCACAGCAGCTGTAGAGCAATATCCTGTTGGTCTTTGTGGAAATTTACACAAGACTTAAAACATCTACAGATCATGTCCCATCTGGGACAGCTAAAAGATGGGAAGGAAGTAATGAGCGGCTTTCCTGTGACACAGACATGGGCTTATGGTTTGTTGTCGTGCTGTTTAACCTTATTTTTCGTACGCCAGTTCCCTGTCCCGTTGGCTGTGCGTTTCCAACCTATACGGTAAGGGGGACAAGAATCCTGTAGCCAGGAGACTTCTGTGACCAACAACCAAATTTCATCCAACAGTTTTCCATGTACAGTATTTCCATGAAAAACGTGACCATGTAATTAAAGGTTGCGCCACAGGGCACGGGTTGAACACTCACTGAAATCTTACAGCACTTGAACTAAGTAATTACCACTGGCATTTTGTCTTCCTGCATGGGTCATGACGTGCTTTGCTAATCATTTTTAACATTCCCTGTTATTCAGGGAATATCATGAATGAGGAACCCTGGATTCTGTTCCCGTATTAGTAGGGCAGCCTGCCATAGCTGTAAGCCGGTGCAGCCACGCATCCTGAAAGCAAAGACGTGGATTTTGATTTTGCTGTACAGCATTAGTTAACTGTTCACAGAGGAGCAGCATTGCCTTTTGGGTTTTAAGTGTATGCTGTATTAGTTTAGAAATGGAGGCCAAGTTACAGTCTTGTTATTCAAGTTGTCACCCATCCCCAGAACTTCTCGGAATTCTTTGAACACAGAACTTAAAAGCCATTGATGGGAAGCAGATGTTGCTACACACTTGATGACAATGCATAATGCTCTAAGGAGTTTCTTTTTCTATTGGGGGGTGGGAGGAAAGGGGTAGATAATGTGACAAGCATAGTCCTTTCTGGTTGTAGGAGCTTGCTCCCAAACCACCGGTGAGTTATTTAGACAGAGGAGCAGAAAGCCTAGTGGTTTTGATTTGGTTTCAATTTTTCTCTAAATTGCTTGTGCATAATTCTTGCTATTTAACTCTTGCGACTTCGGTACAAGGGGAATAAGAAGTGAGGAAAGGTTTTGCAAACTGGTGGTTAAAGAGAGATTTCTGGATCCCAGACAGCACCAGATCCTCCCTCCAAATGCTGAGACGCGAGCTTGATGCTTTCCTCTTCCCGTTCGTTAGGTAGAGCCTGGCAGGCTTCCAACCACCTGTCTTCCAGCTGAGAAACAACAAAAGATAATGTAGGCTTCCCTATGGAGATTTTAGGTTGAAAGTTAAGGTCTTTGTGGTTCCTAGAGAGTAAAGAGCTTAACTTTTAAAAATCTGAACCAAGACTAAATTTGGAAAGCTCTGAACTTCCCTCTGTTCCTTTTATAATCCAGTGCCATTGTCTCAGCAGCAACTTACGTGTCATTCGTAGCATGTAATGTATGTGAAACAGAGGATCCAGGTGATGCATTTTCCTTACTCTGAACTTTCATCAGAGTGGATTTGAAACCAGATCAGCTTTGAGCTCCTTGAGGATGGTCGAAACACCCTGGCTGGGGTGCTCAGCCCTCTTAATGGCCAAGTTGTGGGGGACAGCCAGGTGATACTGAGAAACCTGCCTTCTGTTTCCACACAAGGTTGAAAGCCAGGTAAGAGCTTCCCTAATGCTCAGCAGTATGCAAAGGGATGGAGCTCCACTGCATCAACCAGAATACCTTTCAGAAAATGAAGACTTGAAAGGTTAAGGGTTACAGGAGACCCTTAAAAACGTATAGAACTGTCCCCTTTACACACGCACTCCCCTATAGCTTATTTCTTTTCTATTAATAGCAGATTAACTAGGGACTGTTTTGTAAACAATCTCATTTTTCTACCTAATTTCTTCCTCCTTCATCTACATACGGTTCTAATATTTCATTTTGCCTGTATTGTAGTCATACGCTCTGGTATTTATCATGGACCAAACAACTCTGGGCAAAACAATTTCTGCCATCCAAATGGCTATAGGGTTATTTTGAGGGAAAACAACTGCATCCTGCCACAGCTTAGTTAACATTTCACTTTCCCTTGAGGATTTCCTGCTGGCTGTGGCCCAATGTTAATTATGTTTTTATTTCTATGAAACAAAGCTCTGCCAATGTGTCCATGTTTATTACTCACTGTGATCTTTTTGTTTCTTGCAGTTCTAACAGTGTTTAAAAACTTCTGTATTAAAACCTCCCTTTCTTGCCAGAGAATCCTTTAATGGAGCTCATTCTGTTGCAAAACAACATTCATACAGACCTGGGTGTTTTCTAAGGCATGTTTTAAGGTTTTTTCTCAGGAAAGCCTAAACACATTTTCTTTTCTTGAAAAAAACAGTAAATTTTCTCTGAGCAGAACTTTTGAAAATTATAGGCAGGTTCCAATTTTGAGACCACTGTGAAGGTGTTTTCCCTCCAAACAGCTGCGTAGAGGAACCTAAAACAGCTGCTTACTTTCATTCGGCCCACTGTAATGCTGCTTGCGAGCTGCCTTTATTGTGGTGTGACAGTACTGGAGAGCGTCGCGCCGCCAGAGGCAAGCTGTTGGGACTGCAGACTTAGAACTAATATGCCACCTGTGCCTGTTCCAAATGTGAAGCATACTGGGTTATTTTAAAAATTGAGGAAGAACAGTGTTTATAAAAGGAGAGCCCTCTGGAGAATACAAAGTAAATTTCTTCTTTCACCTGTAGAATTTTGCATCGTTCATTCAAAATGTGACTTTATTCACCTTTTTAAGTTTCTAAAACAGAGTCATATGGAGTCATTAGAAGGTAGCGCAGAGATAGTAATGTTAAGACAGCAGGTGCGTAACACAGAGGGGAGATGGGTTTGTAATTAAGTACGCTGGCATTTACGTACAGGTTAATTTTTGCAGTGTGCAAGTTATTTCTCCAGCAGCATTCAGTTTTTATTTACCTATTTCCTTCACTTAATTTGATCTGTTAAGATAGTTTTGAAAACTTTTAGTTGATGCATTTTCTTTGCTTTTATGTACTTGCAAGTATTCTCTCAGCAAAGGCTGGCTGCCTCGTTATTTGTAATCCCCTATTATTTACCTCTCAGTGCATTTAAAACACTTAGCTCAAAATAACGTGGACATTAAAAAAGCCCACAGATGTATCAGTGTTGTTGAATTTATAGTAAAGCGCAACAGAAGGACCAGTTCTTTTGAATTTTCAGTCTACAGCCTAGCACACTTTGCCTTTTCAATATGAGTTGTGTTTTCAGGTTGATTTCATAAATTGAATTAAGTTTCCAGTACAAGTTGTGTTAACTCAGAGAAGTACTATTATTCTGCTCGCTCTCTATTTGTATTTGTATTCTACTTGGTGCTTTAGAGATGTCTTGTTTTCTGTTTCATTTGCCTGCGGTTAATCTTTTTCAGACGCCAGTATGATTAAATACATGCAGTTGTCTGACAAGGTTGCCTCCTGAGTAGTGAGGCAGAAATTCAAATAAAGCTTTCATTAAATAAAGTTGGCTTAAAGATCCAAGCAGAAAGCTTGAATAAGTATTTTAGGTGCAACACCAGGGAAGTTGTCCCGTTAAGTAGAGGTTCATTCCTACACATGCGTATGTGTCTCTGTACTCACTTTAAAATAACCAGAAATGTAAGACACCTTGATAGAGCTTAGAACATAGTATTTTTGTTTCAAATGGAAACCAGTTTAATGAAACTGTGAAATTTTGGGTTGTTCCAGGAGTATGTTTTAAAACACCCTGAATCTTGCAGGTAGTGAAGGAGCTTTATTAAGCTATGTGTTCCTGAACATGTCGACTTACTTTGGGTATGTTTTATGCCATATGTACTTCTGTCAGTATCTGAGAGCACTGCAGTTGCTTTAAGAAATAGAGCCTAAAACAAGTAAGTGATCCGGTAGCACTGGAGTGGTGGACAGACAGATAGGAGCCCATCTATTTGAAAGGATTTTTTTTCTCTGCTAACCAGTGTTTGAGTTGTTATTGGCAATGGATGTTGCTGGCAGTTTCTAGTAACAGAAATTCTGTTGAAATCAGTGAGTTCTGTAAAGACTCGTTGCTCAATGAAACGCTATTGGTTAGTTAGTTTAATGTATTTCAAGGTACTCTTAAATAAAGTTCTTTTGTGGCAACTTCCTTGCCATTATCTACCTACTCTAGGTGTCAGTTTGTGTAGAAAATGTTACGTTTCTGCACTTTAAAACCTTTCCAGAGTATTTTTACAGATAGCAAAAAAGGAATAGTGCTGCAGCAAAGCAGGCACCTAGCTCTTAAATTATAAAAATTGGCTGAAATCAGAAATTACACCCTTTTTTGGGCAGTAGCAAGACCAGGTTTCTTTCTTACCAGATCTGGTTCCATGACGTGAGCTGCCAGAAGTTACAGATTTGTCAGGGCAATAGTTGATGGAAATAAAATACCCAGACTTCATATTCATCTCCAAGGAAAAGAGAACAAGTTCCTGAATTAGCAGCTTACTTAACAGTGGAAGTTTTAAGCAGACTGAATTCTGCAATTCTTGTTGAGATCTCGGCTGTCATGTAATGGAGTGCTTTTTGTGACAATTGTAGAAAAACGGGTTGATAATTCGGTATATGCAAACATTTTGCTTTCTTGCCTGTTACCTACCTCTCTTGCATATTTTTAAAAAGTACCTTGAACTCCATCTGTGATCCAAATTTGTCTCCTTAAGAAAAACCTTTTTTTTAAGAGGTAGTGGTTGTTTTAAATTCAATTTACACTTCTCCTGTGTCGGTTAGTGTTGCTCTTTGGGACTCAGAAGCTGTATGGCTGTTCCTGGCACAGTCAACCTCAGTGCTAAAATCAGTGTCATATGGATTTAAGCGCATTACGTTCAAGCTGAGCCAGACTAAGACTATTTCTTTATAGTAGCTTACGTCTTTCAGTGAGTTAAAATAATACTCTGTAGGAAAACAATGGTTTCTACCTGCTGTTCCTCATGATTTGAGTATAGATTCTAATTGCAGTCCTGCCTAGTTCTCCTTAAAAATAATATTTATTATAATGTAGAGGTTCAGTGATGAAGGGGTACGTAGGGAACACAGTCAACCACGAGCTCTAATAACAGCTTTAAGGAATGCAAACGACATATATAACCTACACTGAAAGTTGTAACAAACACACACCATCTTACTCGTAGGGCATGAGAAAAGAGATTTGAAAATTTGTAAATGGTTAACTGAAAGTAGCTTGAAATCTTTCAGTGAAGCAAGGCCCAGCTCAGATGTGGGTCCTGGTCTCCTGAAGGCTTGCAGTGCTGCGTGTGCTCCCGAGCCCACTCGGTCTGCCCTGAGAAGTCACGCTGGAAGCAACTGCTCCCTTGGGAGCGGGTTTGGCGCTCACGTGGCAGCCTGACTGCCCCTCGCCGTCCTGAAAAGTACTCCTGTCGTGACATCTTGGCATTAGCACTCAATTAAGAAAAAGACTTTCTGAGACCAAATCAAAGGGATTTTTTTTAATATGTTTAATTAGAATAACTGTGTCTACTTACTGGTTCGTGCTCTTTCCAGACAAACGCTTAAATAAAACGTCCATCTTTGAAACTGTTGACAAAAGAAACCTTTCCTCTCGTCACTGTTGTTCTCTCCTTCCCCTTGCTTCAGCAGGCTGGGGAGAAATGCCTACTGTCCACACAAAGACCGAAGCTTCTTGGGGAGAGCCGTCGTCCCCTTCTGCTGCAGTTGATAATGGCACTTCAGCATGGGGGAAGCCCCCTAGCAGTGGTACAGGGTGGGGAGATAATCCTGCCGAGTCGGCAGGGACATACGGAAGAACAAATGCTCCAGCTGCTGCCCCAGCACTGTGCAAACCAGGTACGTGCGTGAATGTCACTGCCGTAAGAGGCTGGGGGGGAAAGGCAAGGTGTATCTGCTTCTGCCAGCACGTTTAAACAGCACTCCTTCTGTTTTTCTGTACGTTGAAATCTTAATTTCATTCTTAAAGCTCCCATTAGCTGTCTCAAAATGCTGATATTGCAGATATGAAATTCATATGAAATTATGAATATAGTGCATCGATCCAGTAAATTTAAAGGTATTCTTTAGAGTATTTTTCTGTATTTCAATAGGAGTGTAGTATAGATTGCAGAGATGCAGGAAACTAGAATATTGCAGAAGGCTGTAAAGCAGTACTTCTCCCTCGCTGCCTAAAAGAAACCCGTATTGGGATGAGAATCAACTGAGCTCAGTCAAGATAGGATTGATTTTGGTAGGAAACGCATAGGAATGACTAGTCTTCTCTGCTCGGTTAAACTGAAGGAGTGCATATCTCCTTCAGCTATTGAAACTCTTCGCAGGTTAAGGAATGTCCTGAGCTATTTAGTGCTTCACGATTCCTAACTGATGTTATTTGATAAAAATCCTCTATCTGTAAATGCTCTGATGGCTACAGGGCTTTAGACTCCTGTGTTGCCTGTGGTAGTCTTAAGCTTCACTCCTGCAAAATACTATACTGAGAGGGAGAGAAGGCCCAGAAAACGTAAACAGAGAAGAGATCGATCTTAAAATAAGTAATCTCGGCTTTAAACAGAGTAAACAGAACAAAATGGAACAAGGGCACACAACCGCACAGCTTAGTGTAAAGCATTCCCTGCCACCCACGTGCTCCTTTCAGATCCCGGTCTTCTGAGATGG